>NC_137114.1:11918032-12403032 GCF_949357685.1 Gobio gobio
TTTAGACCTTTTAGCTACTTATTGGTACCAGAAGGAAAGTCAATTAGTGACTTTTTCATCTTTGGGACAAAAATTTAATCAGTTGGTCAAATATGAACTTCTGTACATCCATAACATGTAAAACAAACTTTTAAACCTTTTGTGGAAACTTTGTTTAGTAATGGGAATAAGAAGAGAAGTCAATGAGTAAAAAGAATAACATATGTTTTTTTTCAGTGCGTTTCAATAAATTGTTGTGTTTTATACAGGGATGACATATTTTTCACCATCTCACAATGCTTTGCGTATTAAGGAGATAACACCTCATGTTAACTTTTGCAGTACATACAAGAATAAGCTTGTTCTGTTTGTGTATTGAAAAGAGAACACACCAAACGTGTTGTTGCCGTGCATTGCATGCAATAACTAACTTATGTATTAAAGAGATAAAACACATATTTGCTTTTGTATTGCATTGCAGGAACTAATGCTGAGAGATTAGTGCTTTTGCCTTGCATGAATACAAGAACTCGGTGAGCATTGAAGAGACAAGTGATTTTGCATTGCATTCAAGAACTCGGTGTGCATTTAAGAGAATAGTGCTTTTGCATTGCATTGCATATAAGAACTTTTTGTTCTTTGAAGAGACAAGTGATTTTGCATTGCATCGCATTATAAAACACTTTTGCATTGACGAGATTAGTACTTTTGCATTGCAATGCTACAAGACTCGGTGTGCATTGAACAGATTTAGTGCTTTTGCATTGTATTGCATATAAGAACTTTTTGTGCATTGAAGAGACAAGTGATATTGCATTGCATTGCATATAAGAACTTTTTGTGCATTGAAGAGACCAGTGATTTTGCATTGCATCGCATTAAAAAACACTTGTGCATTGACGAGATTAGTACTTTTGCATTGCAATGCATTAAAAAACACTTGTGCATTGACGAGATTAGTACTTTTGCTTTGCAATGCATACAAGACTCGGTGTGCATTGAACAGATTAGTGCTTTTGCATTACATTGCATTAAAAAAAACTTGTGCATTGACGAGATTAGTGCTTTTGCATTGCATTGCATATAATAACTTTTTGTGCATTGAAGAGACAAGTGATTTTGCATTGCAATGCACACAAAACACATTGTGCATTGAATGATTAGTGCTTTTGCATTGCATTGCATATAATAATTTTTTGTGCATTGAAAAGACAAGTGATTTTGCATTGCATTTAAGAGAATAGTGCTTTTGCATTGCAATGCATACTAAACTCGTGCATTGAAGAGACAAGTGATTTTGCATTGCATCGCATTAAAAAACACTTGTGCATTGACGAGATTAGTGCTTTTGCATTGCATTGCATATAATAACTTTTTGTGCATTGAAGAGACAAGTGATTTTGCATTGCATTCAAGAACTTGGTGTGCATTTAAGAGAATAGTGCTTTTGCATTGCAATGCATACTAAACTCATTGTGCATTGAAGAGACAAGTGATATTGCATTGCATTGCATATAAGAACTTTTTGTGCATTGAAGAGACCAGTGATTTTGCATTGCATCGCATTAAAAAACACTTGTGCATTGACGAGATTAGTACTTTTGCATTGCAATGCATTAAAAAACACTTGTGCATTGACGAGATTAGTACTTTTGCTTTGCAATGCATACAAGACTCGGTGTGCATTGAACAGATTAGTGCTTTTGCATTACATTGCATTAAAAAAAACTTGTGCATTGACGAGATTAGTGCTTTTGCATTGCATTGCATATAATAACTTTTAGTGCATTGAAGAGACAAGTGATTTTGCATTGCAATGCACACAAAACACATTGTGCACTGAATGATTAGTGCTTTTGCATTGCATTGCATATAATAATTTTTTGTGCATTGAAAAGACAAGTGATTTTGCATTGCATTCAAGAACTCGGTGTGCATTTAAGAGAATAGTGCTTTTGCATTGCAATGCATACTAAACTCGTGCATTGAAGAGACAAGTGATTTTGCATTGCATCGCATTAAAAAACACTTGTGCATTGACGAGATTAGTGCTTTTGCATTGCATTGCATATAAGAACTTTTTGTGCATTGAAGAGACAAGTGATTATGCATTGCATTCAAGAACTCGGTGTGCATTTAAGAGAATAGTGCTTTGCATTGCATTGCATATAAGAACTTTTTGTTCTTTGAAGAGACAAGTGATTTTGCATTGCAATGCATACAAGACTCGGTGTGCATTGAACAGATTTAGTGCTTTTGCATTGTATTGCATATAAGAACTTTTTGTGCATTGAAGAGACAAGTGATTTTGCATTGCATCGCATTAAAAAACACTTGTGCATTGACGAGATTAGTGCTTTTGCATTGCATTGCATATAAGAACTTTTTGTGCATTGAAGAGACAAGTGATTTTGCATTGCATTCAAGAACTCGGTGTGCATTTAAGAGAATAGTGCTTTTGCATTGCAATGCATACTAAACTCATTGTGCATTGAAGAGACAAGTGATATTGCATTGCATATAAGAACTTTTTGTGCATTGAAGAGACCAGTGATTTTGCATTGCATCGCATTAAAAAACACTTGTGCATTGACGAGATTAGTACTTTTGCATTGCAATGCATTAAAAAACACTTGTGCATTGACGAGATTAGTACTTTTGCTTTGCAATGCATACAAGACTCGGTGTGCATTGAACAGATTAGTGCTTTTGCATTACATTGCATTAAAAAAAACTTGTGCATTGACGAGATTAGTGCTTTTGCATTGCATTGCATATAATAACTTTTTGTGCATTGAAGAGACAAGTGATTTTGCATTGCAATGCACACAAAACACATTGTGCATTGAATGATTAGTGCTTTTGCATTGCATTGCATATAATAATTTTTTGTGCATTGAAAAGACAAGTGATTTTGCATTGCATTCAAGAACTCGGTGTGCATTTAAGAGAATAGTGCTTTTGCATTGCAATGCATACTAAACTCGTGCATTGAAGAGACAAGTGATTTTGCATTGCATCGCATTAAAAAACACTTGTGCATTGACGAGATTAGTGCTTTTGCATTGCATTGCATATAATAACTTTTTGTGCATTGAAGAGACAAGTGATTATGCATTGCATTCAAGAACTCGGTGTGCATTTAAGAGAATAGTGCTTTTGCATTGCAATGCATACTAAACTCGTGCATTGAAGAGACAAGTGATTTTGCATTGCATCGCATTAAAAAACACTTGTGCATTGACGAGATTAGTGCTTTTGCATTGCATTGCATATAAGAACTTTTTGTGCATTGAAGAGACAAGTGATTTTGCATTGCATTCAAGAACTCGGTGTGCATTTAAGAGAATAGTGCTTTTGCATTGCAATGCATACTAAACTCATTGTGCATTGAAGAGTCAAGTGATATTGCATTGCATTGCATATAAGAACTTTTCGTGCATTGAAGAGACCAGTGATTTTGCATTGCATCGCATTAAAAAACACTTGTGCATTGACGAAATTAGTACTTTTGCATTGCAATGCATACAAGACTCGGTGTGCATTGACGAGATTAGTGCTTTTGCATTGCATTGCATTAAAAAACACTTGTGCATTGACGAGATTAGTACTTTTGCTTTGCAATGCATACAAGACTCGGTGTGCATTGAACAGATTAGTGCTTTTGCATTGCATTGCATATAATAACTTTTTGTGCATTGAAGAGACAAGTGATTTTGCATTGCAATGCACACAAAACACATTGTGCATTGAATGATTAGTGCTTTTGCATTGCATTGCATATAATAATTTTTTGTGCATTGAAAAGACAAGTGATTTTGCATTGCATTCAAGAACTCGGTGTGTATTTAAGAGAATAGTGCTTTTGCATTGCAATGCATACTAAACTCGTGCATTGAAGAGACAAGTGATTTTGCATTGCATCGCATTAAAAAACACTTGTGCATTGACGAGATTAGTGCTTTTGCATTGCATTGCATATAAGAACTTTTTGTGCATTGAAGAGACAAGTGATTATGCATTGCATTCAAGAACTCGGTGTGCATTTAAGAGAATAGTGCTTTTGCATTGCAATGCATACTAAACTCATTGTGCATTGAAGAGACAAGTGATATTGCATTGCATTGCATATAAGAACTTTTTGTGCATTGAAGAGACCAGTGATTTAGCATTGCATCGCATTAAAAAACACTTGTGCATTGACGAGATTAGTACTTTTGCATTGCAATGCATACAAGACTCGGTATGCATTGACGAGATTAGTGCTTTTGCATTGCATTGCATTAAAAAACACTTGTGCATTGACGAGATTAGTACTTTTGCTTTGCAATGCATACAAGACTCGGTGTGCATTGAACAGATTAGTGCTTTTGCATTACATTGCATTAAAAAAAACTTGTGCATTGACGAGATTAGTGCTTTTGCATTGCATTGCATATAATAACTTTTTGTGCATTGAAGAGAATAGTGGTTTTGCATTGCAATGCACACAAAACACATTGTGCATTGAATGATTAGTGCTTTTGCATTGCATTGCATACTGAACTCGTGCATTGAAGAGACAAGTGATTTTGCATTGCATCGCATTAAAAAACACTTGTGCATTGAAGAGACAAGAGATTCTGCATTGCATTGCAATCAAGAACTTTTTGTGCATTGAAGAGACAAGTGATTTTGCATTGCAATGCATACAACACTCGTTGTGCATTGAAGAGACAAGTGATAGAGCAAAACGCATTGCGCTTGAATAGATTCGTGCGTTTGCATTGCATTGCATATAAGAACTCGGTGTGCATTTAAGAGAAGTGGTTTTAAGAGTGGTTTTGCATTGCAATGCATTAAAACAAACTTGTGCATTGAAGAGATAAGTACTTTTGCATTTAAATGCATCCAAAATTTGTTGAACTCGTTGAATACAAGAACTCGGTGTGCATTTAAGAGAATAGTGGTTTTGCATTGCAATGCATACAAAACGCAATGTGCATTGAATTGATTAGTGCGCTTTTTGCATTGCATTGCATTACAAAACGCATTGTGCATTGAATAGATTAGTGCTGTTGCATTGCATTGCATAAAATAACTTTTTGTGCATTGAAGAGACAAGTGAATTTGCATTGCATTACATTCAAGAACTCAGTCAGCATTTAAGAGAATAGTGGTTTTGCATCACAATGCATTCAAAACGCATTGCGCATTGAATAGATTAGTGCGTTTGCATTGCATTAAAAAACTTGTGCATTGAAGAGATAAGTGCATTTGCATTGCATTGCATTCAAGAACTTGGTGTGCATTTAAGAGAATAGTGGTTTTGCATCGCAAAGCATACAAAACGCATTGTGCATTGAATAGATTACTGCTTTTGCACTTGCATTGCGTTAAAAAAAAACTTGTGCATTGACAAGTTAAGTGCTGTTGCATTGCATATAAGAACTCAGTGTGCATGTAAGAGAATAGTGGTTTTGCATCGCAATGCATTAAAAAAATTGTGCATTGACGAGATTAGTGCTTTTGCATTGCATATAATAACTTTTTGTGTGCTCAACTGTTTTCAATGCACAGCATTCTTTCACTTTAGTGGCACACTCGTTGTGCATTGAAGAGACAAGTGATAGTGCAAAACGCATTGAATAGCGTATAATTGAAGATACAATAAGTACTTTTGCATTTAAATGCATACAAAACTCATTGTGCATTGAAGAACAAGTGATTTTGCATTGCATTGCATTGAAGAACTCGGTGTACATTTAAGAGAATAGTGGTTTTGCATTGCAATGCATACAAAACACATTATGCATTGAATAGATTAGTGTGTTTGCATTGCATAGCATTAAAAAAAACTTGTGCATTGACGAGATTAGTGCTTTTGCATTGCAATAAAAAGACTCGTTTTGCATTGAAGAGATAAGTACTTTTGCATTTAAATGCATCCAAAACTTGATGTGCATTGAAGAGATGTGCATTTGAATTGCAATGCATACAAAACGCAATGTGCATTGAATGGATTAGTGTGTTTGCATTGCATTGCATTACAAAACGCAATGTGCATTGAATAGATTAGTGATTTTGCATTGCATTGCGTTAAAAAAAACTTGTGCATTGACAAGATAAGTGCTGTTGCATTGCATTGCATATAAGAACTTTTTGTGCATTGAAGAGACAAGTGATTTTGCATTGCATTCCATTAAAGAACTAAGTGTGCATTTAAGAGAAAAGTGGTTTTGCATTGCAATGCATACGAGACTTGTGCATTAAAGAGATAAGTACTTTTGCATTTAAATGCATACAAAACTCGTGTTGCATTGAATAGATAAGTGCTTTTGCCTTGCAATGCATAATAAATTGTTGCGCATTGAAGAGACAAGTGATAGTGCAAAACGCATTGCGCATTGAATAGGTTAGTGCGTTTGCATTGCATTGCATTAAAAAAATTGTGCATTGACGAGATTAGTGCTTTTGCATTGCATTGTATATAAGAACTTTTTGTGCATTGAAGATACAAGTGATTTTACATTGCTTTATATTCAATAACTCGTTGTGCATTGAAAATATTTGTGCTTTTGCGTTGCACTGCATATAAGAACTTGTTGTGCATTGAAGAGACAAGTGATTTTGCATTGAATTGCATTCAATAACTCAGTGTACATTGTAGAGAATAGTGGTTTTGCATTGCAATGCATACAAACCGCATTGTGCATTGAATAGATAAGTACTTTTGTATTTAAATGCATACAAAACTCGTTGTGCATTGAAGAGATAAGTGCTTTTGCATTGCATTCAAGAACTCGGTGTGCATTTAAGAGAATAGTGGTTTTGCATTGCAATGCATACAAACCGCATTGTGCACTGAATAGATTAGTGCGATTGCGTTGCATTGCATTATAACAAACTTGTGCATTGAAGAGATCAGTGTTTTTGCATTGCACTGCATACAGAACTCATTGTGCATTGAGAGATGTTCATGACACATTGTAATGCAAACTCTTGTTACATACAAGAAATAACTAGGCATTGAAGAATAACATGTATGCTATGTAATTGTTGCATTGCAATGCATACAAGAACTAACTCATTTCGAAGTGCATAGGAGAGAAAACATTTGTGCTGCATCATTTCGTTGAGCATCGCATTGCACACTCCATCTAACGCTGTACATTGAAGCATAACGTGGCATGTGTTGCATTTTAATTCATCCAAAAATAACTAATTCTGATATGCATAGGAGATAACATATGTGCTGTTGCACATCGGAATGAGTTAGTTATTGTATGCATTGCAATGCAACAAGTGCTTAATGTTATATGTTCTTGTCTAACATTTGATTGTGTGTGCAATGCAATAAGCGGCATATATATTTCTTCAATGCACAAAGGAATCAGTTAGTACTTGTATGCATTGCAATGCATCAAGCGCATAGCATAATACAGTATGTTATTCTTCAATGCACATCATTAGAATGTGTGTTATCATATGTGTACATATGTTCTTTTGAATTGAATTGCATTGCATTGCATCACTTTTTGCCATTGAGATGATTTGGAAAAATTGTCCCAATCAACATGAATTCACCCTACAAGAAACTTTCCACGCTTTTTTGCGATGTAACTTAATCTGTTGTGCATTGAAGAAAAAGATGGGCTATGCACATGTACAAGAACTAACTTATTCCGGTATACATTAAAGATATAACTCATCATGTGATTTTACTTTGCAATGCATACAAAAACTAACTTATTGCATTTTTTGCATTGAAAAGATCTTTGTGCTATTGCCTTAATTGTACATTGGAAAAACAACAAACTCTGCACTGTTTTTTTTTTTCAATGTCTACAAGTAATAATTTATGTTTTACAAGAAAAATGTTACTTGATTTCAACAATTCAATTTTAACAATAAAAATAACTACATTTTTCACATTCTTTCACTTATATTCAACATAACTCCACAATATATGCAAAATTCAGTTAAAAATAATGCTTTGGCGACATCTTGTGGAAAGAAATAAAACAGGCCATGTCTATTGCCTTTTCGGTGGGTCCAAAAGTCCAATTTCAAATCAATTTGCTCATGCATGCATGTATTTAGACATTACAATATATATTACGTTTCTACACAAATAGACTAATTCTTATGTGACATAATTTGGACAATAGTCAAAATTTGACCTATTGGTATTTCTAACCAAAGAGTCCTGGAACATATACATATCCTTAAAGTCCTTCTAATCTTAGATCAGCCAGACTGTAGTCCATAATTTACAGTAGTCCATAATATATACATATTTCTGGCCTCAGTCTTGAAATTTACTGAATGATTAATTATGCGGTTGCAAAAGCCAAACAGTTGTCCATAATTGACTTATTAAAAATACTTAGGAAGAGTTCAGAAATCAATATTTGGTTGAATAACCCTGATTTTCAAAACACAGCTTTCATGCGTCTTGGCTTACTCCCTGATAAGACATTGCTGTTAGGCGACTTTATGCCACTCCTGGCACAAAAATTCAAGCAGCAATTCGGCTTTATTTATTTATTATTTTTCCTGGGCTCAATAATTTCATATATGTGTTGGTATAAAACAATTTGTGTAAAATTCACTTTAAAGAAGATTTACATTTAGAGATAACAAATTGTGCCTTGGTTTAGTGGAAGATTGCTGCCATCTACTGGAAAACAACACTTCTAAAATAACATGAAATTTCATTGCCGCATTGTTTCATTTGCCATTTCTATATAGGCAACATCTTATATAAAATCACTATTATAACAATAATAAAAAAAACACTCTTTGTCAAAGTTTGGTACATTTTTTAATTTTTTTGTACATTCGTTTTTTGCCATTATGCCACATTATTACTGTCGAACATGCCTGTTTGCATTTGTTCACATGTTATCATGTGTTATGGTGTCATTCCATTTTATGTGTTCTGCATTGTGTTTCATTTTTGTTTGACAAATTAAAGAGATAGTTCACTCAAAAATTTAAATTCTGTAATCATTTAGTAAAATGTTTTACTTTGCAGGGATTTTGGTATAGTATGCTGAAAGTCTGAACAGGAATAAAATCCTCCTGTAGACTTGAAAATCATTGAAGTGGGCTGGATCCACAAGAAAAGAGGAAAAAACAAAGAAACCGAAACCGGTTTTGTTGTTAAATCCCTTTAAGTAACAGAGACCCCATTATATATATATATATATAATGAAATATATTGGGGCTTTGATGGGGCTTTGAAACCCTCAGGTAGTTTGGCTGGACCTTGTGGTGGAGAAGGAGGCTCAGTTTCTTGTCTGGTGTTAAATATTATTAAAGTTGCAGTTCCTTGCCAGACTCTGGGTTTCTTGCAGATACATGATGTTTCCTGGTTGACCCCTGTTTTCATTGGTTTACAACACCCTCCAGGGTCCCATGCCTAAAAAAACAACAACATAAATTGTAGGGTTCAACAGAGAAAAAGGCAGAACAAGAAAAATGTGCTTTTCACTACTCTCATAGTGTATGATTATATAAAAAATCATCAAAAGTTTTTTATTGAACATTAACGGCATGGTTAAAAGGCACAATTTACTGATACAAATACTTTAGCTAAAATTAGATGTTTTAAATAACGTCTAAGTTATTACTATGTATTATTTGTACTATTTTCTGATTATTTTGATATATAAAATAATTATTTTTTGTTCAATATATATTGTCATCAAATTATGTTCATGTAAAAAATACAGAAACAAAATCATTTATAAAAGTAAAGATTTTGAAAGCATTGAGATGATATTCCATATCAACAAGTAAATATGTTTTATTATATTATATGATTAAAACCATATTTTTAAATATGATGGTTTCATTTCATTGTAACTGTGATTATCTCTAAGGTAGACACTGAATTTGACCTTGTCATGTCAACAAATGTAATGGAAAAGTCAGCCAGCTATTGCGCCTTTTAGCCCTGTTTTACCCATGCGGGTTTGGCATTAACCCAGATAGCAACATTGTGTCGGCCCAGATCTGGCCCACATCTGGCACTTGTGGCATACTGATCTGGGCCACATGCAGCATGGAATGACGGCCCTTGAGTGGACCACTCCTGCCAGTTATCACTGGACCTTATCTGAGCCACAAAATCTGTGTATATTAGATATGGAGTCAGCTCAGCCTTAATAAACCTGTTAACAAGCAGAATCACTGAAGGAGAGAAGAGAACAGAAAAAGAGACGAGTAGAAAGACAAGAACTACAGCTGACTTCAGCCACAGCCTTAGATGAAATCAACTGAAGATAAAAGAAGACATTAAATCTCTAAAGATCTCAGCAGAGGAGGATTAAACAACTCCACAAACAGCATTACCAGCTTCACACATTACTAACCAGACTGACTTTATTTCTGTTATACGACTACAGAAGCTCTCATTGAGAATTAACAGAAGTTTAACTCTGATGTGTTTCATCTGAAGTCACCATGACAGTGATCAGTGTTTCCATTAGTTGGGCTCTTTACTCTTATTAAGGGTCTTCCTCTTTTGACTTCTGCGAATGTGTGTTGGTAAAACATTTGAAGTACCAAAGAAAGCTAAAGAGAAGTGACATCTGGTGATTATGATTACCTGGTAATGGTTTTTAAGATCGTCATGAAATCAATGATGTCATTTGGTTCTAACAATTGTGTTACTAATACATTTTCATTACAAGCCCCATGTTACTGAAGCAGCAGTTTTGCAATATCAGCATGTTTAACATGAACAAAAAAAAAAAGTAACCTATGATGACAGGTAGACACACACAGACATCAACAATCAGCACATGATTCTCAACAATGGTTACAACCAAAAAATGCCATGTCGCAATGCATGCTGGGTACCAGCATAGTACAGAACTCCCAGCATGCATTGCAGCATAAATATATTATGCAGCTGAATTTTCCTATTATTTTGTTTGTCACCATTGATGAGATTCATACGCCGATTCTTGATATCTGTGTGTATCTAAGAGACATCAGATTAACTCTTTGTTAAATATTTAATAACTGTTAATTATAATACTGCAAGATCTCACGTTTCTGTACACAGGGTTTGTAGTGCAAATGTATTAACACAACACACTTGTTTTACTCAATAAACACCAGGCATTATCATATATAAAATGTAATTATAAAACCATCACCAGGTAATCATAATCACAGTTGTCACTTCTCTTTAGCTTCCTGTGCTATTTCAAATGTGTTTTACCAACATATATTCACAGAAGCCAAAAGAGGAAGACACTTCTTCTTCGTCTTCTGTGTTTAATGGCGGTTGGCATCCAACTTCAATGGTGCATAACCGCCACAAGGAAGACCCTTAATAAGAGTAAAGAGCCCAACTAATGGAAACACTGATCACTGTCATGGTGACTTAAGATGAAACACATCAGAGTTAAACTTCTGTTAATTCTCAATGAGAGCTTCTGTAGTCATATAACAGAAATATAGTCAGTCTGGTTAGTAATGTGTGAATCTGGTAATGCTGTTTGTGGAGTTGTTCAATCCTCCTCTGCTGAGATCTTTAGAGATTTAATGTCTTCTTTTATCTTCAGTTGATTTCATCTAAGGCTGTGGCTGAAGTCAGCTGTAGTTCTTGTCTTTCTGCTCGTCTCTTTTTCTGTTCTCTTCTCTCTTCAGTGATTCTGCTTGTTAACAGGTTTATTAAGGCTGAGCTGACTCCATATCTAATATACACAGATTTTGTGGCTCAGATAAGGTCCAGTTCTGGTTTATTTCTTTGCTCTTGGCTAACATGTGGCATTGTTCTGGCCTGCTTGTGGCCCAGATCTGGCAAACAGGAGTGGTCCACTCAAGGGCCGTCATTCCACGCAGCATATGGGCCAGATCAGTATACCACAAGTGCCAGATGTGGGCCAGATCTAGGCCGACACAATGTTGTTATGTGGGTGGAAGCAGAATGTCTGTGTTCCAGGTGCTGATCGTTGGGGGTGGCATATGGCGTCACGCCTTCGTACATCTGATGGGACGGAGTTGGACTACTAGCCAATGGCCGCATTGGTTGGTCCGCCGGGTTAATGGGGGCGTGAGGAAGTAGACCACCTGTGATTTCTGTTGAAATATACATACGAGTTGAGTTGAGTTTTCTTAAGAAAAAAGAAAAAAAGATAATTAGAAGACATTGCAAAATATATTCCGTACCCTCCAAAAAAATCATCGGGCGATACCCCATCGGGGAATGATGTGTCATCTACGAATAAAAAAAAAACATTTATTAAGATATCTTTTCAATTTGTATAATTTATAATTTATGTTGAAAAAAAATACTTATAGATCATTCAGAACTTTCGCTAGATCGGGATCAAAATATTGGTCAGGTAAACCCTCTTCTCCTTCATGATGATTTGAAGACATGATGTAGATTAGGAGTCATAAGTTAGCCTACTGTCGTCACTCCTTCAGTGTTAAAGGTATGAATGAATTCTGCTTCTTTTAAAGCTTTGTACGACGTGTTTAAAAATTTTTTTCCCGCTTCATTTTTCAAAGAAACACCCTTTATCACAGCGTGAATTCAACATCGTGATTGTATGACTAGTAAAAACATGTGTTTGTTGAGATATCCGCTTAATAAAAACAAATTATCGTAGTAAAAACATAAAATAGAATGATACCTGCGGAGCTAGGCCTACTCAGTCACGATGAAGGCCTTTGTGTGTGTGCGTATGTGTTGTGCGTATGTGTGTGTGTGTGTGGGGGGGTTTCGTCTGATAGTTGAGATGGCCTTTAAAGTTACCTCATAGCTGGATACTGCCGTGTGTGTGTGTGTGTAGGGGTTTAGTGTTATAGTTGAGATGGGCTTAAAACTATATGGTTTAAAGTTTTAAATAAAGGCCAACTTTATCTGCGATCTTTAGACAATGGAAAACAACTAGCATTTCACCCAAGCGGCAACCTCCCGCTGTTTCTCTTGAACCCAATACGGAAGTGCCTTAAACTGCAATTCATCGAATGGCCGCTAGAGACAGGCTCTAAAAGGGAGTAAAATCTCATTGAGCCCCATGTTAAAATGCCCAACTTTACAGCAGAATAAAACATGTTTACAGCCTGGTACAAATTGTGGTTTTGGTCTATACGGCTAATTTTACCCTTCATGACAACTGTGAGGGGGGTGAATTTTTTTTTATAACTCATTCGTTTACATTCTATAAAGCCTTAACGTTCTGCATAATTAAGGGTGTGGCCACTTCGAGTGACAGGTGGATAGCCATTTATCTGCTGTCTGTTAGTCATTGCGTCACTTAAGCTCCGCCCACGTCCCGCCTCTTTGCCCGTTTTCTGTTATCCGGGAGTGACGTGCGATGACGCGCTGCCAAGATGGCGACGGCCATCTCGTCCATACTTTGCGCTTCAGAACGGCTCATCAGAATCCTATGGGTGATGTCACGGACACTACGTCCATATTTTTTTACAGTCTATGATTTCACCGCGTGATGTCATCATCAGTGTAATTTTTTACGTAACGCCCTTAAATTTGAATTAACCTCTCAGTTTTGAGAGGGGAGTGTTAGTGGGTGTGGTCTGTTTGAGCCAGTACACACTGTTTGACCGGTCATTTCTCACTTAAACTTTGAAAGGAGCAGACGTGTTTTTATCCACGGAGATGCAAAGGCAATTTAGTTTTTCCCACGGTGGTCACGTGGTGTGGGCGGAGTAGGGGAGGAGTCTGCGTGTGTCTCTCTGCAGCCTTCACACAACGTCATGCACTTCACAAACTCCTGAAAGAGTGGACGCACGTTTTACTTTCCTCCATGAAATTACAGAAATGAAGGAAAAACTTTTGTGTGTGTATTTAAACAACCGGTATGTAAAAACCTTAGTCTTTTTAACAATGTTTTTAAACTAGTTTGTGTTTTATGTAACAGTTTTAAACTAATTTTGTGTTTTATGTAAAATGCAATAGTTTTTTTCCAAATCTGAATGGACACATTTGCTTTTCTGTAAATTATTGATTTCTTTACATCTTAAAAATGTCTTAAAGAGCACCTATCATGGCATTTAAAATGTTCCAAATATTGTTTTAGAAGTCCCCAACAACAGTTTTGCATGCATGCAATGACAAAAAAGACTTTAGTTTTCTTATAATATGCATTTATTTTTACCTGTTTTGACAGCGATTCTCAAATGATTCCTTTAGTGATTCACTTTTCAAAACCCCGCCTTTACGTGACGCTAATCTGCGGTGATTGGTCCGATGACCCAGTCAGTTGTGATTGGTATAGTCTGTGCAGATATTCTCGGAAACGGAACGCCCATCAAAGTCTTATAGTGACAGTAATTTGTTAATATGTGTCAGGAGTTATGAATATGAAAACCGCGTCGGTACTGTTTGATTGTAATATGAGCCTCAGCTGATCTCATTCATAAAAAAACTCCTCACGAAGACTCGCGACAAATCAACATCCCTCAGGGCTTTTAGTTCAAAAATGTGCAGATGAGGAGACATATTGATAGATTCTCATATGTCTGTGTCAAATTTCTAAACAGAGGAGTATTTTTTATTCAATACTTCCTCAAAATGGGCAGAAATAGCCTAATCATGAGCGATTGAGTCTTATGTGTTGTTTTCAATTCATACTGGCAGCCGGAGGGCGCTCTGTGCACATGTAGTCCATATATGGTACAGACAGACGAAGAAGATACCATGTGCCATAATAAAAGTCCATAATAAAAGCTTCCTGAGATCGCGAAACATACATTTGACGACTAATAATAAACACTCAATCGCGACGATGTATGGTTTGTCTTCAAGCCACTTAGTCTTCAAATGCTCATCCTTGGGCAGATGAAAAAAGTTTGCTTTTGAGTCGCACTTCAGAACACAGGGTCTCGTCGACATGATGTTTTCTAGTTTTCACTGGCGTCTTGGAGCGCAATAAGTGGGCGTATCGCATTCAAATAACTTGACAAGTTGACGTCATCTAGTCAGAGAAAAAGCTTCGGTCTTCTAACGATTCTTAAAAATGACTCCGAGTCGACTCTTACTTTTGAAAGAAAATAACTATATATACGGTGCACTGTCATATTTCAAGCTATCACAGGATGTTTTTGTTCACTTAGATCTATGTTACACACTACATGAAAGGTAAATTTCAAAATTCCATGATAGGTGCTCTTTAACATCTTAAAATAACACTAACTCATTTTTTTGGACAACTTTTAGAGAAAAAATGAAATTGTAACTTAAAAAAAAACGTTTTTACGCTTTAACGTTTTAAAAGTGATAAAGATTTCATATGTAATGAAATTATGTCTTCTTTAATAAAAAAAAACACACTGATATCATCTCTGACTATGTTTTTATTATACATTTCTTTAAAAAGTTTTAACACCACTTAGAACTTCTGTGCGTTGGGAAATTTTCCCACGCTTCAGATGTTCAACCCATAAGGAGGCGTGACACAAGTCCAAATTTCCCACAGTGTACATACAGCCCCATAAGTGGAGGAAGGAGCTAGCGTGGGAAAATTCCCACTGTCAAAAGGGGCGTGGCTTAAAGGGCAATAAACCTGTCAGTTTGATGGTTTGTACCCTCCATTCTCTCTCTGGTGTGGGTAGAGGACAAGACTACAGACTTATACCAGCAGCAATAGCAAAGAGTGTCCAATGAAATCCAAGCTATAGTTGTAGACTGTCATAAATAATGGCATGACAAGAGTGAGGCAGCTTCAATGATTCACCCAAACCTCAGAAGATGTGACCTCTGTGGCCTCAATCATCAGAACTTTCCGCAATGAGAACTGGTAAAGTGTCCCAATCAACCTGAATTCATCCTATTTCTTCAGAATGCACTGAACATTAGGCTACTTCCAATCTTCAAATGATTCGTATACAGCACAGCATTGTCAAGTCAAGTCACTTTATTTAGCGCCTTTTACAATATAGATTTTTTTCAAAGCAGCTTTACAGTGATAACAGGAAATTAATGCAACAAAGATTGTTTTGGCAGTACAGCAGCTCTAGAAGAAAGTCAGTGTCCAGTTTAAGTTCAGCATTGATTCATTTCCGTTGTAAAAATCATTAGTTATTGATTTAGGGGCCGAATCAGAATATTAAAAATATGAAATCCAGTTCATCTGGTTGAAGATTCATCATGCCGGTATGGAGATGGGTTTGTTGAGGTACTGTGCCACAGACTGTCATGTCTAGTTGACAGGATCTATGCTGACATTCAGGGCTGCATTGTGGTTGTGTCTATAGGCGCAGGTCCTACATCTGATCTGGATATGGCCCATATCTGGCAGACTATGGTAACCCTGAGATAAAAAGAATGGCATCTATGTGAATATTAGTCTCTTTGTTTATAATGTAACGACTACATCGGGTGTTATAGAAAGTGTTCCCAGTTCCGGCTGACCTAATTTATGCAGCCTAACAATCATTTTACTTGACTTTAATTGGTTTAAATTGTTAATGTGTTATGTGTATGCCAGGTTAAAGAGTTGTGTTCTAGAAGTGAAGTGTGGCCAAGTATGTTGACCCATACTTGGAATTTGGGCTCTGCATTTAACCCATCCAAGCAAGTGCACGCACACACACACACACACACACACACACACACACACACACACACACACACACACACACACACACACACACACACACACACACACACACACACACACACACACACACACACACACACACACACACACACACACACACACACACACACACACACACACACACACACACACCCAGAGCAGTGGGCAGCCATATTGATGTGGCGCCCGGGGAGCAGTTGGGGGTTCGGTGCCTTGCTCAAGGGTCTCACCTCAGTCGTGGTATTGAGGGTGGAGGAGAGCGCTGGTTATTCACTCCCCCCACCGACAATTACTGCCGGACCTGAGACTCGAACCCGCAACCTTCAGGTTACAAGTCTGGCTAGGAAGACTGTTCCAGAGTTTGGGTGCTAAATAGGAAAAGCATCAACAGTTGATTTAGATATTCTAGGTATCAACTGGGCAGAATTTTGAGATCACAATAGACATGATCTTTGTTACAGTAATATAACAATTTTAAATAAGACCTTTTTTTTAAATAAATGTTTTTATTATTTTCTGAATTCTACAATTTGTCTTGGGTAAGTTTAATAATATAGCATAAGCATCATTGATAACCCCTTTTAAATAAATTAGGAAAATTATTAGTAATTCTCTAATTGGCCTGATTATCTAAGATCTAAAAACACAAAACAAGCAGGGCCGTAACCACCACACACATTGAGGGGGACAAGTACCGTTTTTTTAAACAAACATAATGTCACAAGCTTTATTAATGTTTTTACTGTAAAGTTGTGCAGTTTAAGGGGGATTAATGTTTTTTTTTTTTTATTTTCCTCAATTTGTAATAATTTGAATATAAGCATTTATATAAAATGGCAACATTTTATGTAAAATCCACTTTAAAAAATTTTTCTCCTCATTTTCATAGTGATAAAATGAAGATGTGCTTTGGTTTAGTGGATGATTGCTGCCATCTACTGGAAAACAAACACTTTTAAAATTAAATTAAAATTAAAACAACACATTTTTACCTATAACCACTATATGGCTACGCAATTATGTCTAATTATGTTAGATTTTTTCTAAAATCATTATTATAACAATAAAAACGACTTATAATTTTTGGGGTGCGTGGTGAGATATATCTCACATAGTATAAACATTTAATATTTGACAACTGTTTACGATGTAACGACCCACAGTAATAATACAGTGATGTAAACTGTAATTTTTTTTAAAATCGGATTTCACCATATTTTATTAAAATATGTTATAAGACACGTTTTGCATTTTTGACATATTAGTGAATAGTGAATGTGTGCATTTTTTTAAAATAAAATACTATTTACAAAGAGTTTATCCTAAATGTATTACCTCACAACTAGGCTACAATTAGATTAGAACTTCTTTTATCGTTCTTATTTGTTTTCTTTTTTTCTTTATTCCCTTAAATTCATTTTAATCCTTATTTTATTTTTAAGGTATCATTACATGCTTGGCCTGTGTTTTCATTGCATTTCCAGTTTTGACCAGCATGGGTCGCCATTTGTTTGTTTTTTATGCATATTTCGCTTGTATTTCAGTGTGCTGTTACTGGTTTCTGGATCTGTTACTGTTTTCACTCGATATATAACGGAAATTCGAGCTCTTTTTGGGCAAGACGGCCCGATCATTATTAGATAATCATTTATATATTATTATTATTTGAAGACCGGGTATTTTCTGGTACGTCGTTAACAGATGCCTTTGAAATGGATAAAGCTGTGTTAAAGTAATTAGTAATAGCTTGCGGCTATTATATTGTAGGATATTGAGTGGATAAAATATGGAAATCCTTAAAAAAAATCTAAAGTCCCCCCTCGAAATTCACTTCCTGGACCCCCCCCCCCTCCACATTTTCACCACTGTTTATAGTCAACATAATGTTTATTTTAAAGGGACCATCACAATAAAGTGAAACCATTACTCCTCTATCTCTTGTGGTGATTAAAATGGTGCATTCTCCAACATGCAGTAGGCCATGTCTATATCACCATCATTTGCCTTAAAAATAAATAAAACAAAACCACATGAATATTACTAACATTTAAATCTTAATTTTATGTAAATTTTATAACTGACTTTGCGAGAATTTTATTAAACATGAAATGTTTACAGAATCAGAATTTTGCTAATAAAGACGCCACATTTAATTGTAATTTTATTCAGTTCAGTTAGTAGCCTATAACCCATAAACTCGCCCTGAACACAGCACAAGGCACAACCCTAAATAACAGCCATTAACTTTACAGGATTATAGGTTGCTCTACACTCTTAAACATATATTTTAAATCAAACCTAAAATGTATTGTTTTATTGAAAATATTTGAATTATACACAATAATACTGGTGTCAATATCTATTGATTTATGAATATTCATATATGTAATTATACATACATGTGTGTTATATTTTATAAGAGGTATATTTTGGAAAGACCTCATTATAATAATTTAGAAATGTCTAATGAAATGCACTTAATGGTCAGTTATTCTCCTTACAGTTGCTAAAATATTTATTTCTAAAAAGAAGCTAAGAATCGTTTAAAAGTTTGTCAATTTCAATTCAGATGTCACAGGACATCCTGGGCAACACCTTCCACCTTCCACCAGCAATCGGCCTTCATACTGTCTGCCATGCAGCTGTTACATTTTAGTTTTAGATTTGTTGGCAAACATCATTGTAAAGACCCAAGTGAAGGCAGGTCCAATAAAAGATGAGATGCAAATTTTACATGATCATAACGTTTGTACCAGTCACCTTTTCTACAATTGATAATATGCTAATCTTTTATCTGCCTGACTGGGGCTCAGAGTTGAAAGGGCTCATTGTGTTATGATCAGTCAATTGTACAGTTATGTGCTGTTCCTTCATCTGGTTGCAACGAGGCATGGCATTATCAGAGTCGATCTGTATTTCAACATTTTACTCAACAGAATGAAGACATTTTTTAAGACTGTTGGTAACCAGACTGTTGACGTTAGCCATTGACTTCCATAGTAGGAAAAAAAAAATACTATGGAAATCAATGGGTAAACAATGCTGTCAACTGTCTGGTTACTAGCATTCTTTAAAATATCTTCTTTTGTGCTCAACTCATTCAGGTTTGGAACTACTGGAGGGTGAATAAATGATATCAAAATGTTCATCTTTGAGTGAACTGTCCAAAATGTTACTCACTTAAAGGTTTAAGTACCTAGCCACAAATACTGAAAGTAATAAAGTAACCAGATTAACTTGTACACTGTGAATTTATTTAATTTTTTAAAGCTGTAAATAAAGATGATTTAACAGAAAAATACTAGTTCAGTCTTTCTATTTCAGAATTTCATGTTTAATTCAGTGTAGGCTATTACTTGACGCTTCTTTGTAATTATTTGTGAAATTTACCACCATTTTCTGAGAATTGTTTCTACACCATGTTTATAAAGTGTACTTCAGTTCTTAAAAGTAATAAGTAAACACTTTTCTTAGGTTTTTAAATGATTGAAAAGCCAATATTCTAAAACCGGTTACCTGAAAAAAAATGTAAATCTTAAATTAACCGATTTTACAGTGGTTTAAAATTTGAGTATAGTGATTTTAGTCAAATCAAACCTGACATGATCAGTATTCACTCTTGACTCAAGCTCATACATCTAAAGTGATGGTTATTATAAAACATATTATTATTGCTAAAGGTCTGTGCTTGAAATTGATAATTCAACCAAAAAATGGCCTTTCTGTTATAATTTACTCACCCTTGACTTTTGAAGCCTTGATTACTTTCTTCCACTGAACACAAAAGGTGTTATTTACAGCAGAATGTACACAAAAGTGACTGAGGACAGTCCTGCACTATCATTCCACGGCAGGTATTCTCTACATCCTATAAGGGTGTATTAAAGCAGACACAAGAGCTTGAAACTTGCTACTGCAAATAGCAAAACACAAATTCCTTTTGAACAGTTTTAACAATTATATTTTTAATGAACCGTTGAACTAGGGAACTTAACTGTACCAATTAAACACTACAATACATTGGATCAGTGTTTACTATACTAATTGAAAATAACTTGTCTCATGTATATATGATGTACTAATCCTCACATATATTAAACAAAACTAAAAAACATTGGAAGCCCTCAAAATTTGGATATAAAGATGTCTAGATATCATAATTTAGAGACGTTGTCTCTTCCCTGGACTAACAAACTAATAAATACGAAACAAACACTAACCCATTAAAGAGACATTTGACTGATATCAAACAAATGGCAAATTGAAATACTACAGACAACACTTATTTAGCTTTGGTTTTTAAACTAGATTAGATCCCATTCTATTAAAGCACTTATTGTTAATTATATGATTGAACAAACTATGACTCCCCCTGTCTGAATTGTCAGCAGTAAATACAAGAATATTCTGTCCTGTAGCAACAATTATTTTCCTATGAATGTACACATAACAAAAGTGACATGGCATGGCATGGAACAGTCATACACACACTTTTGCTTTGATAAACACACATGAATGCATGTCCTCAAATAAAGCCTTGGGACAATAAAAGACCAGTATAAAAGACAGCAGTGATCAACATTCAGCAACACGTTTTTAAAACAACTGTAGCCATGTAAACCTTGAACAAACTAGTTTACTGAAATCTCTGCAAAAAACAGTGTAAGCACTGAGGGAAACTATACAAGCAGTTGGAATTATTTCTTCATCTGCGCTGCCGCCTTGACCCCTTGAATGGATCAAACTCATCCTGAGAGGAGAAAAAAGGTAAAGATCAATTTGTGAACAAATCCAACACAAAGATCATTGTACATTAAAACTACCTCATCGTCGTCATCAAAGCATACTCCTTTCAAAGATTGGCTCTGGCTCTGGGAGCCTCTTTTACTGGAGCTTAATGAAGTCAGCCTATTGGTTAAGCAAAGAGGGAAGATATGGTCAAGACATTTTCTTACTTTATTGTTTTTTTTACATTTCACAGTACATAGCATAGGTTTCTCTACTTAACTCAATCCAGGAAACCTGTCTTTGCATATGTGAATAAATGCTGATAAATAATATTGTCTGGTGTATGTTCTCTTACTTTTGCTGTCATTTTTGGTTATATTTTTTCAGGCATTAAAGGGGAAAAAAAGAATGTTAATGTCAAGTTCCTTTAACAAACCATTAAATACAAGCGTTCAAGGGAAGTTAACAGTTTAATAACGGGTTTTCTATTGCCAGTTTGCCTGATTTCAAAGCTGTTTTCAATCTAGGAAATAAAACTGATACTGATACTGCAACGCTTGACACAATTTTTAGTCATACAAATAATAGACCAATGAGCCAAGCCCAACTCATTTATTAAATATTTATTTATTTGGATACATGGGAGCATTCCTTCACTAGAAGCCTTTAGAAGTCCATGCCAGTTAACCTGAATGACCTGATAGAGCAAAGCATGCAAACCACTTACTTTTGTTTTGTCCTGGAACATTTTAAAAATGAAACATTCTCATCTGAGTCACTGTCCTCTATGGTGATCTGATCACAGAGAAAGAAAAAAAGAATAAAAAATAAGAAGTTAAAATGAAATCAAAATCCCAGAACAGCAAGACGACTTTCCTTTTCTCTTGTAATAAAAATATCTGTACAGAAACAGGTACCTGTAGCTATACACTCTCCAAATAAAGTTATGATTGCAGATTACCATTTTATGAAAATAGTCATAATTTATATATTTTTCTAAATGAGGTTGTGGTGGACTAAACATTTGTAATTTAGTTCCAAACCTGAATGACTTTTCCTTTTCTGCAGAACAACAGTTTTTAATGGGTTTTGATTGGTTGTTGTTCTGTTTTTCTTTTTTACTGCATTTATTATTTTTTGTTTGTTATTTGTAATGTATAGCCCTTTGGAGTTACTTTGTCTCCTGAAAGTTGCTTTATAAATTAATAAATACAAAATACAACAAAATAAGATATTTCAAAGAATGTTGGTAACCAAAATGTAAAATATCATGTCATATTTGAGAGTATGTCGTAATTTGATATTGATATTGTCAATGACAAAATGCAGAAAAGTTTGTTTGCATGACCTCAAGACTAGATTATGGTAATGCTCTACTGGGTGGCTGCACGCTTAATGAGGTCAATTTACTTAAAAGCTTCACAGATTTTTTATTTTATTTGATTTTAGAAGCTTAAAAGGAAATTGATTTGTACTTGGTTAAACAATGTAAGAAACTGAATCACAAACAGAAATTGTGAGAATGCACTCTGACCAAGCGAGGGTAAGGGCACAAATTATTGTTTGTGAGAGAGACTAATAAAGTGGGTTTGAGTTAGTGTGCAGGTGGTCTTCATGTTTTTGTTCTTGTCAAAAAAAAAAGTTGATCTCTTTCTTTGTCATTGTGTGTCCTGATAAAAGGGATAACAATTATCATTTAGTTTTTAACAGTCAAAGACAATCAGATTTATATATACCTCATCGGCATCCAACTTTGATGCGTTTCCACGAGAGGTCCTCTGGGTTGAAACCTGGAATGCTTTAAACAGACAAAAACAAACAAAACAAAAACAAATAAAACACCCGAGGCGGCCATTTAAGTGGAACACAGTACAGACACCTTCACACCATTTAAAATAAACCTCCAAGCAAACAAAGGAATGAAATGGAATAATAAAGTTTGAGTTATGGGAAACACAACAGAAGGATTGATTAAAAGAAGTGGCTCAATGGCTCAAAGACTAAGCATTCACTGGACTCTCAGATGGTGATGTCACAGGAAAACTTGGAGGTTAGGCAGATAGAAAGACAATGGGTCTCATTCACTAAGCATGCATACGCACGAATCTGTGTGTGAAATCTGTGTACGAATGTTTTCATGAACAAATCATGATTCATCAATAACTTTCATTATAAAATGTATTCTAAATTACGAACAAAAATGTAGGAATAACTGAAACCACTTGTACGCAAAAATTACATACTCTTGGTGGCCTTATAAACACTTAAGATTAAAATTTAAACATACATATAGATCTTAAATGGGCTATATTTAATATACTGCATAAGATGCAGATAAACGTAGGTATAGTTGGTTAATCAGAGGTCTTTAATGTTTGTATAAAAGGTGTTTATTGCGTTTTAACCCTTTAACTATCACCCCTAGAAAGAGCCATTGAAAAAAATTTTTTTCTTATGTCCAAATTTTTTTTTTAATCTAAAACATATAAAACTCTTACCATAAACTGACATCTCAACTGTATGGTAATCTTGCTATACATTTACAGTAGATTATGAGCTTTTTTGAATAAAAAACATACCTGTAACAATGTTAGTACAATATACATTTATTTTACTATATATACACTTATCAGGCATAACATTATGACCACCTTCCCAATATTGTGTTGGTCCCCCTTTTGCTGCCAAAACAGCCCTGACCCTGATTTGGAGGCCATGTCAACACCTCAAACTTGTTGTGCTAATCTCAAGCCATTCCTGAACCAGTTTTGCTTTGTGGCAGGGTGCATTATCCTGCAGAAAGAGGCCACAGCTACCAGGGAATACCGTTTCCATGAAAGGGTGTACATGGTCTGCAACAATGCATAGGTAGGTGGTACGTGTCTAAGTAACATCCACATGGATGGCAGGACCCAATGTTTCCAGCAGAACATTGCCCAAAGCATCACACTGCCTCCGCCGGCTTGCCTTCTTCCCATGGTGCCATGCGTTCCCCAGGTAAGCCACGTACACACCCCGGGCCATCCACGTGATGTAAAAGAGAACAAGATTCATCAGACCAGGCCACCGTCTTCCATTGCTCCGTGCATCAATGAGTCATGACCCTGTCGCCGGTTCAACACTGTTCCTTCCTTGGAGCACTTTTGATAGAGACTGACCAATGCAGACCGGGAACACCCCACAAGAGCTGCAGTTTTGGAGATGCTCTGACCCAGTCATCTAGCCATCGTCAAACTCGCTCAAATCCTTATGCTTGCCTATGCCCACACATCAACTTTCAGAACAAAATGTTCACTTGCTGCTTAATATATCCCACCCACTAACAGGTGCCGTGATGAAGAGAAAATCAGTGTTATTCGTTTCACCTGTCATAATGTTATGCCTGATTGGTGTATGTGTTAGTAAAATTATTGAAATTGTATTTTAAATTCCTTTTTTATGTCTGCTTGATGAAAAAAATACAACATCCCAATGGACATCCTCATAATCCACTCACAGAAGGCCATATTGTCAAACTTCAGTCTGTCTACTATCTGGCTATTTTATCCCTTTACAGACATATCAACCATATGGTCACGCATACTTTTGGAAAATTATGGCAAACAGGTGTTTCTGTTTTTCTCTTATATTTTGCCAAATATTTATTGTTTAGACTCCACCCTACTAACTACAACATTATGGTTTGATTCCCTACTTAACGGATATCATGTTTGACCCTATTATTTGATGGCCGATCAGCAACTTCATTCTTTTGTGTGAACGACTGAAGTGTGCAAACTGATGCCGTCACTGAAAACTGAAAAGTCCCATCCCTCCATGCCAAAAGCAGACAGGGTGGTGGAGCAATAGAGCTGTAGAAGATTTTTGCCTCATCTCCTTCTTTTGACCGAATTTTTTCACACTCAAAGTAGGGCTGGGCGATATGGCCAAAAAAGATCATATCTCTGTATTTTTTGGTTGAATGGCGATACACGGTATATATCACTGTTTTTTCCTAAATTTTTCTATTTGGATTAAAAAAATCTGTATTTATTGAAATAATAATTTTATTTCACATCTTGCCCAATGATGTCCTAAAAACAATGTTGATATTGAAGGCTATAAACAAATACAGTGAATATAATGTGCAATTTTGGAATTAGGTGCAAAAAGTGGATTAAAATCACATCACATTAACATTGTAACATTACAATCTAAAAACAAAATTAATAATTCACTGAACTAAAAAATGAAAATAAAAACAAAAGCTTTTAATTGATTACCCCATTATAATGGTCACTTTCATAAAAATATAATTACTTGTAGGTTTAAAATTCCACATATGGCACATTTGTCCAACAATAAATATTTAAGAAATATGTATATTTTAGTTTTTATAGAGTAGAATTATTGCGCTCCTATTCTATTGCGCTTTGTCTGTTTGGCGCGCGTGCACGCATGTGGAGGCGCGAATTCACGGAAGGCTGAATTTTGGCTGAGATTCACATGCAGAAGGTTCGTCCTCTCCTGACAGCTAAATTTACATATTTGCATGACTTTCTAACATTTACAGATGGAGAAAATACCTGTGAAATGTAAGTTATGCACTGAGAAAAGCATCACATTTCAAACGCATTAAACAGCACAAGTATTTATCTGTCTGTCAGCACAAGTAGCCTAACGTTATCTCTCAGAGCATCTGAAAGGGCATGCTGCTTTAAACTATATGTGTTAACTATATCTTACCAGTTATTTTGGAGCCCTTAATGTAGAGCACGTGTCATGTTTAGGACAAGTTGTATCATGCACTTTCCCTGCATCAGCTCACTCTGCTTACTCCGCTATTTTTTTAGATGTGTTCGTATCAATCTACTGTAAATCGATATAAACGGTATTGCCTCATTCCGTATCGCATCTAAAAAATATATCGATATATTGTACAAACTCGATATACCGCACAGCCCTAACTCAAAGTAAGGTCTACCGTATGGTTGATAAATCAGTTTTGAGGACGGCACACTTGGCATTGCTCGGTGATCTTGCTGCGTGTGCTCTCGCATCTTTAGAGAACGTCATGTTTGCTGAGAGTGACGAAAGAAAAGGTGTACGGAAAACACATGGTTTGGACGTGTTTTATGTAAATTACATACCTTGGGCACATGGTCGTTCATTTAGAAAACTCCAAATTCATCAACGTTAGAATGAGGTTAAGAAAAAATGAATGTGCATACACACGTGTTGTGAATTAGGTGGAAAGTTTTCGTGAGAAGTTCAAATGTGCATATAAATACGAAGAGCGTACACAATTTTTAGTGAATAAGACCCAATGAGTGAGGATGTGGTTGTGATTTTAAGTGCACCAGCTGAGGTGCCACAAGAGTTACTTAAGTGTCAGGTGTATTAAGAGATTGTATCTTACCATCCATTATTGACTTGGTTTTTAGAGGACTTGAGAGAGATCCTTTTTGTACACGTCCCCCCCGCCCCGACTTTGAGGCAGCACCTGGGCACATTAAAATAGACATTGCAGGCAGGGTCTGAAATTAATTCCCCAACCCGTCAAATGCAAATGAGAAGGGTCACATCTTTCACATAATTCAAACACATTGTTTTCTATGAGTGTACACCCTTGGTGCTGGTATGTGATATCTGCAAGACGTCTGAGGCATGGCCTCTTGTTTTGAATGGATGTCAACAGAGGAGAGGCTTCAGTACACTTACAATACAGAGAACGCAGAGAACATAGAGGAAAAGCGTGTGGAGGAGAGAGAGACTAGCAAATGCTGAAATGAAGTCAGCTTTGTTGACAGCTGACCAACAGTTCTACAGTCAAATAGAAAGGGTAACAGGCTATGGAAAAGACAAGGCCAGGGAACGTAGTAGAAGCCTTGGTATGTGTGGTCGTAACTTCCATCTGCCATGGACAACAGACAAGAACTGGGGGCACATGGTGAGAGTAAAACAGGAGAAATGAGGAAAATGGAAAAGAAAAGAAAAGAAAGGGATGATTATAGTAGCATGTTGTGTCTTGTCGGTGTACTCGGCAGGTAGAGTTGCAGGTCTTTAACCCGAGTGGGTCTTTACCCGAATGGGTAAAGATTAAAGTCCCTGTAAAGTCAAAATTAAATATGTGTTCTGAGTTTGTCACACCACAGACAAATGTGTTTTTAACCAACCCGCCAAATTTGAATCATAAAAAAAATCAACCAAGTAAATAAATTAGCTTATTGTAAGGTGGAAAATAATCAAAGATATTTGAAATAGAACAAAATCATCTGCTTTGCTGTTAGCAGCCATCGTCGTGATCAAGATATTGAAATTGACTCAACCCCCTCCCCTTAACGCCATCAGAAGGGCCAGTTGGAGTTAGAAGAACAAAAGAATGGCTGGATGGCAAAAAGGTTTTCGCACCTTTGATACAATGGGGGAAGTTTTGTCTGATTGGTTACTTTCAAACGTCTTACGGTTTGGTCTGATTGGTCAGTTTTAAAAGAGTCAGATTTGAATTTGGTGGCATCAGGGAAGAGGATAAAAGAGGATTTCAACTGTAGCTCGCTCTCTTTGGATTCTCTGGCCTTCTCTAGAGAGAGCTGCTCTTTAGCTCTCTCTCTCTTTCTCCCTCTCTCTCTCTCTCTCTCTCTCTCTCTCTCACAGGTAACAGGCAGAGGCCTACTGAGCATAATTAAGGGTTTATGTTTACATCTATTTGAAACTATTTTAAGTGTAACCATAACTAGAATTTGTGTTTCCTTTTAAAAGAGATTTATGTCTATGATGTAATTGACATTTTACATTTACTTGATTGTTAATAAATTGTTACATTTTGATCCTTTCTGAATTAATCTGTAATTATTAACTATCTCCAATGTGGAACGGTATAATTGCAACAAAGGGTAAAAACAGAACGATTAAATGTATGATTAACTATCAAATATAGATGACCAAACAACCGGTTGGGATTCTCTTCTAAATGCGACAATTATGATAAATGGAGTCAGATAAAGAATATTATAATCAAATTCATTCTTCCAGCTGAAACACTGAACGCGTGCGGCCTTTACCGCGGTTCGCTACCGATCCTTGGAGCGAATTCATGCGGTCTTACACTTATAAAAAACTTGAAAAAATAAGCCGCATTCTCTGCTCTCAAACGCTGGGGGCGTGTCTGTTGTCAGCGCTGAAACCACGCCCACTTGCAGGAAAGCTGCTGTGAGCACACAAGACAACACGTACAGCTCACGACAGCACCAGATGTCGGCGGGACAGGAGGATGAAGGCCCGGGCGGGAGATAATCGGATTGGCCCCATTCTGCAGCGGATTATGAATTCCAGTTGTCTCCGATGAAAGTTTGAAAAAACTATCCGGTGTAAAGTCACTGCAGACGCAGGTGTTGGTTTTGATCCTCAGCTCTCCATCAAGGTAGCTGTTCACAAAATTAATCCACCTCTTCTTGATATCATCGTTTTTGTTTTGTAAACTGTTTTGTAAGTTGTAGGCTGTATTAACTAAAGGTTCTGAAAGTAACTCGCGATCGAGCAGGCGAATGTGCTCTATGGCGAATGTGCTCCATGGGACTTGAAAGCTTCATCAAACTCCATCCGAGTCATCATAGGCAGAGAAATGCAGCTGCAATGCCTGTTCAAGTCCTTGCTGATATAGGTAGTGAACAGCAGACCTAGTTCATTTTAACCACTAGGCGTTAAGACAGGGTATATACAGAACTTCTTAAGTTGAATTTAATACCTTTTACTACCTTTTTTAATACCTTAAAAATATTTTTTAATACCAGCGCGACTTCAAGCTGCAACTATAGTAGCATAAATTAAATATCTTTCCAAATGGAATAACATATTGCATCACAATGTAACAAGGTCATTATAACTTAACATCAACTGCCCACAGAAATGAGAATAGAAATAAAGACAGAAGAGGAAGGAGACATCTTCATAGTTTGTGCAGTGTACAGAGGGAAACGAGAGCAATTTTCACGGCGCAATATAGATTTTTTTTCTTTTTCGTTTTAAATCATGAAGGCGAGTCAGTGGATAACACACAAAAACGCAATGTGCGTGAGAGTCGGTGAAGTCTCAAACCTAGTCAATTATTCACTACAGAAAGTGAAAGTAAAATCTGACAAGCTTTCGGCGCATATTCTCACAGAGACAAGAGATATCTCGTTATTTATATAAATCTGCTTTAACATATGCTGATAACGTATAGCCTATAACTGTCTGAATTTATATTCTTAATATTTCTCTTGTGGCCCATATTGTGAAACTAATTAGAAGAGAAGTATAGGCCCATTTCGTGTTAAACAAGTTGTTTTTGAAATAAAGCTGCTCTTACTTTCTGATAACTGATATTATTGTAGTGTTCTGACATATTATAGACTGATAATCATTTTAATTATAGGCCTATAATTCCTTGTTTAATTGGGCAAAATGTATTTAAATAATGAGGAGTAAGCTAATCTATCTATTCTTTTATTATGCAGCGTTGGTTATGCATTGATGCATTATGAAATTATCACAGGGGCAAATTAAATGTAATATCAATTTAATAATAAAAGTAGGCCTACCCTAATAATAATAATAATAATTTATATAAACAGCTCTTCAATGCCATCGCTCAAATATAAAGAGTGGTGTTTAGTTGCAAGCTCTAAACACCACAGCACCTGATAGGGCATAGCGTCTGCTGTCTGACGTCTGTCATGCACCTGTTGATGATGCTGCTAGGACTAACGTTAGGCTACTGCTGGCAGTGGTTTGAATTGGGAGAGCAGTCGGGGTTGAGGGCAAAGCAGTGGAGGTTGAGGTTGTTGATGCATCCGTAGCGCAGAACATTTATATGGGAAGCTGCTCGCTACGTCCGCGCATCCTAGCTTGGTGGCTGCTATATGATTACATATGCGATTTGATGCCATTCACCCCCACCCAGGTTATATTAATTGTCTTCTTGCAAACGTGGCAATAAGCCTCGCGGCTGTTGCAAACTACTGGCCTAAGCCAGTCTTTATATCGTGAGTCCTCCAGCCAGAGGTCCGAAAACATGATATCGCACAGGTCCTACTCTCATATAAATAAATCCACGCGAATTAAAGAAAAAAAAGGGCTGTACTTAACACAAATTGAAAATGTATCTAAAAAAAATTGGGCTCGAAAATGTAATACCTCGTCAGATGACGTTTACTACTTTTTACTACTTTTTAATGCCCTTAATTTTGGCTAATTTCATTTACTACCTTTTACAACCCCGCGGACACCCTGTCAGAGTGCGAAACATGAACCTCAAAGCATAGTCAGTAATATTACTATTACTTTTACCTTTCTTTAAATTATAAAGCTGTTCACTTTCTGAAGAGTCCCCTGCAGGATGCCCAAAAACTTTAGAAGTTTGATGAAGTTTGAGTGACTGGGTGGCTGGTCCGGCTTCATCATGCCAAACTGTCTTTGCCCATTGCAGCGCTCTCCCGTGATTAGAGACGAATTAATGAGATTGGTGGGGAAGCAATGTGGCTGCATCTTTAGTGTGTGAACATTGAAGCAGAAAGCCATTGCAGCCCACTGCCAAGTCTGAGTAGGGCTCTGGATTGACCATGGGACTGGCTGTGAGATGGAAGGTAGAAGCAGAGTTTATGGGAGTGACAGAAGCATCAGGTGTCATGGTGATGGTTTATTTTGTTATGGTCTGGCTTTCTGTAAGGAATACCCAGACTCAGAGAGATGAGGTTAACCCAAAAGCAGGTCTTTAGAGAAACAAAGTATCAGGTGTGTGTCATAGAATAGACAGTTCAATGGCAGATGACGCAATACAATAACAGTGATATCTTTCACTCTGGAAAGAGGAGTCTGATGGAGCACACGCACACAAAGACGCTGGAGAACAGGGAGATAGTTGGAGACGGGGTAAGTGTAACGCAGATATATTGGCAGGCATCACAGGTAACGGAGTCTGTATGCAAAGGGAAGCCAGAGGCTGGCGGACTGGTGATTTGCTCGTTTTTAGTAATGGTGATTGCAGTGGTGATGTGGGTGATTAGTACTAGAGCTGGCTGTGATGGCTCTGAGTGCGTGGAGAAAGTATGGTGTGAGCGTTTACAGTATATAAGCTAGGGGTGGGGAAAAAATCATTTCACATATGAATCACGATTCTATTTTCTAATGATTTGAATCGATTCACAAATTTCAAAAAACGATTTTATAAATGTTTATTAATAACGTGATGTTGTCAGAACAAAGAAGGCGGCAGTCAACTGCAAGAGTATTGCAGCCAGCACCCGGGTAGGTTGAGGGTGCACAGGCTTGCAACCCGGGAATCATTATGAATGAAGCTTAAATGACAACAACTGTTACATCAATATGTTATATTGCCTTAAATAATGTATAGTTACAGGCACACATTAAGCTTTTCTTGCGATCGTGCCTTCTCTTATGTGTACATGTACTTTTTACACACGAGAGGCGGTTTTCGTGGTAATGAACAATACCTGCTTGTAAAAGCAAATAAACCTATCCTGTATCTGAATCATTAAATTATGAGAATGCAACAGTGTGTATTATATTTTTCTGCAAACGCCCACGGGGATGCCAAAGCAGAGACGGCAGTATATGATTGAAGTGGATATGAAGATCGGCAAATTACAGTGAACAGTGAGCCGAACAGTGAGCTCGACTGTGCAAAATGACATGCCAAGATCCGAAGAGCAGACTCCGTACCAGAGAAAAATGCGCTAGGATGAAGAAGATTTTTTACAAATGAATTACTCTCTCTACCTCCTGATGAGGCTGAATAACAGCAGATGGAGATTATGCATTAGTACTTTACTGCTATTTCTGCAGTTCCTGGATGTGTAATGTTGAATATTCGGCTAAATTTTAACCACTGAATTTGTAAAGCGAAATAAATTGGACCAAAAACTGCCTGTCGAATATTATAGGCCAGTGGTGAAAAACTCAGTTTCTGGACAGCCATAGCCCTGCACAGTTTAGCTTCAACCCTAATTAAACATCTGATCAAGCCCTTCAGGATTATTTGAAAACTACAGGTGGTGGAGCAGGGTTGGAACTAAACTCTGCAGGACTGTGGCCCTCCAGAAGCGGAGTTTGGCACCCCTGTTATAGATGGTATTTTCAGACTCAATATTTTGGCAAGTATGGATTATTGAATTTTTAATAATGAAATTGTTTTGCGAATTAAATATTACCAATAGTATGAGTGCAATTCGATATGCTTTTTTGTTTCTAAGACATTTGTTATTCATTTATTTCCATAACACTGGGATAACGAAAATAAACAATAATTGAAATTTGTACCAGTTTTAACTTGCATTTCGCCCACCCCTAGGTATAGAATTTAGGTTTGAAATAATTGGAATACCCAAACATTTTAATTACAAAGGGATGTCCACATAGTATTGGTGCAAAAGGATGTGTCTTCACAATTTAGGTTTTGTTATTTATATAGTTATCAAAGAAATTGTTTCTGTCTCTGTGAATGTTTATTTAGATACCTCTCGCTCTTCCTCTTCTGCTAGCACTAAGATCTCGCCCTCCTCTGGAGCCACGCCCCCTTCCACGGATTGGAGGAGCAGATGTGGACTCCTCATCAGACTCCATAGCAATGTCAGCTGGCTCATCTGATAGGTTGAGCTCATCGTCTCTCACAGTTTGACTACGATCCCTATTAGCTTTTGCACGGATTATAGCCTGAAACAGAATGAATGGCATGTTGATGGGGTAATATACATAGGAATGTATGCAAATTATTGATGAATGTGAAAAGGAGTGAATGACACGTAGAGTGAGCAAAAGAGATAAAAAGTGACCTCTTGAACTTCCTCATCTTCTTCTGTTGTGTTTCTCTTTGAGTCTCGAAATTGTCGAATCTAATGACACATGCAGAAAAAACGTGACAGACCATATACATTTAAATAATTTGGTAATAATGGGTTTAGCAAACTACACAGATTAAAAACTCAATTTTCTCATAAACCAACAGTGGCTGCACATATGCTGGTAAATAACTAAAACTGGCCACCTTTCAATCATTGTGAAATTGGTTTATTGCCTTGTTCACCTGAGGTGCTCTTCTTCTTACCTCCTCATCAATCTTCTCCTCTGTGGCTTCCACCCGCCGTTCTCTGAGGTAGCGCTGGGTTTTCTCCAGCTGGTAGTTTATGAGTTCTTCAATAGCATCTCTCTCCTCCTTATCCACAAACTCCTGCACTGCCTTTCCCATGCCTTGCTCTGTCAACAGAGACAACTGCACATTCTACACGTACAGAAACACACACCATTACAAACCGAAATATTAACAGTGGGCAGTTAACATGAAATTATTTTACATATAGTTTTTCCTAAATTTATTACACTCAATATACTCATGCATCAGGTTCTAAAAACAAACAAAAATGCTTTTCTTTTACTTAGGACTGCACATGACCACTGGCTGGTATAGCCTGCAAAAGCTTTTTTTAATGCTATGTGAGCACAAAAAAGAATGTTTATGAGAAAATGAATATCAGATTTAGCTGGCGATTTGAAGTATGTTATTTAAATATGGGTTCAGCAAACAGTTTTTGAGATTTCAGGATTCCCCCATTCAAGTAGATAGGGCTTGGTCTTGGAATGCCCGAAATAGCTGCCCAGAGGTATTGCATATAAATATTCCATATATGGCAGAGTAAATGGACTTTCCTTGAAAGGAGATTTGTTATAAAGCAATAGAGCCATAAGAATAATAGATTCAAAGAAAGTAATGTGAACCTTTCAAAAGAGCTCTATTACTTAAGCATGACAATTAGAAGGTTAGAGAGGACTGAGATGAACTGAAGATGTATCCTTTACACACACAGACAAACTACAAACCTTCTCAGCTGTCTGGAAGTATTCCTTCACAAGATCTTCCACTCTCAGCTGTAAGACCTCAGAAGCGGGACGAGAGAGAAGTGCTCCAAAATCCATACCTTCTTCTGCAGAACACACAAAGCATGATTCAAATTGAAATATTAAACTAAAAATGTTTCTATGCATGTGCAGTCATGCAACACTTTCAATTAAGCATTAAGCCACAAGCACAAGTTTCACTAGAAAAAGTGAAATTTAAAGAAACTGTCATAATTTACCCTCATGTGGTTCCAAACCAATATGACTGACTTCCATCAAACAGTTTAAGAAATGTTCTTGTTACAAATTCCATGTAATTACAATGGGGCAAAAAGGACATAAAGGCACCATAAATCTATCCCAGAAGTGTCTATATATTGTCTCATAAACACCTAGAAGAGTTAGTGCAATTGCCAAGTGTTCTTTAAAGCTTGGAAGCCTCAATCCCCATTCATTTTTATTGCATGTGTAAGAAAAAAATCAGCTTCAACAGACGAGCTACTGTAGCTCAAATTGTTAAATAAGTTAATGCTGGTTCTGATAGAAAGGTGTCAGGATACACAGTGCATCACAGTTGTGTTCATGGATCCTCGTCCGTGGAATGCACCACTTCTGGTATTTTGCAGGTTATCCGAAATGAGTAAATTGCAACGGAGGATTTATTAATTTGAAGTACTCGAATTTAAATCGAAGAATCGTGACAGCCCTACTCCCATGCAAATGTGTAGCCTATATAACCCCATACTTGGGGTATGTGCTCTGCATTTAACCCATCCAAGTGCGCACACACACACACACACACACACACACACACACACACACACACACACACACACACACACACACACACACACACACACACACACACACACACACACACACACACACACACACACACACACACACACACACACACACACACACACACACACACACACACACACACACACACACACACACACACACACACACACACACACACACACACACACACACACACACACACACACACACACACACACACACACAGTAGTGAACACACAAACCCATATTGTTGCAGGGGAGCAGTTGGGGGTTCTGTGCCTTGCTCAAGGGTCTCACCTCAGTCATGGTGGATTGAGGATGGAAGAGAGCGCTGGTTATGCACTCCCCCCACCGACAAACCTGAGACACGAACCCACAACCTTCGGGTTGTCCCGACCATTTATGGTTCTATCAGCGGTTCGGAGCACCAAAGTCACGTGATTTCAGCAGTTTGGCGTTTTGACACGCGATCCAAATCATGATTCGACTCGCTGATTCGATACGCTACGAAGCTTCATGAAGCAGTGTTTTGAATTCTGTTATCACTATATAAGTCGTTATTACGGTTTTTTTTGGCACACAAAAAAAAAAATTCTCGTCACTTTATAATATTAATATTGAACCACAGTACTCACTTGAACTGATTTAAACATGTTTTTAGTACATTGTGACATTGCTGTCATACGTAACAAAGTTGCAGTGCACTCCACTGACTATAATAGAAGCTCTTCTAATATAGTGCGCTAGCGTTCCAGATGTGGTCGCTACGCGCTTGGCGGGTTGAAATTTGTCTGACAGGCGAGGATGGCAAAAGCTGTTTTTATGTAACTTAAAAAAAAATGTATATACAAGATTGTTATTTAATGAACTGAAACAACCTACTGATACCAGTTATCTTGCCAGAGATTCCCATTGGCTGCTGTTGCTGCTCCTGTCACGTCCTAAAACATTTACTAAATGTCTTTTATGAGTATTTTATGATTGTAAAAGACTGACTTGCCATTGAATAAAAAATATTGTATGTTCCTGTCCTATATATAATATATATATAGAGATTTTACAGTGCATTTTTATTATTTAAAATTAAAAACATTAAATATCAAATTGACGGACCCAGCACTGATTAAAAAAGCAACCCAGCAAATGGGTTAATGTATAAAACTAGGGATGAAACGGTAAGGAAATTTCACATCACGATTATAGTGACCCAAATTATCACGGTTATCAATATTATCATGGTTTTGTTCAAATGAGATGAAAGTATTCAAAAGAACAGATGCACACACTTAAAACATTTCAACAAGTTTTATATTTGAATATCAACAAATAAATCAAGCAGCTCTATGCACTTTTTTAAGCTAGATTCTATTCTCTGGGTTTTCCTTCCTTTTAATGGACGTCGTCAATAGCAACGCATAACGCAGAAATAATAATAATTTGGAGTAAATATAATCTCTAATATTATCTCTGTAAATATATTCTCAAGCAATTTTCTCATCAGTGTTCTATCAGTTATGACATTTAAATCTAGCATATTTTGTGTTAGAGCCCAAACAGTATCCAAGTGAAATAATGCATATCCATATTTTCATATGATTTGACAGTTTATTTTATAAAATATAAAAAATCCAAAAGATATGCATCATACTTGACACCTAGATGAACACTTTACAGTCAGTTTTATGACTGTAAGTCATTCTCGTCAAATGCTATTGAAGTTAGAAACGTGTATACCAATGTTGTATGTAACTTTATAGACGGTCCCTAAATTTGCGAATATCGAACGTCAAGTCAACTTTATGCCAGTCACATCAGAGTTGCTTTGGTTCTGCTGTGTTTGTTTGAAACTATTTTCACTGCTGAAATAGAACAAAAACAGTCAAGCACTGTTTGAAGAATGAATCTCCTGGGTACATCGTAAGTTCATCTATGCTTTGAGTGCAGATTTCAGTGAGTGAGAGCTGAACAAAACTCTGGCTAATCTGAACGCCTAGTCTTACATTTACATTTAGTCATTTAGCAGATGCTTTTATCCAAAGCGACTTACAAATGAGGGAAATAGAAGCAACTAGAGCAGTCAAGGGTAACAATATGCAAGTGCTGTAACAAGTCTCAGTTAATCTAGCACAGAACAGATTTTTTTTTAATTAAAAAAAATAAATAAATTAGACAGACAGACAATGAATGACATTGACAAGAATAGTCTTGTCTTGTCTGAACTCGTTCGTTCGTCTTTGGCTCAAGCTTCACATTATTTCCCAGACGTAGTTTGAGTTTGCAGATTTGAAGCGTTTCCCCCTATTACAGTGACTGTCTTCTGGCATGTTCTGCAGACAGGGTGACCATCTTCGATTAAATTTCATTTAATTAAATAATGATAATTCAATTTTAAACGATATTACTAACCGTCAGTACATTTTATCGTGGTTTATCGTGAAACCGGTAATCGTTCCATCCCTAAATAAAGCCCTGCATGTGTTCTGTCCAATATTTACCCAGCGCTGGGTTGCCAAATAACCCAAATTGGGCTGTTTTTAACCAAGCATTTTTTAGAGTGTAGTATTGTGAATTTTTCCTTTCCTAATATATATTTATTAGTTGTTTAAAGGGGTGGTTAAACACATTCTTTCGAAGGCTTGATTGTGTTTGTGATTGTGTGTGCACTGTAACATGTGTTCATGCTTTGTTTTTTAAAAATTACATTATTTTTCATATATTTTACCTTTATTCTACACTGCTCTGTCCCTCGAAAAAATGGCGTCTATAAAACCATACCAATTTGAGCCTGAATCGGACTCAGAACATTTTAGTGAAGATGATCGAGCAGAACCTGTTCAACCTATTCAGTCCTCAAGAGTAAAGACTGCGGATCTATAGTGATCGCTACTGAATGGCACCGTTACTTTTGTATTTTTAGAACGATTATAGCCAAATATCTGTAGCAAGAACTATTAACCCAAAACGAACACTAAACATTGGCTTTACTATAGTATCGAAATCAAACACAGAACCATGTGTAGATTAGCATGCATGTAGATAAACAAGCATGTAGATAAACAATACATAAAAGCTCTAATCAAAGAATAATTTACACTAATTCCAAGTCCGCTGTTGAGATTTAAATAAAGTTTGTAACGTTAGGTGTTTGTCGGATAACGTTAAGTATGAATGAGCATTTAACAAACTGGTTTGCAGAGCCAAACAGCGTTGTCATTTGTTTACTTCCTTGCTACAACGTACAATTAACAATACAAACTATTAGAGGAAAACACATAGACGAAAAATAAATCATACTTACAGGTTGTGGCCTGTAAACAGCTTCTGTTTTTAAATCCATCTTTCAGGACAAGCCGTTGTGCGAATCCTGCATTGAACTCGCAAAGATTATGGAAGCTTTCCTCCGTGAAATGTGCAGCGGGAGCCGCGCACGCCCGTTGTGCACTCACACACTGGCAGCGTTTGTCTCGCGCAGCTGAACCGCGGCTCGTGTATTGCAAATACAGACAGAAATTTTTTTGTCCATTATGTCACATTTTCCGGTCTTCTCCTCCGATCCCTGTCTGTCTCATACTTTGATTTATGATGGGCAGCAAATATATACTGCAAATGCGACCGTGTTCCCCTCTGTCTCATACACACATGCATATAACATGTTGTATGTTAAACGCACTGCAACACACTCCCGTCCCTAGGAAGGCTGAACAAAGTGGACCTGCAATCCGGATGAAAATAACAGCGTTTTGTCGGCATTGCGGCAACAACACTCCAGCCTACTAACTATACCGCAACAACTCTTCCCCACAGCAATAAAAAATGGCCTCTCCCCCCTTATTTAATATTCTCGGAGGAGGGGTTTATGTAAATATTGGGACTGGTGATGTCAACAACCCTGGAGGAATGTCTGTAGTCGCCTACCGGCCGTTTGCTGTAGTCCTTAGAAATGTATTTCTTTAAAAGCAAATATCTCCCTTTGCTTTAAACTTTGAAAGCTGTAACTTTGCAGATGTTGTTTATGCTCAAACAGCAACATTACACACTAGCTAAAGTTAGAAAAGTGAAATCGTGTTTTACGACCCCTTTAATAATTTTAATGGAACCAGAATTGTTAGGCGGACCCGGAAACATTTCTTATGATTCCCAACCTAATTATAGCGCCACTTAGCGGTCAAGAGAAGAAATTAATTTCCCGCTGAATGAGAATATGTATATGCACTTTTTGAACATTTTAAGGAACACTTAATAGTAATGCAATTAATGTCCAATAAAGGTTGGTTTAAAGCACAATGACATTTTATCGCATAATCTACAGCTTGAAATGTTATAATCTAAAGTTAGAACTATTTACGGTTAAGTTGTCAACAAAGAATTAAAAAACAGCCAATTAAACAAATTTTTTTATTTTATTACAGTGGCAATGAATGAAGAACTCACTATTTGTATATAGCCTATTAATATATTAACAATGTAGATACTACAATAGGGATGCACCGAATCCAGATTTTTGGGGTTCGGCCAAATACCGAATCCACTGGTTGAGATTCGCCCGAATCCGAAACCGAATACCGAATCCTACTGCCATCCTCAGTCCATTATCACAGTTAACACATTTAACCGTTAACCGAAAGTAAGAACTTTGACAGATTAATACTATCAGTTAAACGGTTTAAATGTTTTTAATGCTTTTTTAAAAAAAAAAAATGTTATGCAAGGTTAAGAAAAATATGCGTTATTTGTTCACTCACGGAGCGCGTCGACATGTGCAACCACAAACCAGATATATCTTGTAAAATGAAGCAATGGAAAAGCTTACTGTGTGTGATCATTTCGACAGAAAAATACAGCAATAGCACAAGCTCCTGACTGGTGGAAAGCAAATGAAAGGCGCTTCCCGAGGCTGGCCACTCTAGCGAGGCGTTATCTCTGTATTTCCGGGACACCAGTGCATCTGAAGCCTTGTTTAAGGCTTTTAATAGTGTGGTTTTGGTCAAGTTTAGTAAACATTGTCACGTATGTTCTTCTCACCGCTGTTTCCAGATGGTTTATACAACAATTACCCCGAGTCATCCTCTGTCATTTCAAAGAACAGCACAACCGAGGCTCGAACATGTAGCTCGACTTGAATCGCCTTCTTTTGACTTAAAGTACTGCCGATCAACACGTTTTCTGTTCACAAGTTTCATTTTCACTTTCAATGGCGGCGTCATTACGTCGACCAGCGGAGGCATGTAGTGCAAGCCTAGGGTTCGGTTAGGTGGAAAAAAATTCTGAGGTTCGACAGAAACCGAACCCCGTCAAAAAGCCCAATATTCGGCCGAATCCGAACCCGAATCCTGGATTTGGTGCATCCCTACAATATATTAACTCTGATCTATAAACTAATAGTTTGCAAAGATTTATAAGTACTTTATTACTATATACTTATTATAAAGTGTTACCAATGTGTGTGACTTGCCTTTAATGCCATCTTTGGCCTCTCTGTGTCTGATGAAATGCAAGATGTCTTTTGGATTTGCCACTCGATCTACAAACTTCTGACTAAAGCGCATAGTGTTAAAGACTTCAAAACCCCCACTATAATCCACCTGGAGAGAGAGAGGCACATGAAAGAGAAAGATGTATTTTTGTATTTACTTTGTATATAATGAACAGAGAAAATTGTAAATCCAGGCAGCGAGAGGGTGTGTGATTGATACATACTCGTAGTCTGATGAGAGGTTTCTCCGGGGTAAGGGGATTTCCAAGTCTCTCTCTCTCAGCCTCTTCAAGCATCTCTTCAACCTGAAAGAATGAAGGGGCAAAAAAGCAAATGTCCAGTTATTCCTGTGTGAACTTTTACACTCACTGTACCTCAATGGTGGAATAATCTTCAAATAGAGGGAAACAGTAGTCTCTTGATTCATACCACAGTGACTAACCAGCCTCTTTGTACTAGCACAGACCTTTCTACTTACTAAAATGAGAAATGCTTCAAGTGTCTGTAAATGAATCGCTTTTTGAAAAAAAAAGAAGCTTAATGCTAAATGAAAATGTAATGCAGCTAACTCTTAAAATGAACCTAAAGCTAAATTCATTAGCAGGCTTTGATGTAACCTTGGTGACACAGTCAGCTACATTTCGCTGTTAAGTTCTCCAGCATTGTCAATCACATTGAGAATTTCAATCCCAATCAATTCCCAATCAATCTCTGTGCATCTGTACCTTCTCCTGGCAGAAAGCCAAGACTTTGAGCATGACGTTGGGTTGCTCTGGGCTGAAAAGGTCAGGGTGATCTGAGAGTGTTACATCCTGAATGAAGAACTGCCGGACGGTCTGTAAAGGAATTTTCTGAAGATTCATTTTTTTCCCTTTCACTCTCAATAACCCAATGTGCCTGTGGAAAACCCAGAGACAACAACAAATATATCACCTATTCCATTATACTTAAACTTGAAATGCACTGAAATAAACTGACACATTCAGGACCAATAAAATGGCATTAAAGTACCATATACATACACACCACTGTTGCTCTCAAATTTTGTTCTACATTCAGCATTTACAAACTGGAGCATGTGGCACGTGAGATTTAATGCCACCAACAGAACGTATTAAATCTGAATGCGGACATGAATATGATTTCTGACATGAATATGATTTCTGACATTGGTAGAAATGAAGGTTATTTTTAATAACTAATTAAATTTAGGTCTGTTCCACTCCTAAAGTTATCATATCAATTCAGAAGATTTTTAATTTCATTGCGAGTGTTACATGGACTATTATTATGGTCTTTAAACTGTCATTATATGGAAAGTGTTGAGTGTAGATTCTTAAATGTGTTTGAGTTCTACAAAAAAGAACAGCATATAGGTTAGAAAACGACATGATGGCAAGAAAGTAGTATTTCAAGTCACAAATAAATGTAGCTCGAAACTGATTTTAATAATTTTTTGAAAAATTATTTCATGTGATTTTTTGCCTTTTGACTGAACAAGGCTTTAATGGTTGAACACTCCAACCATTCAGAATCATTCATTATCAAAAGACATGTTTACTGTGTGTGTGAATGAGTGCAGGCACACAAACTTTTTAACTGCTTCTCCTGGTGAAAGTGAGGTAATGACAGAGCTGCCAGGCTGTGTGACGTAGAAGAGTTGTTGTTCATTACGGACTGGAGCAATTTTACACTCATGCTCATGACCCCACACCACCAAATCCAGGAAATCATCCAAAAACTGCTCCGGGATGTAGTTAGTCGCCCCGTGCTTACTTCTGCAAAAAAAAAAAAAAAAAAAAAAAAAAAACTGAATTAAAAACATACAAAAATACATTTTAAGTTCATGTCTGGATTTTAAGTTACAACACTACCCTTCATTGGAAATTTATTAAATTAGGCATTAGTACTCAGATTGTACGAAATGTAGCAAGTTTTGACGATGTGCACATAGGTACAACAATACAAAAATAAAATATCATCCACTCCAGATAACCACTATTAACCAATGAATATGTATTGTTTTTAACAATTGGGGTAAATAAAATGATAAAATTGGTTCATCTACATCTATAGCTGAAAATACAAAGGTCAATTACACATTATGGACCATGTAAATATATTTTGGTTAATATTTTCAAAACTTAAAAAAAAAGTACACAAAAAATTACAAATCAAATATATTGGTGAATATCAGGGTCCAAGCACCCAATAGCTCATGTGGACAAAAAAATTATACAACTACCATGCATCTTTTTAGATATTACGTGTTCTGCAAGTCAACTGTCTGGAATATCCACTGATACTGTGAGTTAGGGTTTGATTAAACAACATGACATTAGTTCCTAAAGAGAAAACTAACTTACAAAATGTCATCAGAAAATATTCAGGCATTCAAATTTATGGAAAATGATTAAAACTAAAGGCATTTCTTATCCAGCCCTTTTTTTTGTCATTCACATACAGAAAATGCTAAAATTTGTTTAATTTGTCTGTGTGATATGTTTAAACAGAATGTCAGCCTATTGTAACATTTGGTTCAGGTTCTTTTTCTGTATCTTTTAGTTTGTAATCTGTGTTTTGTTCCTGTTTCCTTTGTTCTAGTCACCAGTTTGTTTCCTTGAATACTCATTATGATCACCTGTGTTGCATGAAATCGGTTTCTGTTGCCACCCAGGTAAGTTTGAGATTAGTTAGGGCTGGGCCGATAAACGATATCATATCGAATCGCGATAAAATTCATGTCGATAACGATGATAAGATATAGATAACTCTAACACCCAATCACACAGCAGAAATAAAAGTGACAACAGCCAGTTAGCGTGCAGCTTTTAACTTGCACATCAAAAGTACACGCTCTACTACTGGCAAAGAAATCTCGACACGAGAAGGAAAACATTTGTGGCAGCGGCAACGAACATTAAATCAAAAGTGAAACTAACCTTAAGTTATCATCCAAAGATGACGAATTTGTTGATAAAAGGTAGCAAGAATTGTTACTCATTTGAACCGCGTCACACAGACCATTTATCCGCTTGGGTAAAAGTCCAAACGCCAGCGAGCTCACTAGAGCATAATCATATCGGTTAACTTTGATCGGGCTCGGTCACGTAACACTAAACAGCTCTGTGAGATCCAGTGAGAAGCGCATGAATTCAGCGAAAAACCCCAATGTCTCAGTGATTTAAAGCCAGATGGAACAGTGCTGACAAACACTAGAAACATTGCGCGCGATACAGTCAGAAGGCTTTTCGTTGGGTTTAATGTTGTGACAATAATTGCACCATGGTGCTGTGGCAGAAATGTGGGATATATTCATATATCATTGTATTATATTATTAATGTAGACATGTATTAAATGTATTTAAGGAGTAATGGAATATTATTACAGCATTTGTATTTAGCTATAAAATCTGTGCATTTATACTAAATGTTTTTTAGGCTACTGTTTTTCATACAAACACCATAGAAACCATATAGATACATTTTACCAGAGCTATATGTTTGTTTTTAACTGTGGTTATCATGATCTAAATGTATGATACTATGGAAGACCATTGGTTCATTTTGATGACGTGAAGTGTTTGTAATATTCTGACAATAAAGAGTTTAAAACCACAATTAACATTCTGGTTTCTACAACTTTCACTTAGGAGCAAAATTCTGCCTTTAAATTGGAAAGAAATAAATATTTGACATTTATCGTGATAATTATCGATATCGACTGATATGAAAAGATTTTATCGAGATCATTTTTTGGTCATATCGCCCAGCCCTAGTTTGAGCAACAGTGATGTCCGGTTCGTGAACGAATCATTCTTTTGAACCTGTTCTTTTTAGTGAACCGGTCGAACCTGTTCACCAAATCGGACTGAATCTTTCAAAACAGTTCATGACTCGAGTCAGCTCTGATCCATAAGTTACTAAAGTTACTCAATTCTGACATGCCTGACAGTCTCTCCGACAAGAAATAAACTAATATCATGAAGTATATCAGGGTTCGTACACATTTCTACCAATACATTTCCATGACTTTTAAGAAAATATTATTTTTTCATAATATACTATATATGAAAGTCTGTAAAAAAAAATCCATGTTCAAATGTCAAATCACAGCCTATCTTAACTAATTAACGTAAATCTATATGGTTTAATACAGAATAAACGCTGACACACCAGTAAAATGGTTAGATAAAATACTGACCCTAGCAATGGATTAACACACATCATTGGGAGGCAACAATGATAAATAAGTAAATAAAAGTGTCCAGTGACACTGACAGTAACTTTACAAGGTGGCAGTTCCAGAGACAAACTTTTGGAATACAAAATTGGGTAAATAAGAAGATTTTAAAACAGCTTTGCCTCCTATTTATTTATTTATTATTCAACTCATTGGAAAACCATCAATCATTAACAAAACAACGTCCCTATTTGAATTTACTTTTTTTATTTCTGCAATTTACACCTATACAAATTGCAAATGCCAGACGTTCCCCCATGCCAGGGTCAGAAATGTACTTTTCCATTAAGGGGCCCCTTGCAATTGATTTCCAAGAGCATTTTATTTATTTTTTGGGCGGCAGTGGCTCAGTGGTTCATGTAGGTTGTCTACAAACCGGAAGGTTGGTGGTTCGATCCCCGGTTCCACCTGACTAAGTGTCTAGGTGTCCATGAGCAAGACACCTAACCCCAGCTGCTCCCGATGAGCTCGATGGCGCCTTGCATGGCTGACACCACCATAGGTTTATGAATGAGTGTGTGAATGGGTGAATGTGAGGCAAAAATGTAAAGCGCTTTGGATGGCCGTAGGTCTGTTAAAAAGTGCTATATAAATGCAGTCCATTTACCATTTATAAGTGCAATTTTTAATAATGATTACCTTTGTTGTCGTTTGTCAAATACTTAAATTTAATCAATTGCTTAAATAAATCAGAATACTAGACTGTTACCAATAAAATTGTATCATTAACAAAAGCCATCTTTACACTGGCCAGGCCTGGAAATTGCTACTTTAAAATTCAATGACTTTTCCAGGTTTTTAATGACCGTACGAACCCTGGTATATGTTACTCTAGTAACTCCCAACAGTTCACTGAACTGAGACATGTTGTGCTGAGAGAACTGATGAGAGCACAAGAAGCTGATACTGAGCATGCGTGTACTACCGAACATACAGCGGTTCTTGAGTTAACAGTTCTCCAATCCAAACTGAGAACTGTTTCTTTTGGACATGTTCGACATACTTAGAACCAATGAGCTGATCACGCGTGTCATTTGTTCAGAGGGACAACATTTAGTTAAACATCATTAAGTGTAACAAAATAAGTAATTACAAAATTACTCTTATCACTGTATTATTTTAAAGTTTGGAAAATTTTGGAAAATGAATGGATTGGATGGATTGTAAAACTGTTAAACTAAACAGTTGTTTCATCAATAATGCATGAAATTTTCAGGAACAGCTTATTTAATTTCTAAATCTTGACGTAAACTTTTGCCAAGGTTTAGGGTTACCCTAACCCTAACCCTAACAGGTTGTAGCAGTTCTCGAATTACCAGTACAGACTCGAGAACTGTTTCTTTCAGACACGTTCGATACTAAGAACCGATGAGCCGAGATACTGAGCATACGTGATAGCAGCGTCTGAACCTAACTGTTTCTCTCAGACAGCTGATGCTGTGCTGACAAGGGATGGGCATTCGATTAAATTTTCTTAGGCGATCGTTGGGAGAATTAACGATCGACTATCGATTAATCATTAATATTTTTATAATAAAATTAATTATTTAACTTATAATTTAAAAAGTGAATAATGAATACAAAAATACAGCGTGTTTTTCCTCGATGAGACCTTTATTACAATATCAACTTGTGGCAGACAGATAAACTACGTTCAGTTAGGCAAACCGAACATATATGCGCGTGCATATGCGGTGCTCTAAAGCAGCAGCGGAACCTGCAGCTGGGAGCCGGCGTTCTTAAACAGAGACCTCATTTGTTCCAAAATAATAATAATAATAATACAAAAGAATCATGTTAAACAATAACTTAAACAAAAAACATAATACTTAGATCTGACAGGTTTTGTCAACATGTAACTCAAAATTGGCAGGCTTTCTGACAGAAAGACGCTATAGTTTCAGCCTTAAAAAAGCTGCGAAAACAGCCCAGTTACGTTCCCGACGATCTTGGTTTGCTTCTTATTTATTAAATATACAGGCAAATAGTGTATTAAACATTGATCAAAATTAAAATACAATTTATAAAAAACAAAACTAATTTTAAAGAAAGACTTTCTAGAAAACACAATTCAATTAAGTGCTCAAAATCCATGTCCCCGGATGCGCATCTGATGTTTACTCATGCTGCTCACTTTTCATAATCAACATATGAAATAAAAAAATTATAATATTTTATCATAGCCTAACTATATGAAACTAAATAGGCTACGTTTTCTCTAACCCTCTGTCCAACGAAGTCGTCGGCGCCTTTTGGTGGATTTTTTCCTTTATGACAGCGCGGAAACAAATCACAATACTCCATAATGTCTAGCCATACTACAGATAAGTGCAAGAGATAATTATAATAAACAGTGAACTATCTACTTTTATTTGTGTACACTCACAATAACGGCAAAGGCCGTGGATTCTGGGAACAGATTATTTTGCACTCCATTCCAAACGCTGTCTTCATTTCACAAAAAAAAAAATATTATTTTTATTAAACGCAAAGTTTTTCATTTCAAAATTCAGTTTATATTTCCAACAAATGAAATTCCAAGCCAAAATAACGAAGTGGTAAAAAAACTTAAAGCAACACTGTGTGATATTTTCCCCCATCTAGCTGTGAAAATGTATATGACCATCCAGTGAATATTAGTTTCTGTTCCTCTCAATTCCGATTTTGTTTTAACTCCTACGGTGGCCAATTTAGTCCAAGATTAAGATGGCTTCCAGTTCGACCTCGTCCACAAAATTCGCAAATCCCGGGGCAAAATATCACATAATTGGGGTCGCTTCAACCCGCGGCCATGAAAAACAGCCCGCGGCAACAGTGTTTGAAGTAGCCCGACTTGGCAACACTGGGGTGCATGTGGGCAGATCCTGGAGCAAAAGCGGTGGTAGCCATGGTAGCGAGAGAGAGTGACAGTCGCCCAAGCCAATCACTTGTTTCGGCCCGGACAAAAATAATGAGCGTTGTTTATTGCAGATTAAAAAGTCTAGAGTCACTCGATTTTTTTACTCTCTTTTTCAGAGTACTTAAATTTTAATTATGTATTGACATATAAAGAAAGTTTAAACAAATATGGACAAACGTGTTTTAGATCATTCTTACCTACCCTACCTTTAACCTTCAGCAGAGAAGTGAATTTCGTGGCTCTCTCGCGAGAAAAGAATCAAACTGATGCTTTCCATGTTCCGTGTGATTGGCTTTGGATTTATATGGATTTGTAAACCTACTCTGAAACTCTGAGTTTGTTCAACTAGCTTCATGCAACAGGCCTCGGTTTAGATCCTTGTGTGCATGTGTACTTAGTTCAGGGTCCAGTATTGTCTTTGCTTTAGAATGTAAAACTGTTGTGTTTTGTTTTCTCATGTTGGCTTCTGCCTGTGTTTACCTACAATTATTACCAAGTAATTTTGTAAATAAAAGTTCTACTGCAATTAGATCCATGTCTCCTCTTCCTTGCCTCGCCTGCATCATACAGTGGAACAGTCAAGTCAAGTCAACTTTATTTATATAGCGCTTTTTACAATGCATATTGTTTCAAAGCAGCTTCACAGTGTTAAACAGGAAAATAATGCAACAGAATTTTATTCGGCCGTACAGCCGCTCCAGAGAAAACGGTGATGTCATCAGCTCATTTAAATTATCATACAGTGACAATGTGGGCAGATCAGTAATTTAGTTTATATAGTTAATTTAGTTTACTAATTAGATTAATTTGGATATTTAGTTGAAAATTATGTGTCCCCGACTGAGCAAGCCAAGCCAAAGGCGACAGTGGCAAGGAACCAAACTCCATCAGGGCATAATGGACAAAAATAAACCTTGGGAGAATTGTTGAAAATAATCAAAGATATTTGAAATAAAACAAAGACATTTGCTTTACTGTTGGCAACCACCGTCTTACCCAAGATATTTGAAATTGAATTTGGTGACATCAGGGAAAAGGATAAAAGAAGATCACAACAGTAGCTCTTTTTATTCTCTGCCTTTCTCTGTCTAGGGCCTGCTCTTTGGCTCTGTCCTCTCTCTCTCTCTCTCTCTCTCTCTCTCTCTCTCTCTCTCTCTCTCCCTCTCTCTCACACAGGTAACATTCTATGCATAGGCCTACTGAGTACAATTAAGGGTTTAAGTTTACATCCATTTAAAACTATTTTAAGTGGAACCATAACCAGAATTTGTGTTTCCATTTAAAAGAGATTTCTGTCTATTATGTAATTGACATTATACATTTACCTGATTGTGTTGGAGAAATTCACAAACAAGTTAATGCTTAAACCTTTACATCGCCATGTTTATAATAGAAGCAGGTGAATGGTAGTCTTAAAGGTCCCATGGCATGAAATTTTCATTTTATGAGGTTTTTCAACATTAATATGAGTTCCCCTAGCTTGAATATTGTCCCCAAGTGGATAGAAATGTTGATCGTGTAATCCCGAGTTCTGGCTGTCTGTCTCTGCCTTTGAGAAAATGACAGGTCAGACGAGCCAATCCTGAAGTCTCCTAGTTTGACGTCCAAGCAGGAGCGGTTTCCTCCCTTTCCTCCACCCAGAGAATCTGGCACGCCCATGCAAGCGCTCGAGAGATCATGGCTTGTGAACGAGTGAACGCTGGCAGTTTCTCAGTGTTTGGATGTACAAATGAAAAATCTTTTTTCAGTTCCTTCTGATCTGTGATCAGTGATTTCATATGTGTAGCTAATTATTTATTATTCGTGCACACACTGCGGCTTCTCTCTCTCCCGACAGAACGGTGTTTTCGTGTTTTCTATCATGTGAGTCAGTGTTTATGTACGTCTTCGTTGCGTCTATCTGTTCTAAAATGTGCATACAGTCGTTTCTGCTCAACATCAGCAGAGTCAGAAATAAACCTCACACACGCCGAAGCTCGGGCTGCACTGGCCGGTTGGCCTTCAACATCACCAACCCCCAGTACTGCATCTGGCCCACAGCGGAGGCGCCAAACGCGGAGCGAGATTAAGCAGAAGGGGGGTAAGCGTGATGGTATCCGGCTAGGCAGCCTAGCCCCACAATAAACTGGATTACATTCGATTACTGCTGTTGTGTCTTTGTTTGCGCTGTGTACTCAATGCGTGTCACTGACGCTTTTCATTTGATAGGAACATATCTAAAATAATGCTATTATCAACACTTACTTGTAACTCGTTCATCTCGACAGCTGTAATGGTACTTTGCATGTGTTACAAAGTTGGTAATAATGATGAAGACGGACTTGGTGTGACTGGGACTCGTGTTTATTCATAACTCTGAGATACAAACACAATAAACTCACGCTGACTGACAGCGCTCTCATAACTCAGTAGTTACTATAAATAACTTTGTTAGCAATCGCTGAGCTCCGTCTCTGGTACATTAGTGATGTCTGGTTCGCGAACAATCTTTCTTTTGAACCGGTTCTTTTTAGTGAACCGAATCAGTTCACCAAATCGGACTGAATCGTTCTAAACGGTTCGCGTCTCGAGTCAGCGCTGATCCATAATTTACTACAGTTACTAACTTTCTGACATGAGTGACAGTCCCTCCGACTAGAAATAGACTAATAACCTGAAGTATATGCTGTAACTACAACAGTTTACTGAACTGAGACTGACAGAACCTATGTGAAGTGAACTCCAGTCCATCCGTCTCTCTAGCAGCAGCTTGTGCCTGCTCGTGCCTCGTAGACCTCGTTAAACCACGCCCCCTCCGCTCATATCAAATGCAAAGATGTTTTTACTGAAGTCTCACAGCAGACACGCCTCTTGAAACAGGGCATTTAGCCACAGGGCAAACATCAGTATTGAAAAAATGCCTTTTATTTCTAAATTATGACATTTTATGATGTAAAAATCATACTAACAATATAAGTACACCTCAGGAAACATTATAAAATAATAGAAAAATGCCATGCCATGGGACCTTTAAGAGCACGAGAAGAGAAAGGTCATCAGATAAGAAGGTCCTTAATGTAAACCACTTGTATGTCTGTATGGAAACCACCTGAAATACATCTTTGGGTTGATGTAATGCTGATTAATGATGTTTAAAAAAAAGGAAAGCATGGGATTTCCCACCATTAGAAACATAATGTATAGGTTAATTATAATGGTGGCGAAACCTAAGGTGGAGCCAAAAGCTAGAGATAAGCTAAAAATTACCCATTGGATCCGTAGCGATAAGAAAAAGGTATATAAAAAAAGTGAAGTTTTACCCCAAGAACTTCAGATGTTCAGCTGGCATCTCACTTTGTTGTTCTGACAATAAAGTTAACCTTCTGAAACCTGGAACTTCGCTTCTGAGAGATTTTCTTCTTCACTGACTGATCTGAGGGGACACTTGAGACTTCGAGATTTTCCACGACAATTGTTAATAAATTGTTACATTTTCTATTCTGACTTAATCTATAATTCTCAAGTAGATTATGGCAACGAAGGGTTAAAAGGAATGATTAAATGTGTGACTAAATATTAAATATAAATTACCAAAAAACCAACTGGCATTATATTCTAAATTCGACAATATGATAAATGGAGTCAGATAAAGAATATTATAATCAAATCCATTTTGCCCAGCTGAAACACGAACGCGCAGGGGCCTTCAACCGCAGTTTCAACCGTTACCTTCCTTGGAACGAGATTTTCGCGGGCCTTACAGCTTGGTGACCCTGCTTATGTGATGTTGCAAATTGGACGAACAACGTGCTTCCAGCGGCGTATTGGATTTAAAATCGACACATGGTTTGAGCTTCTCTTTCTTCAGCTGTTGTGGTAAGTCAAATTCTTTCTGCCTTTTTAGAAATGTTGAGGGAAAAACAGACGCACCCCACACAGACACATTGAGAATGGGTCGGAATGCCCAATGTTTGACCGGGGCCGTAACTGGAGTATTGTGAATTTAGACATAAACACATATCAGGGACATAATAGCGACAGCGCAGATGAGGAATAAAACTCGTGTTATGAGTTATCAGCTAAATGCTTTCTCTATTGTTTTATTAGCTTTGTTGCAACAGACTAGCAACGCGCGATGAGAACGAACAAACAACAGAATGTAAAATCTAAGTTTGGAAACAATTAGAAAACATGCAAATTTGATAAATATGAATTTATCTATGCTTTTTTTGTTTATGAAAACATGTAAGTTAAGAAAACTTTTGTTTGACCAATAATTAGCTATACACCAGAGGTGCTACTGCTACAAAATGAAATTACTCTTAAAGGGTAACTTCAGTGATTTAGCATTAGGCTTTGTATCAGTAGAAACCCAGTAGTATATTCAAATTATGGTACTTTCCCCCCTCATGTCACCCTGAGACGAGAGAATTATGCATTTTAATTCTGGAAAAATTCCTCCGATGACGCAAATATCGTCATTTTGCGTCATCTGAGGATTTTTTGGCCAGAGACAAAGACTACAGCCACTAGATGAAGCTGTTCCGCATTTTATCATTTTCATTGATAGTTTAGCTTCCATATGCGATCAGAAAACGTGCCAGACTGGCGCTTAACGTTACCTCAGCTCTGCTCAGCTCGTCATGAGGAATGAAATCTGACACTGCTGCGTCTGTGACGTGACTTTCGTTCGGCTCACTCATGCGTTATTGAAAAGACACGTTCAGTTTTTAATTGTAGTGTTTATTCTCTAACTGAACGAAATTATTGTATTACACCGTCAAAACGACGGTGCATTCTGGGAGTTGTTGTCTTTCATCCACAGGAGACAAAAATACATTTTCTGTCTTTTCTCAGTCTAGAAGTCACCAAATTCAAATTTTGAATTTGTTACTATATTTTGTCTCTTTTTTTTTTTTTTTTTTTTTATTCCTTTCATGAAAATGGATTATTTGTACAAGGCACATAAAATTCATTTGAAGTTTTCCTTTACATTTCCATGATCAGAAAGGAGCAGATGGAAGAATAATATTCTTATATTTATCTGCCCCCTTTATAAACATAACTAGTAGATGGCATTAGCATTGTTTTAATGACATGATTTAATGTTTCTAAGTGATACAGCTGAGCCAACGGGGCAGACGCTCACTCAGAGAACGCAGACTTTTCTCCCTGTTCCACGGGAGCGTTTAGCCTAATAAAAGTAACACAAACTGATCTATCATATCTTGTAAATCTGTTAAAATTGCCATTGTGCTGTCATACAGGTATAGTCTTTAAATAGACTAAATTAAGCAAATAGACATTTGAAATCTAAAAAGAGATAAAAATGAATGTGCATTGCATCAGCCCCAAATCACAGCCCTTTCATATTCAAATGTATCGACCTAGAAATGCAATCTGAGACATCTTAACTGATAGAGCAGGAATTTGACCAAGTGCCAGCAGATAACCGAATGTTAACAAAAACAGAGTCTCGCGTTGGCTTTAAGACCTTTCACAGTTGTAGTGTGTGGTAAGCAGTGAGGCGAGGGACCGTGAGAGCGAGTATTCTTTTGATACATTTTTGTCATGACTTTTTGTCATTCACAAGGTTACAGAGTTATTAGTTAAAGCGTAACGCTGCTAATATATAGGGCCTACCAGGGTTACAGGTGCTTGCGTCAGTGAAGATGCTCAATGGAATAACCTCCTGACTTCTAAGATCATCTAACTGCATGATATTAATTACGTTAATGAAGCAATTTTATGTGCTTCAGTAATTTGTGTCAAATTATTTTAACGCGCTAAGGATTTTGAATTAATCACATGCATTAACACGGTAACGTTGACAGCCCTACTATACAAATAAAAATAACTTAAAATTGACTGGCATCTATGGATTGAGTTTGACATCGTTTGATGTACTGTTGTCTTCCTGTATCAAGTTTCATAAAGCTTGCACTTGTTGAAAAAATGTTGGGAAAAAAAAATTAGCTTGTTTAATTTTGTCAAGAGGATCTTTAAGTTATACATTCCAAATGTTGTGCTTCTTGAGACCTCAAGGAATCAGAAGGAAAACATAAATTAAGCCAATATGATTTGAAAGTTATAAGGTAGTATTAAAGATGTAAATGTGATTATTATAGCACCACCTATTCTCAGATAGAAATCTGCATGTATGTTTGAGGAATGGGTGGGAATTTTTTCAACAAGTGACCATTCCACCACATTTGGGCTCCACATCGCTAAGATGTTCTGACTTTATACCTAAAATAACTAATAATAATAATAATACTTAAAAACAAAAATGATTTCCTGAACCTGTTCTGATGGATGACAAATAAATTGAACCAGCCGTCTTCATCCTCTCTTGGCCGAAGCATTGTCACCTGGTTGTTGACGAACATCCGGTAGAGTCTCTCGTCAGGAATGGAACCTGAAAGTACATTACACTTTATTCTTCACAATGTCCTGCTAAATTTTTAAAACCCATATAAGGTCAAAATAATATGCAGACCCACTTTATATTAGGTGGCCTTAATTACTACCGGTATGTATTAACATTTAAACTCATAATTTGATACAGTGCACTTATTGTGTACATGCATGTTTTTACATTGTACTTACATTTTAAAAATGACCTGCATGTAATTACATCTGTAATTAATTTCTGTATTTACATTTATAACTACACTGTTGTAGGGCTGGTCCGAATACCATTTTTTGAGCTTCGAAGCTTCGGTAGTAATCAACATCGAATATTCGAAGCTTCGGAGGGAAGGGGCTGAACATATTCTTCTCTCTAATAAAGACAGGAATCTCGAGAAGCGGCACGCCTCACGTGGGCAGGGCGCTCCGACTGCACTAGTGATACAAAACACACAGGCCTGTTACGTCCCAGTTTTGATATATTATAGGTGTAAAAATAATTTTGTTCAGTTAGAGAACAGATTAACTACAATTAAAAACTGAACGTGCTGCGTAAGCCGAACGAAAGTCGCAGCACAAACTGCAGCAGGAGTCAGATTTCATTCATCACGAGAGTGAGGAGCTTAATGACAAGATGATCGCGGAAGATTTGGTTTCAAAGCGAAATTTAAAAAGCGCCTATTTAAGGGAGTTTGTCATTGTACGGTTTTGTTGTTTTCATTAAGAATAACAGGCTTATGAACCCACAATTCAAGCAACCCGCCCCCGAATTGGCAAACAGAAAGTAAACTGTGAACGGCTGCATTCGTTCACGGCCATTCAGTGCAAGAAAAAAAAAGAAAAGTAAGCAAATCTTCAGGAGAGGGCCAGGCTAACTGACAAGGGTAGCATTAAATAACCTATACAAAAGTAAACAACAAAGTCTGCCTGTACCGTTCCATTTCAAAGTTCACATCCAGCCAAGTACAGTTCAAATCCCCGGATGTGTTCTTGACCTGCCCCTTTTATCGAGGATGCATTCAGAGTTGACTTGTGCGGACTTGAGACAGCCAGGATTCACAGAAGAATGCATCTTGCACTAACCAGCAAGCGTCAATAGCGAATGAGAAAACCTGCATAATTTAAAAATACTACTGTTATAGTGTATTTGTAATATGCTCTCCTCGACACTCAAAGTGACAACCTTAAAGGGACCTGTTGAGACAGAATCATTTGTAACTGTAGAGGGAGGCTTGAAATTATTATTATTTTTTGCTTATTTAACACTAAATCATACCAAAATTAACCTAAATCCATGGGTTTGAAATGTTTTAAAGTTTGTTAACATTTGCTATGAGCATTAGCCATAACGCTAATGTTTTACCACCCGGACACTGGTCCCATTCTCTCTTGCGCTGCTGTTTCGCTAGTATCGTTGGCATCGGGAGTTAACACAGTTTGAGCCAGCGTCTCAAATCGATAAAGCTCTGGCCCTGTGTCAACAGACAATTCACCCTCCTCCACTTCAGGTGAAGGTGGGGGAGAAAAGTCCTCTACTTCAAATGACCGCTCTGTTGCACAACTACTGGTGTCACTCCAGTCATTCTCCATCTTTTCGAGTCTGACAGCTGTTAATCAATTCGTCACTGCGGGTCTCAGGTGAACGCCCTCCGCTCAGCCCCGCCCTCGGTTCGCCCCCTCTGTCTCCGCTGGGCTCTGCCCACTTTTCCAGCATTTTTCAAAAATTGCCAGTGGGTGGAGTTAGGCTGCGATCAGGGGTTTAGTTACCCGTTAATTCTTGAAGATACAGCAAATGCACTCAAAACAAGGAAGGAGGCAGTGTAATTGAAGCTTTCTACGATGGCTTCAAATAGGGATGCACCGATACCGATACCAGTACTCGGGTGTCGGTCCGATACTGTTGTCAAGTACTCGTACTTGTAAAACTACTCCGATACAACTGCACCCGATACCATTTTATGGCAACCTATCTTTGGATGCGGAGCTGCGTGGAAAGTTACATAATTCGCCGTGCACACCCGCACACCACGGCGCCAAGTGCATAGGGGTCTCACGCTCTCAAAGCGCACAACTGCCATAGTATGGCTTCATTTATGCCGCGCGCAACCGAGCGCTAGTGCGGATGCGGCGAGTATAGCCTAAACCAAGCTTAACCGCTCGTGAGGCAGATACCTCTCGCTAGTGAGTGCTGAAAGTGAAAGGCTGTTTAGTAGGGATGTGCGCAATGACTAGCCTAACCCCGGTAGTATAACAGGCCTAAGCAAGCTTAATTGTTATACTAGTTTGTCATGACATGGAAGAAAATGGAAAAGTTGTGTAAGCTTTCAAAATCCCTCCATCACCCGAGTGGAGTTTATCTGAAGCCTCCGCGAGCGCCAGAGAAAACCAACGCATGCAAAACCTGAGGGAAAATGAAATGATTTTGTTTTGCTGCAGATATACACTTTTCAAAATAATATATTAATTTCAAGATATAACATTAATACAACAGTAATTTAAACATAGCCTTTGTAAAAAAAAAATATATATATTTAAAGCAAAACCTTAAATGTGCCAAAAAAATGTAAACGACTAGTATTTTCCAAGTCGTCTAGCAGCAGCACTAACGTTTAATCGACTAGTCTCTCACATCCATAGCTCAGTGTCACACATTGTAGATGAAAACAGAAACAGGCTCATAGCTGATAATGGAGAGAATTTTCTTTTCATCAAAAAGAACCAGCCTCTCACTTTTCCGAAAAGAGCTGTATGGCAATGATAACATATAATAATTTAATTCAGTTGTTCTGCTACTATGTTGTGTGGTACTGGAATCCACTGAATGTTACAGGTTACGTTTATGTGAAATGGGCAGCAGTGCCATGTTTGTTTAGGAAAACATCAAGTTGAATGTTAAAATGTCAGCAACAGCATTTACTTTGTTACAGTCAGAAAGTGAAAAACATTGGACGAAAATAAAACATTGTTAGAAGAACTGTAATGGTATTATTAAGTACTCGTATCAGTACTCGGTATCGGCAAGTACCCAAATGTAAGTACTTGTACTTGGTCTGAAAAAAAGTGGTATCGGTGCATCCCTACTAGCTTCAAAGATAACAGTTGTATCTTGTTTTAAACTGACTGGTTTGCAGATTAGAGGATTTTATTCACAAAAGTAGAATTCCTCTTCCAACAACCTACTCAAGAGAGTTTGTTCCAGCAAGTAAAGAACATATCGCAGAGACAGCAAGAGAGTGGCCTCATCATGAACATATTGCAGACAAGCTTGCTCCTCGACAGAGTTGCGAGATGAAAGATGGTATCAGACTTAATGATAACGGACATTATGAGATGCCACTACCATTTAACAAGGAAAGGCCTAATTTGCCAAACAATAAAGCATGTGCGTACATCGTCTCAAGTGCTTGGAAAGACGACTGAAGGAGGACATGCAGTATCACAAAGACTATACTGCTTCATGAATGAATATCACCCAAAATAACCTGGAAAAATCTGTGTTGTTTTTGACTGCTCTGCAAGATTTCAAGGAACATCCTTAAATGATCATCTTCTAACTGGCCCAGAGCTTACAAATATCTTGATAGGTGATTTGTCATTTTCCAAGGAATCCAGTAGCAATCATGTGTGACATAGATTGCATGTTTCATCAGTTTCATGTCAAGACAGAAGACCAAAATATCTAAGATTCATATGGTGGGACAAGAGTCTCAATTTTTTGTGTATCGAATGAAGGTTAATTTGTTTGGTGCAGCTTCTTCACCTGGTTGTGCCAATTATGGCCTTAAACATATTTTTGCTGAAGGACAAGGCATATCATCTGAAATTTAAGCAATTAACCTTGTAAGGGAAGCAAGAGAACTCTGTAGTAGTGGTAAACTTCGACCGCACAAGTTCATCTCCAATAAGAATGTCATCGCCTCAATTCCCCAAGAAGATCGTGCTAAAGGAGTGAAGGATTTGGACCAGGCTCTGGGTGAAGTACAAGGGGAGAGAGCACTTAGCATTCTTTGGATCTGACCAATTTCAGTTCAGAGTCACTGTGAAGGAACACCCTTATACCCCTTGTCTACGATAGCATCTGTTTTTGATCTGCTCAGATTTGTGGCACCCTTCATTCTCGTAGGGAAGAAAATTCTGCAGCAGATGTGTCATGACTAGATTAGTTTGGATGATTCACTTCCAAATGGCCTACACTCACAGTGGGAATGCTGGCTTTTGGATCTACCAAATTTAGCCAATGTGAAGATCCATAGATGCTATGTTTCATTGACCAGCAAGGAAGTCAAACATTACGAACTCCATTTCTCTGATGCTGGCATCTTAGGTTATGGAGAGTGCCCATTTTAGAGTTATGGTTATGGAGAGTGCCCAAGATTAGAGCTTTCAGCCGCAGTGGTGGCTGTACAAATAAGTGATATGCTCAAGAAAAATTGGAAATAGAAGACTTGCAGGAATATTTCTGGACTGATTCTAGGGTCGTTCTTGGTTATATTAATAATGATGCTAAGATATTTCATGTCTTTGTCGCTAATCGCATCCAGCGTATCAAGTTCCAATTCCAATCAATGGAGATATGTCGCCACTGAAGATAATCCTACTGATTATGCCTCTAGAGGTCGCAATGTAGAACGATCTTCCCAGGGAAGAAGTTAAGGTGGGAGAGTAATAATCCAGAGCTTTGCAAGTTTCAAGTTCTTAGTAAAAAAAGCAAATGAAGAAAGAACATTGTTGCACTGCCTATGCAAGTTCTCTGATTGGATTTGCCAGACATAAACGCTGTGAGAAAAAGGTCAAGTAGCAAGTCTAGAAGAAAGGAGAGAGGCAGAACACTTTATTATTCGACTGGTTCAAGAAGCAGCCTTCTCCAAAGAGATGCAAAGTCTCAAGAAACCGAAAGCATCCGATACCCAAGACAATACCCTATACCCTGGCACATGCAACTCTCCATCCACATGTGAAACATTCAGCCATTCTTCCAAGAGAGTGACTTCTCAGCCTTACTAATTAAGCATTATCACGAATGAGTACAGTGTTTGTAACATGTTTCAGAAATACATTTCTAACATTTATAATGTGTTTAGAATTTAAACAAATTTTAGAATCGCCTTTACAGCGACTTTAATTTAGTGATTCCTCTGCGTACCACTAGAAGGAGCCCGAGTACCACTAGTGGTATGTGTACAACACTTTGAGAACCACTGTTCTAGAGGACTTGATAGCACCTCCCTGCGAATTTTGTTCTATGAAGTTATGATTATTGTGAATAGTCGGCCCTTGACTGTTGAACATCTTAACGACCCATTGGGTCCAGAGCCTCTTACACCGAATCACATCTTGACTATGAAGTCTACGATTATTGAACCACCCCCTGGAGAGTTTATTAAATAAAATCTTTATCTCTGTTAACGATGGCGTAAGGTGCAATATTTAGTCAATAGCTTCTGGTCACGTTGGAAGAAAGAGTATCTTTTAAATCTTAAGCACAGACAGAAATGGAGCAAGAACTGCAGGAACGCCAAAATAAATTATATTGTTATCCTTCCAAGATAAATGGCCAAGGTGATACGAAGTGTAGCCAGGAAATGATGGCAGAGTGAGAAAGGTGAAGCTGTTAATGAGTGACTCTTCTCTGGATAAGAAAAGTAAATGTTAATCTAAGCCTAGCTTCCTAGAGCGTCCAATCCAGAAGACCGTCACCCTATTGGAAGCCGATGAAGATTAATGATGTTCTGCATATTTACTCTCTATCCTTCCATGGGTTAGTTAATATTTCATGGTTATCGTTCAAGTATTATTCAATACAATATATTTGCTATAGAGAAATCACAAGTGATTGGTGAGAATGTAATGGATGTCTAAATATCCCACATAGCAACATTGTGTCAGCTTAGATCCGGCCCACATCTGGCCCATATGCTGCGTGGAATGACGGCCCTTGGGTGGCTCACTCCTGTTTGCCAGATCTGAGCCACAAGCAGGCCATAGTGATGCCACGTCAGCCAAGAGCAAAGAAATCAAACAGAACTGGACCTTATCTGAGCCACAAAATCTGTGTACATTAAATATGGAGTCATCTCAGCCTTAATAAGCCTGTTAACCAACAGAATCACTGAAGGAAAGAAGAGAACCCGAAAAAGAGAACAAGAACAACACAGCCTTGGATGAAATCAACTGAAGATAAAAAGACATTAAATCTCTGAAGATCTCAGCAGAGGAGGATTAAACAACTCCACAAACAGCATTAACAGCTTCACGCATTACTAACCAGATTGAATTTATTTCCGTCAGACCTCTACAGAAGTTCATATTGAGAATTGACAGAGGTTTAACTCTGAAGTGTTCCATTTTAAGTCACCATAACGTTGATCATTTACGTTGATTCCATTAGTTGGGCCCTTAACTCTTAGTATACATTTGTCTTTTTTGGCTGCTGTGAAAGTGTGTTTGTAAAACACATTTGCAGTAGCAAAAGGAAGCTAAAGCGAAATGACATCAGATGATGATGGTTATGGACTATTAAAGGATTAGTTCACTTTTAAATAAACTTTTGCTGATAATTTACTCATCTATAATTTGAGCTATAATTCACCTCATGAAAAGCTGTTCATTTCTGAAAGCAACGGTTTCAGGGCTGATTGTAAGGTAGCTTTATTCTGTTAAGTTTATTCTGTTAGCATCTGTGAATATTAAATGCACAAAGACCGTTTAAATATGAATACTGCTACAATGTAAAATAATAGATTATAACGTGTTTATTGTAAAAGAGCCTAGTCATCAATAAAGCTTTTATTCGCAAATGTCTGCTCAGATGCTATAAATATAGTACCAGTCAAACATATTTTTCTTCATATTGATGTTTAAATATTATAGCCTAATGTTATATTTTTATTCAATATCAAAGTTTGTTTTATCGAGTTAAAGGGATAGTTTACCCAAAAATGAAAATTCTGTCATCATTTACTCACCCTCAAGTTGTTCCAAACCTGTATGAGTTTCTTTGTTCTACTGAACACAAAAGAAGATATTTTGAAGAATGTTTGTAACAAAGCAGATAGAGCAACCATTGACTACCATAGTATTTTTTCCCTACAGTAAGTAAAGTAAAGTCTGCCATTCAAGTTAACAGATCGGCCATCGTAACACTCAGGTACTCCAGTGAGCAATCAAAAATGTCTTGGCCTCATCCACTGATGAAAGCAGCTTTTGCTCACCTTCCTTGGTCAGGATCCTCAACCTTGCAGGGAAAAGAATGGAAAGCTTGAAACCAAGATTGTAAAGCTCTGAGGACCCTCAACTGACTCAGGTATGCCAATAATCCTGATATTATTACGTCGACTACCGCCCTCCAAGTCTGCCGTTTTGGCCTTGAGCTTAGCGTAGTTCTCAGATAGTTCTGCAAATACCGCTTCCAGAGAGTGAATTCTCTCGCCGAGGAGGTCTGCGTTAGATTTCAATGATGCTATTCGTGGTCCATGGTCCGACACCGCAGCCTGGACGAGGCCAAGTTTTGCCTCTTAAAGATGTCAATGCAGTTTTGAAATCGGCAGACAGAGCGGCTCTGAGGTCTTCCAATAAGCTAGTCAAGGCCGACATGTTAACCTCGCCATGAGCCGCGGATGTGTCGTCTTTAGCGGCGGTATCTTTATTCGCTTGTTTGGCTGATTTAGATGCCATTTCTGCTTCTGTACTTATTAGACTTGTTATCCCATTACACTCTAAAAAAATAAACAAGTAGAGGATTGTTAACTGATAACAAAAAAAAAAAATCTGTACGGGAGCACGAGGTAGACGAGGTCTACTACATTCGCATCCAGAACCGGAAGTCTGACAGTTTTTCTAACCTAGGACAATATCAGACGCTCAGCGTCTGATACTGGAGAAGCTGCAATTCAAACTATATTCACGCAAGCAGTAAGTAGTGATTTTTTCCACTTATTGACTGTCTAAACAATTTCTGATTAAATTGAAAGTTTCTTAGTGAGACAACATTAACAATAAATCCCGTGTTGTCTAGATCCAACGCAAGATGTTAGTACAGTAACAATAGGAAACTCCAAGTACCATAGTCTACATAATAGTATGACAAATGTCAAATGACAAAGGTTAATATTATTTCCTGCCAGTGTTGTAATATAAATCTACAAAATACAACCGTAGATACATATGGCAATCCCTTTTGTCAGATCGAATTATAATTTAGCCTATATTTCATCAACAACACATAACTCAGGAGCTAACTACCTTAGTTTAGATGCTTATAGCTCACTCAATCCTTCTAGCGAACGTCACCTCCATCACTTAAGTTGAAACGATAGTCATTTGACAAGGCATCTAGTCAATTTGTTAAAAAAAAAAACTTTACTGTTCTGTACAAACAACATATTTACGCACCACCCAGTTCGCTGTTTAGAGTTCGTAATTCAAAGTGAAGAAGCCATCATTGTAAAATCATACGGTGACGCATTACAATAATTGTGACTGCTGACGTTAAAGTTAATGTTATTTGCTAGTTCACATGTAGGCTGATGTTATAGTACTGACCTTACGTTTTGCAGGTTCTTACTGAAAATAAAGACTAAACTTACCACTCAGAAGCGTCCATTTCCAATCTCTGTTTTTATACATTATGCCACGTTTTAGATTGGGATTTAGATTCCCTTATGAATAGAAAGTTCCAGACAGATCCTAACAGATGCAAATAGTCATGCCAGTCAAGCTCTTTCTCTCTCCCTCACACAAAACAAAATTGTCCTGCCGCCATGTAACACAAGGGTGTCCAATCCAGCTACCGGGGGGGCACTTTTAAGTGGAGTTGATTTTTAAATGAAGTTTCTAGTGATCCTGAAGACTTTGATCAGCTGATTAATGTCTGTTTAATTAGGACTGGAGCTAAACTGGCCCTAAAGGAAGAGGGTAGGTCATCACTGATGTAACATGTAATGTTCTGCCTCCTGTTACTTCAATAACTTCTCAAAAAACAGCTAAATTACGTGACTCTTCTGAATCACTAATTAGTTAAGATGCTCAAATCTGTGGTGTAAGAGCGGTTTCACACACAGAGTTTTTTGGACACTCCTTGATTTCTTATTTAATATTTTTAATCTTGACTAATGTTCATAAAAATATGTAAAATTGCAGCTTTATTACTTCTTACAAATGTAAAAAAAGTAATCATAGCGCACATTGCATTCTCAAATGTACATTATAAGCTGCATGCAGAGATGGAGTTTGAGTGGATCAATATTTACTGTGAACCGAGCAGCTCCCACACCCTGAGAATTTTATATGTTCTTTTAAATTTAATATAATGATAAATAAAAAAAATCCTAATAAATAAATATTGATAAAAAATATATATTTTCTTTCATCACACTGTTTTAACGTAGTTCTTGTAACATTTAAAAAATATAAATGAAAAGGGGGTAAATTATTATGTAATAGCATGTTAAAAACATGGTAACATTCAAAACTTTACAAATTTTGCGCATTCACTCATTTATGAGAATGTACTGATCAGATACAATACATGGGTCCAAAAGAACCTGGTAAAACAACAGGTGTATACAGATTTTTAAATTCCCCCTATAAGAGTTTGCACTTAATTTAAACGACAACATTACTGTAGTAAAAACATGTTTTACTTAATTTATACAAGTGAAGACGAGCGGAGAGTATAGAATACTAGATTCAAAATTAGCTAGCTAGTGAATACATGCATATATTAACAGCGTAAACATGAATTAAACATGCCACCATAATATGATTAAATGTTTATAAATTAAGTGTACCAGCAATCATAAATTAAATAACACATTTCTTAGAAATACGTTACATTTTACCAAGGTAACGAGGATCACTCAGTCGCTTTGTGTAAGTTCCAGGGCGCACATGTGCTTTTTTATGATTTTCCGATGGTATAAACGAATTATAATGGTTGTTGTATTACTATATTATTAACATTACAAAAGTCAAACTCAAATGCAGTTACAGGGTTTTTGACCAGCGAATGTGTGCATTTGTCTGTCATTAAAATGGTGGCATCACATTACGTTTTCATCAACAGTTACAAAGTTTGTTGTAGCTAACGTATATGGGCACTCAGTTTTTCCTGTTGTAAAATTGTTTGGCCAAAATCTCATGTTATAAAAGATGAAATGCTACAGTATGCACACTCACAGGCTATTTTAGTGTAGGCTATTGGCTATGACAATGGCAAATGCTAGCCTTCTCTCTCCGGTCCCACGTCTTAGACCTCAATTAAATAAAATATGATCCTTTTATAGACAGTGTTTCTTGCATAAAGAAAACGCTGTCGCTACTTATTCAAACAAGATGATCTTTATTTACCCTTGCAAGACTTCGTTCAGCTGCTGTGGAACTTCAGTTCATTCAGTCACGATAGAGGGGGTGGATTTATGAGGTTTACTGACAGTTTGAGAATCCAACAAGATTTAGTCACAAGCTCTATTTAATACATTTCATTGGCTAAATATTTGTAAAACAGACAGACAAATGTGAAGGGTGACTAATAGCATTGATTTATTGATTTATTGAGAAGTGGGCTAATGTACACAGGTGACGATATTTATTTTAGTACACTTCACCGAAAACCACACTACAAAAGAATCATGTAAAACAGATCAAAATAAACCTTGATATTACTTTTGACATGAGAACAAAATGTATGTAGAAATGTAAGTGCAAACTGGACCACCCAACTTTGCATCGCCCGCCACAAGCTCTCTGTCTGCAACACGACAAGAGGCCATAACGGAGAAATTAATTTTGTTCATTTGTAAGGACATGAGAGCGATCAGTGTCGTAGATGGGGCAGGCTTCAGGCAGTTCTGTCAAGCAATGGAACCGAGGTACTGACTGAATAGATATTGATATCGAATAAAGGATAAATGCACTGCTTCCACTGGTTTGATTATTTACCGTTTCATGTCAAGGAAAAGTTCCATGTTTACCACAGCACAGCTCGCTCGGAGCGTTCAATAATATGCTGTAAAACTTATATTAATATTTGTTTCAATCACTGAATGAAGCCTGCTATATTTGAGACAAGAGTCGCGACCTTAAATTGCTTGCACAAAACTCTTGATCAGCTCTCAAAATGTGTTTGTTCATTTAAACCGGGATGCGCAGAGAGGGTGAGGGCGAGAGAGAGTGAGGTCTGTGGTCTTTAGCCATTAGTTGATTCACTTGTTTTTGTGTAGGTAATACGTTGTCAAATATGTTTAAACTTAAATAGACTACCTATATAAGTAGTTATGTCTCTTTGTATTCATTTGTCCTGTTATTGACATAATGCGCGTCATTGATAAAATGCGCAACCAGATGTTCGAATAGTTTGAATATTCGTGCTTTTTTTAGAGGGAATATTCGTAAGAAATCCTAAGTGGCTCCTGCTGCACTGTGCTGCGACTCTGTAGCTTGTGCTTTATGAAGCAGAGCTTTTAGATTATAATTGACCAATCGGTAAGCCCCGCCCTCCTTAGTTACTGTTGCTAACTCGGACAAACAAACGGAGATGCTATATCTTACAATGTACAGCTGTCAGTGTGAAAACCTTATCCCAAGATGTTTTTGGACACAGATTGTAGCGTATATCCCGTCCAAATGATGGCCAAACTTAACTGATGGTTTATCAAGTTTATTGCATCGTTATTCACTCCAAAAAATCATCGTAAGAGCTGAACAAACAAAGCATAAGAAGTGCGCATTAACGTCTCATTCACAAACTATCTCTCTCCGTTGCATTACCATTAACATACACAGCAAATTACACAAAAACACTCATACAACTAACAGTAAACAAACATATACACAGACCTTATGCTTTTCGAGGGTGCCGTTAATAACTGGTAAACTTTGTATCTGCAAAACAACTCCAATAAACTGCGTTCGAGCTCTTCCTTTCATTACACGGAGACTATAATACCCATCAAAATAGGAGTAGGACAGATAATGTAGACCTTAAACATATCTAAAATGAAATTAATGTACATAAAACCAGTTTAATATGGAGAGGCACTGAAATGTAGACCTTCTTGTTTTTGACCTACAGTGTAACATGACGTGAGAACAGTTAGTTATTTCGGTTAGTATGTTAGCAGGGACTTTAATCGTAACTTAACGAGAGTATGACCACCAGAAAATCCTCTCAGGATACCTGGAGTCAGTGTTACAGTACCCCAGGCACGACATTTTAGCATTTTTGTAGCATAAACACTATCAAACTGGTGAGAGCTTCGGATTTTCCAATGTGTCTCTATGGCGCTGACACCTAAAGATGTCCGAGTTCCGGTCCCAGCGCAACTGATACTCAACTGCTATTGTCTCATCTGCGTTCGAGGGGAGGGGCTTACCGATAGGTCAATTGTAGCATCCGTTGTCCATCTGAACTAAAAAAAATTCTCTAAAAAAGCAAAATGACAGTGGGAGAGGTGCAAAGGGTGGGCAAATAATGTAATCGGTTTATGGCTGAACACAATTTAACACCAGTACATACCAGTACAACACCAGGACAAAAATAATAACTTACACAGATCATCCCGGTCAAAAACTCCCCTGGGCATAGGGGCGGGTGATATACCGGTAGACACGAAAAACTGGTAGAAATTTGTCAACCTGCTGATATTTTGCTATCGCAGTTATTTTAAAGTGACATTGTCATGATGCGCCAACACGAATGCTTATCGTTTGAATGCGTTTTTTAAACAGTTTTTTATTTAATTAAATTTTTCGCTTTGACACCAAATCCTCTACCATCATCTCTCCTGCTGCACTGTGCTGCAACTCTGAGCTTTCAGATTATAATTGTAGCAGCCGTTGTCCACCTGTCCAACTGCAGTACGTTTTCTAAGAATGAAACATGACTTCCCCCACTGATCACGTCTTTCCTATGCAAGAGTTTGCCTTGTGGTCCTGCGTGGTACTGTATGCAATCACAGGATCCTTTTCCCTTTGATGTTCATTCTCAATGGTCACATCTGTATTTGCCCAATTTTTTAATTTTCTATTTTATACACTACAACTCTTTATTTTATGTAACTTACACCACATTGCTGAATATTATAAACTCACCAATGCCGTAGAGTGCAATCCTGGTGTTTCCTTTCTGCAGAAGAACTGGACTGACCTCAAGTTTCTCCACTGAAGGACTGCGGCCAAAATGATTGACCAGACCAGCGCAGCTCAACAGGTCTATAGCACATAGACCATCAGCCTGGAAAACGGCAAACACAAAAACTGAAAATAGGATTGTAGGAAGGAAGGAAGACACACAATTGCCTAATCAATTATCTAATCAACATTTAAATTGCATCTCTTACTGACCAATTGAACACATACAGAAATAATAATATGCAGTTACAACTTTCTACAGCTGAGAATCGGAAGTGCTCATACTGTCTTTAGGACTGCATTACTTCATCTTTCTGTTGTTGATTCGTTAACATTTCCGTGGTTTACTATGGTGTGTGGCTTTCTCTACAATCAATGACTGTTTGTGATAGTTCTGAGTAGTCCTGATAGTTTTCAGTATGCTCTGCACATTTTAATTCTTCTTCACAGTGTCAATATGATATTGAGCTTATCACAGTTAGGACAATTGAACTAATACAAATTGTTATTAATATGTTTTTCTGGGAAATATGTAAACAACATACTGCTCTTCAGAAGCTACATGAGCAGGGCCGGAGTGGGACCTATTTTCAACCCGGGATTTTTTTCATGGCTTGGACTAAAAACCTTGATATTGTCTTGATGGATTGTTTTTATTTGGAAGGGAGGATTGATTGCCTCACAAAAATGTTCACTCATTTACCCTACTTTTAAAAAGACGGATGATTCAAAATGTTTTCCATTATTTTGACAGAAAAAAAACAAGAAAGAACATACATAAACGTAGCACCTAAAATATTATCTGTTCTGTACATGGTAGAGATAGGCCTATGCGGATTCACTTTTTCTCTCTGGGTATGCGCGTGTGTAAGAGAAAGAGAGCATGTGCGCTCTCTACCAAGTGACATTATTTAATGCATTGCATAAAGTCAAAAGTGTGATTAGTCAATTAAATTGTCAGTCACGCAATATTGTAACATGCTTTTTCCGCGTGTAGGCTATGTGAAGTATAGAGAAAAAGTGAGGGAGAAGTTATGTGGCCCGCCGTATGGTGTCTGTAATATAGAATATACCCAATAATATTTACAATATTTTAACCGCTACGAAGAGCTGTGCACATGCAAATGACAGGATTTTGGGTGTACGAGCACCATTTGCTAATCTTCGCCACTAATCGGCTGCGATTTGCTGCTGTGTGTCAAGTCAAGTCAAGTCAACCTTATTTATATAGCGCTTTTAACAATGCAGATTGTTTCAAAGCAGCTTTACAGTGTTAAACAGCAAAATAATGCAACATAATTGTATTCAGCTGTATAGCCATTCTGAAAATGGTGATGTCATCAGTTCATTTCAATTATCATACAGTGACAGTGTGGGCTTTAGATCAGTAATTTAGTTTATATGGTTTATTTAGTTTAATAATTAGATTTATTTGGATATTTAGTTGAAAAATGTTGTGTCCCCAACTGAGCACGCCAAGCCAGAGGCAAGAGTGGCAAGTAAACCAAAACCCCATCAGGTGACCTAATGGAGAAAAGTAAACCTTGGGAGAAACCAGGCTCAGTCGGGGTGCCAGTTCTCCTCTGGCCAATTAACAAACAGCGTATGATTATTATTCTGGCAACTTTACAGGTCAGAGGTCATAATAGATTGGAATATTCGAAGGATCGGAGGCAACACGCCGGAGAGAGGTTTATTGAGGATGATGTGTTGATTAAATAATTATTAAAGTACAATATTCGAAAGATCGGAGGCAACGCGCTGGAGACGGGGTTATTGAGGATGACATATCGATTTAAGAATGATTCAATTGTAATATTCGAACAATCGGAGTCATCACGCCGGAGACGGGTTTATTGAGGATGCCTATTCAATTGAGTCTAATCGACATGTGTCTCTCATTGAAAATTAACTAGGACTTTTGCTTTCCACATCCCTTGTGAAACTGCTTTTATGTCAAAGTGGTACGTACTACTGGCCCAATTTATGAGCAGCCCACTGGGAAATCTCTCAATTCTCCCGATTGCACTCCGGGCCTGTACATGAGATATTATTTTGCAGAGGACAAAAATATTTAAACAGAAAATGATTTAAAAAGATCAAAATTATGATTAACTTAAGATCTACTTCACCACATTGGTACACTGAATAACAGAGGATCACACGCAATTAAAATGTATTACAAACTTAGTTCCACATAGCAACTATCGATGACAATTAATAGGCAAATACAATATATCAGTTGACCTGCTAGCTGCATTCCCAAACAAAAGTAATTTCAAGTTTTGTGTGTAATATGCAACAGATTATGCAGCAGTGTGGACTGTGGACTGTCCATAAGCACGTCTGAGACTGCATTACTCACTATGTGCACACACTACCGATTAATATTCAATATCTACAAAGCAGACAGGTTTAGTGAACTAATAAATTGATTTATTCTCTTACCCCAGTTGGGTCATCATGGTTACCATGCACACTGAATACAGGGATGGAAATGTTGAGATTATTGTCCAAATAGTTCACCCATGGAAACCTGACAAAATAACAAAGGACATCATGTGTCTGTGTGTATGTGGACATTTTTGCATCTCTGAACATTACATTAAGGTAGTATTTTATACTGAAACATTTTCATCATTCATCAAACTTTGAATGAAAATTCTGATAATTTATTTAAGGGTTGGTTGACATGACAGATGCTGTTTGTGCGGTTTAATGTGCTTGAGCCATAGTTTCTCCAATGCACAACTTACAATTTACTGTTTGGAGCTTGACACTTAGGGACTCCATTGGACTTTCATGGACAACAACTGAAACATTCTTAAATTAACTTATCTTATCTTAGGTCCTTGTCTATCAAATCCAAATCAAATTTTGGACTTGATTTATGAAGTTAGTGCCATACAACGACAGTTCATATTGACTATGGCTGCCGACAGATAATATTTCCCACCCCAAAGCATACCAAGCCCACATTCACGTCCATATCTAAAACAATACCATATCTAAAACAATACCGCATCACGTTTAGTTACTACACGTGACATGAGGGTCATAAATAATGACAAAATAATGACAATGTTCGTTTTGGTTCAACTATGCCTAAAAAAAGAATGGACTTGAAATGTCAAGACTAAAGTAAGCAATGTTTCTGATCAAGACCAAAAAAGTCTTACTTGCTGTGGCTGAAATTGACAGCCTGATCACTGAGGATTTCAAAGACGATTGGCCGATCCCCCATGCAATACTTTCTCATCACCTCCATGCAGCTATGCATAGTTTTGCGGGATGGTTTATTGTCATGGAACAGATCCCCACCCAGCAAAACAAAGTCTACCTGAGAGAAAAAGAAAGAAGCATTATGAAAAACATGTTGAAGGAAAAAAAGCAGAGTGTATAGGCCTACATTATACAGAATCTGTGCAGAGAGGCATCTATGAATCAGGGTTGTGAGTGATTCAGAATTGAGAATGCTTTTTAAAATGACAAAATAATTATTACATTTGAATCTAACCAATTCAATTCAATTCTGGTCCATGCAAAATGCATGTCTGCCTAATTAAACACACCTGATTCAACTCGTTAGTAGGGCTTAAGTCTGCGTCCAAAAACTTGGGCAGCTGGCTTGTTTCCTCGCTGCCCTATTTGGCAATGACTTTGCAGGCAGCGTTTGTGCACGAAGGTATTTCACCAAAAACTGATTTCGGACAGACTTCTGAGGCAGCGTAACCGCTTAATAATCTACAGCGAAATAGAGAGAGCTTTGGTGATAACTACGCAAATATTTAATATTAATTTCTTGCTAGAAATTACATAAAAGTGGAAAATGTTGGTCAAAAAAATGTTGGCACCGCATTTGTAAAAATCACATTTCATGTGATTGCAAGAAATTGTCATAATATAAAGGGATTATATCAACCCAATTAAAAGTTTCACAAGGTGTTTATGACATGTGTTAGCAATAAAATTTTAAAATGAGTAACCAAAGCATAATATGTGAATAGAACAGATTACTTGATTTTACAATTAAATTAAGACTAAGTAAAGTTAACTAAAAAGTGTAAGTTAGAACAACGAGAGTGAGGGCAAAGCTAATGCCACCTGAGCTACATGACTTTCCTCTCGAGTAGTCTTGTGATGAGACGCTTAAAAACTTGCATGACTGGGGTCCGCATCATTGATGGACAGCTACTACAGCCAGATGAGCCACTCTCCAATCCCTATTTTTCCCTTATAAGAGATAGGTTGTATCGGGTGACCCAAGATACCCAGACAAAAGGAAATACAACCCAATTATTAGTCCCAAAAAGTGGTCTTTGCCAGGGGGCTCATTGTAGTCCCATGGCAGGCCACTTGGGGGAAGCAAATACATGCGAACGTCTCATGGCCCGATTCTTTTGGACAGGCACTCAAGAGAACGACCGCCGGTGGTGTGCAGCGTGTCTTGAATGTCAGCTGGTTAATCCTCCGGCCATTTCAAAAGCACCATTGCGCCCATTGCGTCATTTTAAATCAGCTCTTAAATCTCATCTGTTCTCTCTGGCTTTTGATTAGATCAATATTGGTAGATTTTATATTATTTATTATCTTAGATTGTATTGGGTCAAAAGTGTTTATATTGTGTATTTATTGTGTTTATAGTGTGTATCTGTCTATTGTGTATCTGCCTTGTTTCTTTTTATGCTTTCGTTTATATGCACTTTGTCTTATTGTACAGCACTTTGGCGTAACTCTGTTGCTTTTAAATGTGCTATATAAATAAAAATGTACTTGATATCTGCAAAGAGTGTGGTGAATGCACTGTTTCAAATTATCTCCCAAGTTCCACATTATCTCCCACTGTACAAGGTTTTGGGCATTAAATCGATTCACACCAGCGTCTATCACCCACAAACAGACAGCTTGGTGAAACGATTTAATCACACATGGTTAAAAATTCATTGTTCGTAAGTTCGTAAAAGAAGACACTAAAAATTGGGAAAAATGGCTCGAGTCCCTGTTGTTCGCTGTGCGGGAAGTTCTGCAAGCCTCCACTGGGTTTTCCACATTCAACCTTCTCTATGGTTGTCAGTCATGGCTTGGGAGGAGGGGCCTTCAAACAGCTGTAGTGGAATTCAGTATGTCAAAAAGAAAAATTTTCCTCACCGTCACATTACAGTGCTTGTGCATTGTGCGGCCGTGCGCATTTGATACTTTTAGAATTAGCGATTCAGGGGCGGGTTGCTTGAATGGTGGGTTAATTTGCCTATACACAACAACAAAACAGCACAATGACAAACTCACTTAAATAGGCGCTTTTACATTTCGCTTTGAAACCAAATCTTCCCCGATCATCTAGTCATTTAGCTTCTCACTCTCGTGATGAATGAAATCTGACTCCTGCTGCTGGTCTGTACTGCGACTCTCTTTCAGCTCACGCTGCACATTCAGTTTTTAATTGTAGTTAATCTGTTCTCTAACTGAACTAAATGATTTTTACTAATAAATTATCAAAACGACGGTGGGGGGCGGTGCCGCGGTGGGCAAGTGATGTAACCTGTGTTATGCCTAAACACTGATTATCGCAGCAAGCCTATTAACCGCTATTATCAATCTAAATTAATCTACTGTGACATACAGGAACTTGTTACTGGGACGTAACAGACCTGTGTGTTTTGTATCACTAGTGCAGTGTCCGTTCTCTGAGAATATAAGCCCTGCCCGCGTGAGGCACGCTGCTTCTCGAGATTCTTGCCTTTATTAGAGAGAAGAATGTCGGTCCAATATCATTGGTCTTAAAAAGTGGGTGGGTCTTGTCCCACCCACATACAATGATTCTAACGCCCATGAATTGACATAAAATCACCTCAAATTCTGTACCCACTACCCATATAACAATATGTACCCATTATTTCATTCTCACCTCATTTTGCACAGCTTGTTTCATGATCTCATCAAAGGTCACGAACGTGTCGTTTCCTCTAATGGCATCCTTCTCTAGATAACCAAGGTGAATGTCAGTGGCAATGAGAATCTTGAATGTGTCCTCATCGTCACTAAAAAACAAAAAAAATTACAACATTCAAGAGGCAGAAGCAGAAAACGATTAAAAAGGTCTTGTAAATGAATGGTAGTGTCATTAACTGTAGGAATAAAAACTTACTCATCACACTACAGTTTATGTGGTTTCAGACATTTTAATTTACTTTTGAGCCAATATGTGAACAAAGCCAGCTGAATATAAGTGTCACAATCACTTGTCAATCAACCACTTAATCCATGTTATTTTGCTAGATAAAACTAAACAAAAGTTTACAAAAAGCGGATGAATGTACTCACATAGTGTTTCCAGCTGATGTCATACTGAGAGAATTGCACTGACAACACTGAAAATGATGATGGTAATAAGGTAGGTAAACAAAACAGAGTTATTATACATCCTTATGCAGAGAAAATTACAAACTGTATATGTGCATCATGCCATAATCGGCTCCTAAACATGTGTTGTTCACACAGAAGATCAGATTTGATTACAAAAAACTTTACTAAACAAAACTACTGCTCATTATTTTTAGATCGGATTTGAAATATTTCGCCACTCTGTTCATTAACTAAGCAAAAGAAAAATCACTTTACCTATCAAAAGAATTGAACTGCTCACCACAAGACATTCGTTCACATGCAAGAAAATCTCCTCCCACCGCGGAAGAAGTCATACGCTCGCGGGAAAGTTCTTTTGAATCCTGGGAAATGTAGTTTATACAGTCAGTCGGCGTAAGCGAATTGGCAGCTCAAAAAACTACATTTCCCAGCGTCAAAACAAGCTGCGTTTCAGGTTTTAGACCTGTGTGCTCAACGTGAACACGGCTGGTCATCGGTGAGTTTTAGTTTTATTGTGTGTAAAATACATGTCATTAGATAACAAGCAAGGGTTTACTAGTTTAAATATTAATAAATTATTTCAGAGGAGCAGTTACATCTATATTAAGTGATGTGTCTCACAGCTGCTAAAAAGGTACTGTTGGCACCATGAAAACAATAATTGGTATCGGATGACTATCGTACTAGTTTCCTATTAAAATTGGTTCATGTCCAATTTTTGTGAAGGTAGCATTGATTCTTGGCAAACCAATGTAATGTTACGTCTGTAGCTCTTGTTAGAATTAATTATTTTTCTAGCAATATTATAAACATTAAATAAAAATCTAAACGATCTTTCTGCCATGCTACAAGGGTCCAAATGATGCTACTTTTTGGGTCTCTCCCTCTCTTCCTCTCCCTCTCTTACACACAGAGTGAGAGCTCAGTGATGGAGTTTCCAGAAGGCTTTAACCAGCTTGACCTTCTGGAGACTCATGGCCACATGATTCCAGTGGGGACAAAGAGCAGCTGGGTGGAAGAGGAGGACGGAGATGATGAGGATGAAACCTGCCACACAGAGGAATGGTATCAGCAACAGGAACTTACATTACAAGACACTCCAGCTGAACTGATATTATGGGCCGCTGAGAAGAATAGAGTAAGTGACCATTATCTCAAGCCGTGGTTTTCATTCCTGGTCCTGTGGACCCACTCTGGATATTTTATATAGCTCTCTTATTTAAAGGGATCATGAAATCGAGAATCAATTGGAGATCAAAAGGATAATCAAATATTGGGAGAATCGCGATGTCACATCACATCCATGTCGCATACAGTGTGGGTGTAGTCGCTCAATTTCAGAATCAGAGTCAGAAAGAGCTTTATTGCAGTGGCGTAACTTTGCTTTGAAAAGTGGTGGGGACACCGCACAACTCGTTTTGCTATGTGTTTATTTAATAACCAAATTTACTTGGGGACTGAGTTCAGAGTTGGAAATGCACTTAATTTTCACTTTGATGTACACATGCATCACATTCACAAATTATTCTATAAACATCCAATAAGCAAAACGTAACATTCACAACACATCTAGGGTAACATTAGCCTCAATCAAAATACGCAAGATAAATAACTTAACATTTCATAGTCAGCTTAGCTCAGGTACAGGCTGCATCGTATTCATTAATTGCACAATTCTTGTGTGTGAGTAGCCCACAAGAAAGTAAAGAATCGCAAAAGTTTTTACGCTCGCATGAGGTGGTTTTTCAGGCAATTTGAAAAATGAAATTTTCGCAAAACCGCAATGGAAACAGTTTTTTCGCATTTACAGGTCACCTGGTATGGTGACGCATTGCTCCCAGGGCCTACATATCATTTTTTTCCCACTCAAGTATGTCGTAATAACAAGATCTTATGTCGTTAAACCACATATATTTTCTTCGGACAGTGGTGTAACTTTAACTTAGTAATGACGGATCCCGGTGCAGCCACAAATATCATAACTGTCTATAGGCCATCTGTAATTAAGACATACTGTATATTCAAGAAATGTATGTAACAGAAAGACGCTGTAGTTTAAGCCTTACTCAAAGGCCGTGGAAACAGCCCAGTTACGCACGTCAACCCATTCCCGACGATCTTGTTTGCTTCTTATTTATTAAATATACAGCAAATAGGTGATTAAATATTGATCATAATTCAAATACAATTTATGCAAAACTAAATACAATTTTTAGAAAGACTTTTTTCAATGACATGCTCAAAATCCATGTCCCCAGACATAGGCTATGTGAATCTGATTATGTGCCTTACTCATGCTGCTCATTTTTCAAAATCAACATATGAAATTAAAATAATAATAATATTTAAACGTAGCCTAACCATGAAAATAGGCTACGTTTTCTTTAACCCTCTGTATGACGAAGTCGTCGGCGCCTTCTGATGGATTTTTTCCTTTATGACAGCAGAAACAACTCACAATAGTCCGTCATTTTTAGGCATAGGCTAGAGATAGGCTAAGTGCAAGTTATAATTATAAACAGTAAACTGTCTACTTTTATTTGTGTACACTCACAATAACAGCAAAGGCCGTGGACTCAGGGAACAGATTATTTTGCACTCCACTCCGAACGCTGTTCATTTCAAAAATATATTTTGTTTATTAAACGCAAAGTTTTTAATTTCAAAAGCATTTCTAAATTCAGTTTATATTTCCAACAAACGAAATTCCAAGCCAAAATAACGAAGTGGTAAAAAAAAACTCCTTTGAGTTACCACCATGCAAATTCATTTCGCTCGTCTCTGCATGTGGCAGGCTGGCAGCAATGCGTCACAGTAACCTGGCGTATGTAAAAGTGGATCATTCTTTACAGATGATGGTATGTTTGAACAGAAGATGAGACAGAATTCTTTATTAAACTCATAAAAAACAATAGAATATAAAATGCCATAATTTATCAAGACCTTGAAGCAGACACCCAGAAACCCTTCATATTTGCCGCTCAAGTATAAGGTGCTTTCCTTGCCATCAGTGCTTGGAAAACTCACACGTCTCTTTCCATTAAAAATAATGGCGTGCGGTGGCTTGGATATAGGCTACATAAACCTAACATCATACGTAGCATAATTTTTGGAATTACTTATCACGAGAGGAAAACCATTTTTTTTTTGTTGCATAACATCAGTTAATGGAAACGCCGTCATTTCGCTAGGCAATATTTTTTTATTGACTATTAGGAAATATCGCTAAAGTTTTGCGCAAATCTGTAATGGAAAAAAAAGCTTCTGACCGGCGGAAAAATGTGTTAAATGAATGAATTCGATTATGAAGAATGATGATTTGTAGATCGCGCTTTTGCTTTAATACACACCTTCCGCAATCTATTTTTCAATTACTTTTAAAAAGTGGTCCCACCCATAAATTACACCTATGCGTTCTTACACACACAAGGAATTTACCTTGGTATTGAATCTTCCAGTGCACATAAATACAACAAAAAGACACTTAATACATTTCAAGAATAAAAAATAAATAAAGACACAGATAGGTTTAGTCAAACATATTTACAATATTGGATTAGTATGAATAAATAGGACTGAGTTTACAAAGATACTGCACTAAACAGTGGGAGTATTGCACCTGCAGTCATATGCCTTGGGAGGCATTTAACTTTTCAAGAGGGAGATGGCCTGTGGGAAGAAGCTGTTCCTGTGCCTAGATGTTCTAGTGCTGAGTAATCTGAGGCGCCGTCCAGATGGCAACAGTTCAAACAGGTGGAGGCCAGGGTGAGTGTAGTCTGTGAGGATTTTACCTGCCCTTTTCCTCACTGAAAGAGTACAGGTCTTAGAGGGTGGGCAGGGGGCACCAGTAACCCTCTCATCTCAGCAGGAACTGTCAGGCAGTTATTAGCCCCTTTTCACACAGCATGCCCGGTAAATTACTGTAAAATTACCAGAATTACTTTATCTGTAAATACACAAATATGCTATTCACACAAGCAACGGCGTTTGGCTTTGTACCAGTAAGAGACCGTTCACACATCAGCACCAAAATACCAGTAAATTCTGTGATGTCATTAATTGGAAATTATCTTTAAACGCACTTTATTTACTTTCACTATCTGTTTAATTTGACAACACCTGCTTCCTGAAGTCTTGAGAGCGCCCTTCACAGCCACTCGTCGTGTTCTGGAATCTGCCAAAAGCCAGCATTGGCGTCGAGCTTAGAAAATACTTTGGCTCCTGCAAATTGTCCTAATGTGTTCTCCACAGAAGGGAGAGGATGGTTTTTCCCTCATAATTGATTTGTTCAGTTCAGTGAGATCTGTGCAAATTCTCACTTTCCCTGTCCGCTTTGGCACCACGACCATGGGAGCACACCACTCCACACTTTGAAATTACCCCCTGCTGTTCCATTCGGGTTAATTCTTCCTTCACCTTTGGTAAGAGAGGGAGGGAAATGCTCCTAGGTGTTGACCGAGAAAAGGGTTTTGCCCCTGGCTTTAGCACAATGCTGTACTCACCCTCCATTTTGCCTAAGCTGCTGAAGAGTTTTGGAAACTTCTTTTAAGCTTAAGCTGACATCATCCAGCCTGGCTAGTAACTGAAGTGCAGCGACTGCTGGTTGGCCTAGCAATGGCATGTACAATCCGTCAACAACATATGTCCTGTTTTGTCCATTTATTTTGTTTACTGAGGGTGGCTGTACATTTCCCTTTTACATTCAGTGACATTCCACCTGGCCCCTGGAGGATTTTGCCTGCATGTTTCAGTTTGTTGAACTGGCCCTGGTTGTACAGCGTCACCGGAACAACTGTAACATCTGCTCCAGTGTAAATTTTAAAAACTGCATCGAAATTGTAAATTTTGATCTCAGTCATCCATGGGCTACCAGCCACATTATTGTTACTGAGCCTAGGAATGCAATGTCCTCATCTGCATCCTCAGTTAGTGTGGCAATATTCACCTCATACACTTTCTTTGACTTGCACATCCTCGCATAATGTCCCTTTTTATGACACCGATTGCATATTGCATCTTTTGCTGGGCATTGCTGTGGGTTATGGCCTTTTGTGTCTCCACATTTTGAGTCCCTTTTCATATCTTTCATGAGGTGTTTTCTTTGCCAACTGTCCATATTGTGGCTTCACTTGTTTTGATTTCACATTACTGTTCTGTTTAGCCTGTACACTATCCAGGTGTTCGTTAACAATTTCCCCTTTGAAGTTTGACTTGAGCAGTTCTTGTTTTTTTTTTAACTGTTCACTCTGTCGAACTCGTACAACAGCCTTCTCAAGTGTTAATTCAGGGTCAAGTTGTAATTGCCGCATTGAAGACTTGGAAGTAAACGGCCACGGCTAGGATTGGATAAAATTTGCATATTTAATGAGCTTCTGCTCCCCCTGTCAGTGAAAGCATGTGGAAAACGGCAAACAAACACAATGATTCATCTCTCATCCAACCACGATTGATTGGAATTATATTTTTTTTATTAACGTTACTTGGCCCGCCCGATCTATGAATATAACCGCGAACGTGTGCGCGCCCTTCAAATATCGAGTCAAGAGAGTAAACAACGCACATCAAGACAGTAATGAACCAAGAACACCACAAATAAAGTATTCTCCAGCCTGTGACAGCATGCTAAGGTATGTTCTGTTAGACACGTACACATAATCCATAAATATCAAACGATCTGTAACAATGCAATACTATCACATATAAAAAATAAAAAAAATTCTCACATTAGTGTGTTGCTTCATTCGTTCATGTAATCTCATCCTGTCTGTAAATCCAGTCTCTTGTTTACAAACGACGTGGTTAAATGAACATACGTGCAAAGTCTTCCCCATGTGAGCTGGATATTCATTAAAAATAAAGTTCATCCATGCATTCCTAATAGTGGAATCCGAATGAAGCTTATGTGGCATGTTTACTGCTTAGAAATTCGATGCTGTTTAGCTCTATGCTGCTCTTAGCTGTCATGTTAGTGGCACGAGTCGGTGGGCGGGGCTACAGAATCAGGCGTTGTTCTTCTTCTGTTGAGGCGGCGCTTCACTACACTCTCACGTCTCTCACGTCATGGCACATTCTGAAATCGATCGTTTGCTGGGCCTGGTGTCTATAAAAGCTTTTCTTTGACTAACAATGACGTTTTCAGCTCTGAAACTTTCAGGATATTCTTATATTACCATGACCTTTTATATATCAAAAGCTCAAGGGAAAGTTGATTTCTCAATTCATCACCACTTTAAGAGTTGCGTTTCTGCACTTCTAACACCATGTTCTGCTGTTTAATAGGTACAACGATAACTATATATAATGGAGGACGACGCGACAGCCAGCCATAACTTCTGATAGCTTTTATTATTCTCTCAAGTACCGTAACACACACAGTATATGTAACTCACATTTCCTATGTATTCTAAAACTACCGTATATAACCTAATACTACAGCCTCCTATACCCTTCAATAGGGCGCTATTTGAGGGGACAATCATTTGTCGTGGTGTCCGAAATGATTGTGGATGTTATTATCCCACAATACACTGCAATAACGAGTGTACTGATGTACACTTAACGGCTAGAGAATACCCATAATGCATTCTGATAGCCGCGCGCTGAATTAATTCAGCAGAGAATGGCAACCGCAGCTGAATCATCCATTCATCCATTTTCCAAACCGCACTGGTCCAGTGTAATACCATACAGGTATAAATTCCTAATTTAATCAATTATTAAATTGTTTAATTACAGTTTATACATGCTAATTTCCATGGCAGAGTTCAAGATAAATCTTTAGCCTACTATTGGAGCTGCCAGTTTTCAAATAATTATTAAACTGCTCATTTTCAATTCACTCTGTCAAGTGGGCTATATTAGTGGAGTAATGTAGGGAATAGTGAATGAGGGTATAGGGGGCGATTTCGAACACTGCACCTGTTTGCCTTGCTGCCTTGTTTGTCTCAAGTCTCCATAGCAACCCCCTTTTAGTTACCATGCCAACAAGGTTAAGGTGTATGGTGTAAAGCCAAAAGTTTACTTAGTTTTTTTACGTGGACGTGAGCATATGCGCACAGTCGAGCGCAAAGCCTTGCAAAGTATATTTCTTTTGACTCATATGAGTACACAGATGTTTGACGCATGCTCAGTTTTGAGCAATCTCTCGAGTTACAACCCATGTAAATACTGCTAAAAAATGTAATTGCATGTGCGACCTGGGGTCCATTCTTCGTACGTCGCTAACTCCGTTAGCTGGATTTGATTGTGACCTATTTGGCGTGATCTTGGATTGTTTGGTTCTTCGATGCTCATCCTGGACTTGCTGTCATAGCAAAAGGTGCGTAAGCTTAAACCTGCTCTGGAGCAGCTTATTTCATGTAAACAGGATTAGATTGCATCTTGAGGTGATACTTAAAATCTATCCCAGCCACTGCTACTTTATTACAAGAGTTCATTACTGAACCTGGGGCAATAATAATAATAATATAAAAATGTATTTGAAAATATTATAATGTTGTGTATAATACTATAGACAGAGCCACTTGATTGAGATTTATTTTTGATGGAATAATTATTTTATTGGAGTCTTACACACATGCTGTAACGTTATTCTGAGCCGTGCATTAATTTGAGTTATGACGGATATTATGGGATAGCTTGATGTAGTGCAGGAGATGCAGATAACTTGATCTTGACCCTTAAGAAACTTTAATGCTGTACATAACAAATCTGCTGCAAATTGAAATAAAAATTAAATGAATTGCTAATTACAACATTGAAATAAAAATGTAAAGGGTGTAGAAATACTGTAAAATCTTGAAGATAAATAATTGGGAATCATGTTTAAAAAAAAACATTTATCATTTCTCTGTTTCCTTATAAAGGTCCAGAAATGCGTTTTTTTTTTTTTGTCAAGTTTTTCGCCAGGTGTCTTTTTTAATTATATGATGTCATTTACGATGACCATGCTTCCTAATGATATCTCCCAGTGGTAGCACGTACAGAGTGAAAAGCAACGGTCCTAGCACTGAGCCTTGCGGTACTCCATACTTTACTTGTGATCAGTGTGACATCTCTTCATTTACTGCTACAAAACTGATAACGGTCAGATTATCATTATTAATTATGATTTAAACCATGCCAATGCAATTCCACTAATGTCTAGCGCTTCCATTTCAGAGTCCCTGTCTGTTGAAGATGTTGCTTGTTAGCCCAGGACATTTTACAAATCCAGACCAGACAATGTTCCACGGCCATGTCCGGAATAAAGAGTAGCATTTCCATGTCACACCATAAGATTTAAGATTTTGGCCATATACCTATCCAAGTCACAGTCAGTATCAACGTCAGTAGGTTATACTTATTGTATTTCGACCACAAGGTGTCACTGTGGCCTCAAGCTTCGCCTTTGCCTAGACTGAGCTTGATTGCTATGTCTGAGGTAAACCACGCCCTCCTCATTACCCTACAGACAAATAAATGTAGAAATACATAAATGTAAAAATAAATAAACGTATAAATAAATAAATGTAGAAATGAATAAATGTGGAAATAAATAAAAATAGAAATGATTAAATGTATAAATTAAATTAAAGAATAACTAAAAATAAATATATACATAAATAAGGAAATAAATGTATAAATAATTTAGTTTTTTTGCATTTCTATGTATATTTATTTATTTATTTATTTATTTTTGCTTTTTTAAATGTTTTGTATATTTATTTATTTATTTATTTATGTATTTATTTATTTTTAATATTGGCAGCTTTGGAATTCCATATGATTGACTAATACTCAGTTTAACCTGATAAAAAAATATTTATTTAATGTTTTCCGTGTTATATTTCATCTACAATAACAATGTGTACTTTTATAAAGATCAGTTTAGCCATTAACTTTTAAATGTATCATTATGCATTAATATGTGAAGAATTCTCCACATGAAAGACTGCAGATCAACGTGCTACTGCATTTCTCTCCTATACAGTAGGAAATTAAATGAAATGTGGAGGATTTTAACTTTGACGATGATTGACAGGATGCAACAGAGAGCAAAGACGCAATTGTAAGATGTGATAGTATGTCCCAAAGCTTGTCTACTCTTTTGCTACACACTCAAAAGTATTACTTTTTCTTCACAAAAAGAGTACATACTTTTAGGGTGTTGTATAAGTAGATGAATCGGGACACAGCACTCGTGTCAGTTTTCATTTTATTCTGAAGACTGAACTTCTGATCTGCTGCCACTCTGGAGCGCACTCGCCACTAACTGGACTGGGGTGGGAATTACAGTTACAATATATCACCCTCAGTGTAATCTGTCAAAAAGACGGACGGCCTTCAGATTTTTCTGTCACTGCTAAAAAAAAATTCAGTCAATGACGGAAATTTTTGGGTTAATGTGACCTCTGGTTCATACAGCATCATACCGGTAATGTACTGGTAATGTTACAACTTTCTTTAAATTGCCAGAAACTATTTACTGGTATTTTTGAAAAGGTCCTGTTCACACATGATCTCTCACTGGTAATTTACCAGTAAAGACTGTATGTGTGAATGGGGCTATTGAAGTGGAACGGACAGACTCGATGACAGCTTAGTAGAACTGCATCAGCCACTCCTGTGGTAGGTTGAACTTCCTCAGCTGCTGAAGGAAGTACAATTTCTGCTGGGCCTTTTTCACCTGATAGTCCCACTTAAGTTCCTGAGAGATGGTGGTGCCTAGGAACCTGAATAGCCTCTTTTCCACTGTCGGGCCAGTGTGTGCAAGGGCTTTGAACTTGCCGGGCTGGGCTAATAGACTCGGACCTGTAGCACTGAGCCCAAAACCATGCTGCATTTCCACCGTCAGGCTAGAAGCTCCACAGTGCTTCACTAAAACCTGCCCGTAATACACCTCTCTGGAACAACGTCACACAAACCCAGTATTTTCCCAACAAATGAAAGTTTTATCAGAAAACGAATCAGAAAGAAATCACTGGAAACTAGCAAGATCGCAAAACGAACATGATAAAAGCGGTCTTTTGTTGGCATTTTTTGATGTTTATTTAAAGATTTAAAACCCAAGCATCAATGTTTACCACTGTTTTACAATAATAAGTTATACATTGATCATAATGAATTAATTTGTGTCAAGATTGCACATTAGTCCCGCAGAAATAAAGGTAACACTTTACAATAAGGTTGTATTAGTTAACATTAGTTAATGCTTTAGTTAACATGAACTAACCATGAACAACACAGCCAGAAACCTTGGAGTTGTGATTGATTGAACAGTTGCTAGAACTGCCTGGTCCTGCAGATTTGCCTTATACAACATTAGGATGAAAGGGTCCTTCCTTGCGCATGCTACACAACTCCTTGGCCAAGCTCTTGTTTTATCCAGACGGGACTATTGTAAGGCCCTCTTGGCAGTCTAACCTCTGCAGCTGATCCAGAATGCTGCAGCTAGAGTGGTTTACAATGACAGCTCGCATCAAATTCAAGGTACTAATGCTTGCCTACAGAACAACCACTGGCTCTGCACCCCTACACCTAAACTCATTACACCAGACCTACGTGCCATCCAGAAGCTTGCGTTCTGTAAGTGAAAGATGTCTTTTGGTGCCATCCCAAAGAGGCACAATATCACTTTCACGGATCTTTACCTTCACTGTTCCCTGCTGGTGGAATGATCTGCCTAACTCAACCTGAGCTGCTAAGTCTTTAGCCATTTTCGAAAAAACTGAAGATGCATCTTTTTCGGCAACACTTGACCCTTTAGTACTAACACTTGATACTATTCTATATTTATTCATTTATTTATGAAAAAACGGCAACCTTATTGTGCTAGACTAACTGGTACTGGTCACAGCACTTGCATATTGCTGCCCTATTGTTACTTTTATTGCTTCTATTGCTCTCCTCATTTAAGGGCGTTTTCACACCTGAAAGTCCACACTAAGGTCCGAACCGAAGTTCATGTTTTGATACATTTTATTCATTCAGTTAGTTTTGGTTTGGTTTCATATTGCTTTTATGCGAGCGCACTAAAGAACTTCACATGACATTAGGGATGCTCTGATCAGGATTTTTGCTGCCGATACCCAGAGCCGGATTAAATAAATGGACTACACTAGGCAGGCTGCATTTTTTGGGCCCCCCTCCATCGATGTTATTTATGAATTGAAATCTGAAACTTACCAAAGTTACTAATAAAAGTGAATTCACATTTTACATAGCCTAGTCTTTGGTTACAAATTGGTTGTGTTGTATATTAAACAGTCCATCAGACTATTTTTTGATATTCATTATTTATAGGTCATTACATGGCTCTATTAAATGCTATTAAATTATCCTCATCCATTGGGAGTGTCATTGTTAAGGCAGTAGTACCAGTAAATAACCAATAGGTATCAGTAAACTATGTAAACAGAGCAAATAAGTTTATCTTATTTGCTGTGTTTACATTTAATCAACACATTTAATTAAGATTTTCTGCAAAATGCAATAGCTTACAACATTTATAAATGTTGTAATTAAGAACAAGAAGGCAAACATGACCCCTTCACATTCATCAAGACCATTTAGAAACTGTCTAACAATAAATAATAATAAATATAAGGCTGGAGGATTTAAACTATGGAAAACTAAAGGTATTCAGACTATTAAAGACTTGTATATGGATGGTATACTTCTTACATTTCAAGAATTGTGTGATAAACACCAGATTCTCTCAAAACATAATAAATTATTACAGTATAAATGGTTGACAAGGGTTTATATAACACCTGAAAAACTCAATCATATGTCTAGCAATATTCCTGATATGTAGGCTACAAAATGCCAAAATTATAAAGGAACTCTAATTCACTGTCTATGGGAATGTTCTGATATACAGAAGTTCTGGAAGGATGTCATAAAATGTTTGTCAGAACGGTTTAATCTTAAAATACTACATTGTGCCAAACTTTGTGTACTGGGAATATATCCTACAGGTTTCTCACAAACAAAGAAACACACTAGACTATTGGACTTTGGATTGTTACATGCCAGAAGAGCCATTGCTATGAACTGGAAGAGCATGGAAGCACCTTCTATAAAACAATGGATAAAAGAACTTTCAGAGTGCATTGGACTGGAAAGGCTGACTTATATCTCCAAGAGTAAAATAAAGGACTTTGTACAATTATGGGAGCCATACATGATCATTATATCATATGTAAAGTAGGGCCATGCCATTATTCTTTTATTGATTTATTTCTTTTTTTACATTTGTTTTTATCTTTTATTATCATTTTGAATTAGATTTTCTTGTAACTTAATGCTGCGTTCCACGCCGCGGGACCTCCAGACGCGCATAAACGCGCCTTTCCATTGACTTAACATTGAAATCACTCGCGCCAGACGCTCTATTCACGTTTGGTGTGAACGCAGCATAAAACTTGACACGGAAATGTTGTTTAACTTATTTTCCGCCGCATCTTCCACCGCGTCTTCGGGCCGTGTCTCCGGGCATGGCTCGGCCTTTGGCTCTGCTGACTCGAGCAGGTTCACAGCTGGCGGACGGCTGCCCGACAGAAACTTCTATAAAGCCCCCCGCTGTCTCTTCTTTTGTTCCTCTTCATTTTTTTTTCTTTTTACGTTTTGCCGCACCTGAAAGCATCTTGAATGTTAGCCTACTCAAAACACCTGCCTGCTAGCTTTGTTGTCCCGCTCTGACCTGATTATAATAAATACAGTCATGGGCTGGCGTTAATGTGACGTAATGTAACAGTCTATGGTTAAGATAAACATCGTCACTATTTTTAGTTAATTAATAAATATTGAAATAAATTGTAGATAGGACATTTGTACATTTTAATTTTATTTTTAAATATTTTTTTTTGTCCCTCTATCTGGGCCCCATCCCGCCAATCGGGCCCTAGGCACGTGCCTAGTTTGCCTTTGCGTTAATCCGGCTCTGCCGATACCGAGTACCGATTTCTTGTCATGGTGATCGGCCGATACCGATCCCAATTCCAATGCTTCACTGATTTGTAAGCTCTCTGATCACTGTTAACCTTTTTTTCAGATAAAAAAAAAATATATATATATAAATGTTGCCTTTATTATATTTTTATGGTAATTATTAGGGGTGTAACGATTCATCTACTACATTGATGTATTGATTTATTTTCTTATGATCTAACTACATCGATCTGTGCTCGGCAAGTTGGCCTTCCGGACGACATATATCGATCTAACATCGTTTTAAAAGGTAATCAATCGATTGTATCGATCATAGAAAATAACGCATTGGATTTAAGCACGTCAGACTTTATATGGATGTTTTTTCTTAGCACTTTTAATGATAAAGGCGTTAAACGTTACTCGATTCAGTCTGCCTATCTGTGACATCATAGCAACGCACCAGCAGCAGCGCTCATTGAAATGAATGGGATTGTGTCGCTTTGTCGCTGCGTGTCGCTGGCGGTGTGAACGGGGCTTGAGAAAACAAAACATAGCATGGCGCATGGCAGAGGAGAAGCCAACGAGCGAGAAATTATCAAGCCACCAAGAGAAAGAGCTACCTGTCCTTTCAACCCTTGCTTGTTGCCTGTGCATTCCTGACACCAGTGTGCCAGCAGAGCGAGTTTTTAATACTGCTGGCGACATAATGAACGCACAGAGAAGTGTTCTGAGGTCAGATCATGTTGATATTTTTGAAAAAGAAATCTGTAGAGTCATTGAAGAGTAGTTGGTTACATTTTATCTTTTGTTAAATATTGTTTGTTTAATAAACTGAGAGTAGTAGCAGGTTCAGCCAGTTTATTCAACCTGAAGAAATGTTGGTTGCACTTTATTTTTGATATTAATATTGTATTTGTATTATTTTAATGTTGAAAAACAACAGCAAAAGTAGCAGGTAAACCTACTATTAATTAAATCTGAAGAGAAGTTAGTTGCACTTTATTTTTGATATTAATATTGTAATATTATTATGTTGGATAACAAAAGCAGAAGTAACAGGTTAACCTACTGTTTAAATGTTGGTTGCACTTACTGTGCTTTTATTGAAAATGTATTGAATATTGAAAATGAGAGCAGAAAAGGTTAACTTCCTGTTAATTCAACCTAAACTGTTGGTTGCACTTTATTCAAATAAAATTTGAATGCATTTGCCATTAATTGTTGTTTACTTGTTTGTTTATATCCATAATTAATTGATATACCGGATTCCCTTACAAGAAACAACAGGAATCTTGGAAACTTCACCTGCACTAACCAGTATCCAGATATTTATTTCAGTCACACAATTTTTGGCTAAAAAGTTACTGAATCGATTTCAAGTCACTGAATCGTTTCGGATCGTATCGTTCTAAATGAACCAATATCGTCCTTGAATCGTATCAACAACCACAAATCGTGATATGAATCGTATCGTTGTTAAAACGAATCGTTACACCCCTAGTAATTATGTAATTTAATGTAACTATTGTTTTAACAGGGTACTAAATAATCACAAAAATTATTCATTATATAGTGACCATTTTAATATGCCTTTTAAATGGGGTTTCTGCATAACACTATGCATATCAGGATACTTAATAGGGCTGTATTTTCTACATTTTTCTATTTGGATAAAAAAAAATCTGTATTTATTTTAATAACAATTTTATTTCACATCCTGCCCAATGATGTCCTAAAAACAATGTTGATATTGAAGGCTATAAACAAATACAGTGAATGTAATGTAGGCATGTATTAATCATTTTGTTTTTTAAAGCTACACTGTGTAACTTTTTTAGTCTATTCTTAGCTAAAAACACTTAGTTCTTTCAAAAATATATGTGCTCATTAATGTATATTTACTTCTTTCAAGTAATAAAGTATTCTCGTAAGTTTATAATATGCCATTGAAAATACATAAGGTAATGGGATCTAACGGTGGTCGCCATGTTGCCCCTCCATCTTGAAAGTACATTAGCCAAAGAGGGTCATACCCGTAAATTCAAGCTTCGCCTTTCGCGTTTTAACCGGTTTTAATACTCGATGGCACTGTACAAAATTCTCTGCCTCGCGCATGTGCGCGTCAACTTGTTCAGACTTGTCTGGTGCCTGTGCTGGGAGTCTGGGAGTGTCTGGAGCTCCTTTTAATGCAGCTGCATTTAGCGCCTATATATGGTACAATAAGCTCTGGTTTACGGTTACATTATACAAATGTAACTTATAAGTATAGTTATACAGTTCTTAACTGTGTATGTATATTTACCATCCTTATTTGTTCTCTCACAGAAACCACATTTATGTACATATCCACGCAAACCTGTTTATGCCTTGCAATTGGATGACTGAATAAACATTACTATCATCAAAGTTCACTCTGGATTAGCTGCAGTTCTTTCTAGCCGAATAATTAGGCCAGTTTAGTTCCATCCATCCCACTGCGCACAGAATATCCCACAGGCACCATGTCGAATGTGGACGAGGTCGAACTGGAAGGCATGTTAATCTTGGACTAAATCGGCCACCGTAGGAGTTGAAACGAAATCGGAATTGAGAAGAACAGAAACTAAAATTCACTGGATGGTCATATACCTTTTCACCACTAGATGGGGGGAAATATCACACAGTGTAGCTTTAATTCACTGAACTAAAAATGAAAATAAAAACAAAAGCATACTAGCATATATTTGATTACCCAATTATAATGGTCACTTTCATAAAAATATACATACTTGTAGGTTTAAAATTCTACATATGGCATACTTTAGCAGAATTTTTGCGTTCTATTGCGTTCCGTCTGTTTGGCGCGGATGCGCGTGGCGGCACTCGCGGAAGTCTGAATTTTAGCGGAGATTCACATGCAGAAGGCTCGTCGTCTCCTGACAACAAAATGGACATATTTGCATGACTTTCTAACATTTACCAATGGAGAATATACCTGTGAAATGTAAGTTATGCACTGAGGAAAGCACCACATCTCAAATGCATTGAACACCGCAGGTATTTATCTGTCTGTCAGCACAAGTATCCTTCTGAGGGTCTGACAGGGCAAGCTGCTTAAACTATACGCGTTAACAATATCTTACCAGTTATTTTAAAGCCCTTAATATAAAGCATGTGTCAGGTTTAGGACAAGTTGTATCATGCACTTTCCCTGCATCAGCTCACTCTGCGTACTCCGCCATTTTTCAGATGCGTTCGTATCAAACTACTGTACATCGATACTTCCGAACGGCATTCGCCCATCCCTTAGGACTGACTGACTCATGTTCAATTGCTGTTCACATGGAACCCTTCTCCACTTCTGCCTTCAAATATATAGCCCATTTGCTTCTTATTTATTAAATCCAGGCAATTGGCTGATGAAACTTTGAATTAAAATTTATACAAAACGAAATTGACTTTAAAGGTCCCATGGCATGACATTTTTCATTTTATGAGTTTTTTCAACATTAATATGAGTTCCCCTAGCCTGAATATTGTCCTCAAGTGGCTAGAAATTTTGATTGGTGTAAACCGAGTTCTGGGTGTCTTTCTCTGCCTTTGAGAAAATGACAGCTCAGACGAGCTGATCTTGAATTCTCCTGTTATGATGTCATAACAGGAACTGTTACCTCCCTTTCCTCCGCCCAGAGAATTTGGCATGCCCATGCGAGCGCTATATTTGTTTGTCCTCGAGAGATCATGGCTTGTGAAGGAGTGAATGCTGGCAGTTTCTCAGTGTTTGGAGGAAGTCTTTTTTTCAGTTTCTTCTGATCTGTGATCAGTGATTTCTGATGTGTAGCTAATTATTCAAGTTCACACAGAACTTTATTATTCGTGCACACGCTGCGGCTTCTCTCTCTCCCGACACAACAGTGTTTTCTATCTTGTTGAGTCAGTGTTTTTGTACGTCCTCGTCGTGTCTATCTGTTCTAAAATGTGCATACAGTCGTGAGTTTCTGCTCAACATCGGCAGAGCCACTAGGGATGGGCGATATCTTATCGTTTGTGATATACCGGTAAAAATTCTCCCCACGATAAGAATTTGCCTTCCCGCGATAATAACGATAAAGCCTAGTTGATGGCGCGACCCATCCGCACCGTGCCACCGCTGGCCGTCTCTTGATGCCCTAAACGTTATTACTTTATGATGGTGGCTGCGTTCGTCACTCTGTATAGCTGAACGGGGGTTGGAGAGAGAATTTCTTGTGGTGCCCCACGCAGCACTTGGTGCTCTACGCGCAGTGCTTGATAGGAGCTGCGGCACTGAATCCGCATCTCACATGCAGAACGAAAACAACTATGGTGGAAGCTGCGGAAGAGTTCATAAACGAGGGGCTACCTGAGGGCAATCTGAACCATACAGATGTATTTTCACTCGCTGAGCACTTGGACTGAGCGCTTAAGAGATTTGCTCTTTCTCAATCAATCGGTAAAGCACACTATTTCAGTTAATCTCAATGAATGCGCAGTGTATATGACGCACATTAAACACTAGTGTGAGGCGCGCGACTGAGAGCGCTCAGTGTTTCACACACACTCAAAGAGAGAGCGAGAGAGTCTTATACCAAACAGAATTGACGTGCTACATGTAAACAATATCCTTTGTTGCATTTTCCTGTAAAGTAATGGCGTTTATTTGGAATTATTCAGCCTTTCGTGAACAGGAAGAAAGGAATGCACAAACGGGAATCTCATTGGCTGGCGCGCACCTATTACTGTGCCTGTTTTGATTTCAGCCAATCAGTTGGAATGAACGCTGACAACGTGATTAATATTCATGAACCCAGAAGCTCATTATTCCTTAGTGCAGTTTATTTTTATTAGTAGAATAATTTGTGGTATTATTATATTATCAACTCAAATTACTGAAGTTCTATCATTAAATCATTATTTTCAACTTTTTTGTAATCTGAAGACATTTTTGGGATAATTACTTTTGCTGTTTCTGCTATTTTTACCACTGTTTGTTCCATGTATGAATAAATACAGAATCGGTTTACATGTAAAACTTTGCATTGATTTAAAAATTATTTTTGTTTGTATTGTGTGACGTTTTTTAGCACAGTTGCACTATTTAAACATTTCCTGCACTTTTACAGAAGACAATTATATCTGCAACTTTTCCATTTCTGAAAAGGCTGGTGTGGAATTTTACATAAAAAAATTATTAAAAAATTATTAATTAAAAAAAAAAAAATATATATATATATATAATATATATAAAACATGGGGAATGATACTACATTTATCGTCATTGATATCGTTATCGCAATAAATACTAGAAAATATCGGGATACATTTTTAAGTCCATATCGCCCATCCCTAAGAGCCACATCTTTAGAGATAAACCTCACGCACGCCGAAGCTCGGGCTGCACTGACCGGCCGGCCTTCAACATCACGACCCCCAGTTCTGCATCTGGCCCACAGCAGAGGCGCCATAGGCGGCTTACGATTAAGCAGAAGGGGTTAAGCGTGAGGGTATCCAGGCTAGGCTAGCCAGCTATCCCCACAATAAACTGGATTACATTAAATTACTGCGCTGTTGTGTCTTTGTTTGCGCTGTGTACTCAATGCGGAGGCACTGACACTTTTCATATGATAGGAAAATATCTAAAAATAATGCTATAATCATCACTTACTCGTAACTCGTTCATCTCGACAGCTGTAATGGTACATTACATGTGTTACAAAGTTGGTAGAATAAGGAGGAAGACGGTCTCGGCGTGACTGGGACTCGTGTTTATTCAGAACTCTCAGATACAAACAAAATAAGCTCGCGCTGACAGCGCTCTCACAACTCCGTAGTTACAATATAACTTTGTTAGCAAGCGCTTTGTCTCTGGTCCATTGATGTCCGGTTCGCAAACGAATCGTTCTTTTGAACCGGTTCTTTTTAGTGAAGCGGTCGAACCAGTTCACCAAATCGGACTGAATCGTTCTAAACGGTTCGCGTTTCGAGTCAGCGCTGATCCATAATTTACTAAAGTTACTAACTTTCTGACATGAGTGACAGTCCCTCCGACTAGAAATAAACTAATAACCTGAAGTATATGCTAGTAACTTCAACAGTTTATTGATGCTGAGAGAACTGATGAGAACTGAACTCAGGTCCATCCGTCTCTCTGGCAGTCGCGTGCCTGGTTGACCTCGTTAAACCACACCCCTTCCGCTACAAGATCCGATACTCATTTCAAATGCAAAGATGTCAGCCAATCACAACAGTGGCCGTTTTTACTGAAGTCTCACAGCAGACACGCCCCTTGAAACAGGGCATTTAGCCAGAGGGCAAACATAAGCACATAAACTTCATTAGACTTTGATGTGACTTGGTCTTAATAAATTGTATTTTAATGTAAACTTAATCAAATATTGTTTTATTGGTTGCTTTTTGAAAGTTTGTGTAAGTGGTATGTATTCAGTATGTTCAGTATGGCTTTAACCTGAAAACTGGTCTATGGAAATTAAGTATGGATGCATTTTTCTTTCTTTCTTTTTCTTTCTTTCAGTTAGTAACAGTAGAACGTCTCCTTACATTGGACCCAACACTCGCTAATTGTCATGATAGCGATGGTTACACCCCTCTACACCGTGCTGCTTATGGTGGCCATTATTCTGTGGTCTCTGCTCTTTTGAATGCTGGAGCGAATCTTCATGCGAGAACAACCGATGATTGGATGCCTCTACATAGTGCCTGTCGTTGGGGTCATGTCGCTGTAGCTTCTTGTCTTTTGCTATGGGGGGCAGAGGTCAACGCCATGACAAGGGGCCGACTCACACCACTACAACTGGCGGCTGGAAATACTGCAGCTGGAAAGACGATGGAGCTATTGCTATCACAGCGCACAATACAGGCAGGACTAAAAAACAGTGCAGGAGAGACCGCTTATGACATTGCACATCGCACAAGTGAGCATCACAGACTGTTTGAGATGGCAGAGCCTTGTAATAACATATACTGACACATACAGTGGCAAGAAAAAGTATGTGAACTACTTGCAGAATCTGTGAAAATGTGAATAATTTTAACTAAATAAAAGAGATCATACAAAATGCATGTTTTTTTATTTATTTAGTACTGTCCTGAATAAGATATTTTACATAAAAAATGTTTACATATAGTCCACAAGACAAAAAAAAAAACAGCAATTATTAAAATAACATAAAAAAAAGTTTATGAACCATTAATTCTCAATACTGTGTCATTCCCTGGATGATCCATGGCTGTTTTTTGTTTTGTGATGGTTGTTCATGAAACATGCAAGTATCTTCTGTTGCTTCTGAAGGGCAGTGCCAAATGGAAAAAAATGATATTTAAACAAAACAAGAAACATTTGGACATCTTCATCCTGTTCAAAAGTTTTCACCCCCAGCACTTAATGCATCGCGTTTTCTTCTGATGTAATTATGCATTTGCAGGGAGGAGTAACAAACACTGTTTATGTACACAACTCACAACTACCGTCTAAAAATACTTTCCAATGCGTAGGACTTAACTTAAACCATTTCATGTATATGTGGATGCACTGTATGTAATTTAGACACTGTTGGTCACCATTAAAATGTATCCCAATTTTAAATGCATTTGCCATTCATTTTATTTGTCTTGCAATGTGACCTTTAGACAAAGACCCAATTGGTGTCACTTATATACTAGGCTATATGGACACCCACTCCATATGTGGACAGAAGACGCAAAGGTGAGCAGCGCGAGCCGACAGAAACAATGTTGCTTTGTGTTTATATTTTCGAGATCATACCGAGGGGTTTTCGCTCCGGCTTTGGGGTATGCTATGGTATTGTTCGTTATAAGTCTAACGAATTTCTCCCTGTCGCGGTGTGCATCCACACAAGGTGGTCTGCGAACAGAAAACCTACATGTGACGCTCCTGATCTGGTGGAGGCCCTTTGGTAACCGGGATCCCCTGCCCGACTGTGCTGTGCGTTATGGTATCCAGGACTGTACCATAACCACGAAGAGAAGTGCGTATGCCCGCCGGAGACCGTTATCATACACCACCGTGAAATGATGCGCAACTGGAGCGCGCTCCCCAGTGCTCCACGGCCTCCGTGCCAGAAGTGGATCTGGATGAACTTTGAGTCGCTGAGTCACTCCGGCTCTTTGATTGGGCTAGATGGGGTGTTTAACCTTACCATGTCATACCGTTGAGGCTCGGACATCTTTCTGCCATATGTGTACCTGCAGCCCTGGAGGGGAGAAGGAAATACTTAACAGGTGAGTGCGCGGCACAGGCATGGAATTGTCGCGCGGATAGTCAGCAACTGGAATGAGCAACACGAAAGAGTGCGATTTTATCGGAGTCTACGGCGATATGTTCGTGTGGATGTGTTTGGATGTGATGCGCGTGATTTGATATCTGACAGCATAATGTGCACCGTATCCCGGTATAAATTCTACCTGGCATTCGAGAACTCTATGCACACAGATTACATAACGGAGAAACTGTGGAGAAACGCTCTCTTATCAGGGACAGTGCCAGTAGTTTTGGTACTACCACGGGAGAATTTCTTCCCGCTGATGCCTTCATACACGTTAGAGACTTCAGTGGCCCACGGGCTCTTGTCCCGTACCTGAAACACCTGGACCAAAACCCTCCCTCTATCAGCGTTAAAGGATTAGTTCACTTTTAAATAAACTTTTGCTGATAATTTACTCACCCCCATGTCATCCAAGATGTCCATGTCTTTCTTTCTGCAGTCGAAAAGAAATTAAGGTTTTGGATAAAAACAGTCCAGGGTTTTTCTCCATATAATGAACTTCAATGGGCCCCAAACAGTTCAAGGTCCAAATGACAGTTTCAGTGCAGCTTCAAAGGGCTTTAAACGATACCAGATGATGAATAAGGGTCTTATCTAGCGAAAGGATCAGTTTCTGTGAGAAACCGAGTAGTAAATATGCTATTATTTTACCTCTTTTCAGACGAACGTTATCATCTCTGAGCTCAGCCATTACTTCCGCTAAGTGAGGTCAAAATAGAGCGTGGTCATAGATGTATACGTAGATACCTCATTAGCGCTTGTACGGATCAATAGAATTAGGCATCTACGATCGATATATATCGATATATCTATGACCACGCTCATATTTTATGTACTGCATATTTTATTAGAAAACCTAATGTCTTCTAATGCTGCTGTATGCAGGGAAAATGTATGAATATAAATATATACGTAGATTCCTCATTTGAACGATCGGCGCAGGCACTAATGAACGATCTACGTATATATTTCTATGATCGCGCCGGTATTTTGACCTTATTCGCAGGAAGTTATAGTGGTCTGGAGAGCTGATGACATTCGTCTGATAATAGGTAAAATAATAGCATAAATACTGCGAGCCGCAGGGTTTAATTTGAAGTTGTCATTCACATGCATTATACGACTGACAGACGGCAACGGTTGGAGTTAAAAATCTTCATTTGTGTTCTACGGAAGAAACAAAGACACCTACATCTTGGATGCCTTGGGGGTAAGCAGAAAATGTTTTCGTTTTTGGGTGAACTATCCCTTTAAGAAAATACAAAATCTTTCATTGAGTGTACTCTTTTACAGCACTTTATTATAGCAGACAGTGTGCAAGGACAAGGCTTTTTATCTAGGATTCAAGGTCAGGAGATGTATTGTTGAATATCACTGTCCTTGAAAAGTTCAGTTTTTCTAAAATACATTCAGGATATTCTAAATAATATTCAAAAGAACAAAGAGTTGTATTATTAATAAATGGTAAATGGACTGCAATTATATAGCACTTTCAACAGACCCATAGCCATCCAAAGCGCTTTACATATTGCCTCACATTCATACACCGACGGCAGTGTCAGCCATGCAAGGCTCATCCAGCTCATCGGGAGCAGCTGGGGTTAGGTGTCTTGCTCATGGACACCTCGACACTTGGTCAGGTGGAACCGGGGATCGAACCACCAACCTTCCGGTTTGTAGACAACCTACATGAACCACTGAGCCACTGCCACGGTAATAAGCCGTTATAAGCACATAATTTAAATTATATTTTACGATTAAACTGACATGCTATATTGCAGCAAATTCTGAAGACTGAATTTTCTTCTTTTGTTTGCAGTTAAATAAAGAGGCAAAAACACCCACATGACCAAATAATGTGGAATGTGTATTCATAAAGTCAGTAATGTGTAATTATGGTCAAGGGTGGGAGCCCATTGAATTCTGGGACAGCTAAAAATGGCCACTGAGAGAAAAAGAGATGTTTAGTTTTTCTGGGATCGACTTGTGTTATTTGACATAAAAGTGTGTCTTTATGTTACTGTTTATGTGATATTATTTTTGTAATAGTATTCAATTTTACTGAGCATGTATCAAAGACTAATGTAGTTTGTTCTTACTTGAATGTAATTAATAATTTGTTGTACTTGTAAGTGAAGTCAGGGACAGGTTTATGTTTTAGTACTTATAATTAGCTCAATAAAAACAATTCTATGGAAAGGCCCCCTTTTGGATTGTGTGTGTGTGTGTGTGTGTGTGTGTGTGTGTGTGTGTGGTGTCCTGGTAAACTGAAAATGTCCCCACAAAGATGGCAATATCTGTAATCCTGTAATAAGAAAGTTTTCTGTGATTAGTAGGTTTAGAGGTAGGGTAAGGGTATGGAATATACCATTTGTGCAGTATATTACGTGTATGGAAAGTCACGATAAAACAGGAAACCTTACATGTGTTTGTGAAGGCCAAATGTTTACAAATGTCAATACAACATGTTCAAAACTGGCTTGTGAGGACATTTTATCAGCCAACCATGATTTGCTTTAAATCTACTGATATCAAAAAGTCACTTTCATAAATCATTTTGAAATGATGACCAATGTGTGTGTGTATTTGTTTATGTATGATCACTAAAGTGGAGCATGTAAATTAGTTCCTGACTTTTAAATTACTTCAGTGAATGTGTCAAAGCTAAATGTTTTTTTTTTTGTTTTTTTTTTTGTATTTTTATTATTATACATAAAGGATGTTTGCATCTCTGACATTTTTGTCTCTGTTCCTTTGTCTATGTCTGTCTGTATTTGTGTCTCAGATTTTTACCTACCTCAACCCACATCTGTTTCTCACACTCCCTTGTTCCCATTCCAAGGCCTTTAGAGTTTGCTGAACTAGCATGTCTGGGCAGAGGATGTGTGTAAAGGCTTGGACTGGCATGTCAAGACACATGCACTGAGGCAACATATTTCGCGTCATTTTAACATCATAAATGCTTGCACAAAAAACATGAATTTCTGAGTAGTTCCAGCCGAAAAACGTTACATTTTTAGGACAATAATTGAACACCCAAAGACATCAGCAGCAACAACAACATTACAAGCGACAGAGGATCATCTAAAGAGGTAGGACACCTTTTATAGTTTGAGAAGTTTTGGAAAAAGTGGCAGGAAAAATACAGGCAATGTAATGGAGTGGTAATAGAGGAAAAACACTTTTTAATCACCTTTTATGATGCCTTTTTGTCCTCCATTTTTCTGCCTTCTCTTTCCAACTCTCCAAGAGACAAGAGATATCTCTCAATCTCAAATAGAGATAAATCTACAGTCTTTTATATACAGAACAATGTACATGACAAACATTGTCTTGAGAGTGACTTACCTTGTGTAAAATAATTTTTGATTTTGCTTTATAAAACATTCATGATGCATATATATATTTTAAACATCTACACATTTGTGGAATGCAGTTTAGTATTTTTTCAGAACGCCAGCCAACAGCCAATTCAGCTGCTTGAGGGTGTATAATCTTAACACATCACATACACACATAATGCTCAGTGTTTAGTCTCTTTGACTGTTTGGATCTCTGCTTAATATGATGACTTGAAACTAAATATTTCTTGTTTTATCTTTGCATGTGTGTATATGCCATGCTTTTTAATGGCTATGTTATCCCGTTGCCTAAAGCCTAGGTTATGTCAATCTTAAAGAATAAGTTAAAGGTTTAATTAGTCTGAAGGCATCATGTTTTGATCTAATGCTTAGAGCCAGTAAGACACACTTACACAGAAGATCTTCAGTCTGTACTATAGTACTGCAATGTAAGAATGAACACTGCCTTTTTTTCTTAACCATAAAATGCCACATTGGTAAATGCAAAGAGCCACAAAGCTGCCATTATGTTCTGGTAAGGCCGATCAGTAACTCTAGACAGAGTTTAGATATTTTAGACATTGTCTATGTCACTTTTGCATAACATTAAAAAATTGCAGGGTTTTCAGATGTGCATTTTGTTTTAAGATACACCGGCCCGGTTTTACAAACGGCTAATATTAAGCCAGGATTAGGGCTTAGTTCAATTAGGGCATTTAAATAACATTTAAAAACTTGACTTAGAAAGTATTTCTGGTGTGCATCTTGAGACAATGTCACTGACTTAATAAAAGATATCAGTGCAAGTTTTTTTCAGTTAGAACAGCTCCAACATCCATTTTAGTCCAGGACTAGGCTTAAGCATTGTCTGAAACTGGGGGATCATGTCACATCTTTTTTCAAGTAACAAACAAATAGAAACCTCTAAGGAAAAACAAATAAAAATAAGTTGTATAAATGTCTCACTCTCAACTAATATTTGCTTGCAACACACTTTGCTTTTAATACAGCACATACCGATTTGTAAATGTTTTCCCCCACTATTAAAGGGTTAGATCACCCAAAAATGAAAATTAGCCCATGATTTACTCACCCTCAAGCCATCCTATGTAGGCTATATGACATTCTTCTTTCAGACAAACACAATCAGCGTTATATAAAAAATGTTCTGGCTCTTCCAAGCTTTATTTTAAATATGAATATTTTTCTTACATTGTAAAAAAAATTCAGGTCTCCGATTGAAAATGTTTTAGTGACCGATCACATCTACATTTTTCAATTGGCCAAATTGAATTTCTATGAATTGATGCAATTTAATTCACCGAAATTCAATTTGGCCAACTAAACAATTTAGATGTGATCAGTCACAGAAAATGTTCAATTGGAGACCTTTTTTTTTTTTTACAGTGTACACAAACGCATCGATTCGCTTCAGAAGGCCTTTATTAACTCCTGGAGCCATGTGGAGCAGTTTTAGGATGGATAGATGCACTTTTATGGACTTCAAAAACGAAGCAACATTCACTGCCATTATAAAGCTTGGAAGAGCCAGGACATTTTTTAATATAACTCTGATTGTGTTTGTCTGAAAGAAGAATGTCATATACACCTAGGATGGCTTGAGGGTGAGTAAATCATGGGCTAATTTTAATTTTTGGGATAACTAACCCTTTAATTGCAAAAGAGCTTCAGATTGATCATATTCTCCTGTGTGCTGCCCAGTGTTGGGGGTAACGCATTACAAGTAACTTGAGTTATGTAATAATATTACTTTTTCCAAGTAACTAGTAAAGTAACGTACTTTTCAAATTTACAACAAAATATCTGAGTTACTTTTTCACATTTATTTGACTGACAGCTCTCCTGTCCCCATGTTGAGAAAAATAAGTGCAGAGGCGTTGTGTAAACATGATGGTTATTGTAGTTCTAGACTAAATGTGAGCATTTATTTATCTCACTTGCACAATAAACATTCTGTAACATTCCTCAAAATGAATAAAATCAGTCAAATGCAAAATCAGAATACTATGCAAACCTCCAATAATTAAATGTGAAATAAAACAACTATTTTTATGCATAATCTACCTTTATATTTAATTTACCAATGTCTTGCTGCTGACCTTTGATGATGAAAATTACTAGATTTTTTGTTTTTATTGGTAAAACTTTTTTCTCCTGCATCCTATTCTACCATTATCCAGAATGGCAGCACAGCAGAGCTGCGCCCTCTACTGTTCATGCGTGAATTAGCATTTTTACCTCAACCTGGGGCTTATTATTTCAATTTTGGTATGAAGAGGTCTTTACCATTGCACAAAAATATAACTTTTTTTGTTATAAAAAAAACAAAAAACATAAACAAGCCCAGCCAAGGTAAGAAAAAGTAACGCAAAAAGTAACGTAACGCATTACTTTTCTTAAAAAGTAACTAAGTAACTCAATTAGTTACTTTTTAAGGGAGTAACACAATATTGTAATGCATTACTTTTCAAAGTAACTTTCCCCAACACTGGTGCTGCCCTCTTCAAGTCATTCCAGAAGTTTTTTTTTTTTCTTCAATTGGATTTAGGTGTGGGCTCTGACTAGGCCATTCCAAAATGTACTTTTTCTGAAGCCACTCCTTTATTGACTTAGATTTCTGTTTAAGGTTATTATCATCCTGAGGTTATTATCATCTTTTTAATGGAGGCCTGCAGGTTTTGTACCAAAATGGTCTGGTATTTGGCACTATCCATGACTCCTATCTTTACTACTGCCTCAGTCTCAGCTGAACAGAAGCAACCCAATAGCATCATGCTTGAGCCAGTTGAATCAAATCAAATTTGAACAGAAAGATAAAACTCACCAAACAGCAGTAACTAACAAACAGGAAAGCTACACTGGGAACAATGGGAATATGAGGGCTATATAAACACACAGAGACTACCCCGCTATAAATGTTACGTTCCCAAAACATTCTCAGAACATCCCCGCTGGTGTCAAGGACCTCACCTAGTAAGGTTCCCAAAGCATTCTGAGACGGTCACGATGTGGAGTTCTTTAAAGGGTTGGGGGACGTTCAGGACGTTCTGGGAATGTTTAGGGGACCATTACTATAGGACGTTGCCTCTAGGTCATTCCCATGACGTTTTCAGGACCTTTAGGGGACCAACCTAGAATGTTGTTTTTTGGTCCAATTTAGGTCCTTCCATCACGTTTACTGAATGTTTTCAGAACATGTTTGTGTGAATCATTGTGCACTGGACTGCTTTGCTAATGAGGGTCAGTAAAATGCACGATAAAGTTGCTTCTAAAAGATGGATCAATACCAACTTTTCCTGATCCAACTTCATATCCAGAACATGCAAAAAGCGACCAACCAAAAGAGGATGTTTTAATATCCCTAATGTTCTATAAAGGTTCGGGATTTTCGTCACCTTTAGAGAACTTTTAGGGAATGTTCGCAAGGTCGCGAGAATGTCCCCTCCTACGTGGGTAATGACTAACAAGGACCACCTGTAAATAATCAAACAATGAACCAATGACAACTGGAGAAAACAGAACTGAGAAACACATGACCAAAACAACCAATCAGTACATGACACATTCACAAGGGGAGAACATTTAATAGATCTTCTGTGAAAAGATTCACAAGATATGTGTTATAATTCAATGTTTCAATAATTTTAGAGAAAATAATTTAAATAAGAGGGTAGGCCTATATATTTTTTTAAACAATATGTATATAGTTGACATTCTGGTCCACACTCCATACCAATTTTTTTTGGTTTCAATATTACATTGAAACCTGACATGATTTTTTTTCTCTCTCAAAAAGCTTCAATTTTAACAGGAGATTTTAGTCTTTTTATACCCACTGTAAATACTAAAATATAGGCAAAGTGAAAATAGCGCTATAGGCTGAACTTGGAAAGAATTCACACTCTCAAAGTTTTCTTGGTGTCTTGGAGGATCAGTGTTTACACTTTTGGGGGAGATAAACCCATGAATGGCATATTAATAGTAGTCAATGAACAATAAACTGGGTTAAGAGGATACATTTATCATAAGAATTTACATACTTCACCTTTAAATTGCAAAAAAAGATGCGCATATTTTATTCCCTTATATCTGCTCCTGCACATCTGCTCTCCTTTCCTCCTTTGTCCTGTGTTCAGTAGGTCAAGGTTTGCTCCAGTTCTTCAATTCACTGTCCATAAATGTACTGTAAATATTCAAGCTGACTGGCGCAGAGACATGGAGGGCAAAGCATCCATAGAACTGCAGCACACCCCTATGGAACAAAAATAGATTGCCATATATTTATGATCAATATATTAAAAGGTTTAAAATTGAAATATACTGAAAAATATATTAAATAATATATTGTGTTAATATATTGCATTATATATTACTATAAATTGAATATTACATAGGGAATTGCCACTTTTCATGTATTGAAAAATGTGACAATATATTTACACTGTAAAATGCAATTAGTTGAGTACTTCGAAATCATGAGGAAAACGATTGCCTTAAATTACTCAAGGATGTTTTACACAAAGTTGTAAGCTGCTAATACAAAGACATACAAAAGAGTGTTGGGACAACGAATGTGCATTTATTTGAATTGATTAAGATGCAAATATTTGTGTGCAAGCAAATACTTAACTAAAAAACATCAACTAAACAAAGTAGTTAACAGACATCACTGCAAAACAGTTACTGCCTTTTAAATAAAGCAACATGAGCATATCAACATCAGTGTTTCGTGGTCTTCTCCTGGACTTAAGCAAAGGCTTTACTCTTCAGGACAATGGTAGCCACATCCAGAAAAATTTACGAACCTCTGCTGGATGTATATAGTAATTACACTTTCTTCTTCTTCTAAAACTGTATTTCCTCCAGATTTTTCTCTATCCAGCAGATGGCAGAATTCTGCCCCTGCCACCTAGGCCTATATCAATATCCGGAAACAACTTTATTTAATTTTGATCATCATACAAATGTAATATTTCATATGCATGCCAATGCATATAAATAGGTAAAATATCTACAAATATATATCACCAAAAACACAGCATAAACGTCTATAGATGAGAAATAAACGAAAAAAAAATTATATATAATTTGTTTTATTAAAATGTATATTCTATAAAATATATGCTCTATAAAAAAAAGACGGTAAACGGGTAATTAACAGAGTATGGGGGTTAAAATCAGATAATATTAAGACTTTTTACTCAGGTTGGTAACTTGTAATATTTAATGGAGGAGTCATTTTCGCTGTAAGCTATCTGTACTTTTACTTAAGTGTGGTTTTGTGGTACTTTACACCTCTGCCATCAAGTAAAAATAATCATGTCCACGCGCTTATATTCTTAAATGGCGCTAGGACCCAGGAACAAATGTTGGCTAGCGGTTGGGGCACACAAACACACACACACACACACACACACACACACACACACACACACACACACACACACACACACACACACACACACACACACACACATTCCTGCCATACCACAGTGAATGGACATGATTGTTGCAAGTCAGTCAAATGTGTTCAGCAGCAGCGCTTCAGTCAGATCCAGAGAGTCCCAACTTACAAAAACTCTCCCCCGTTGACAGATTGAGTTTTCCGTGTCAAGATCTCGCTGGGTAAATGTGACAACATGAATCTGCTAACTTCTTCTGCCTTGTTTGTTAACCGAAAGTTTCCTCCGTGAATTCAATGTAGCGGATGATGTGATCCGTGTAACGTGATGCGTGACTCATGTTTACCAGCTCTCAGAAGGAGTTTAGATATCTGCATGTGCCAAACACTAGGGTTTATTTATTAATAATGCCTATTGAATTTTGTTTTTCAAATGCTTGGATTACTCAGTAAGGTGAACTTTTTAGCTTTTCTTTCTTTCCCCCCCCCCCCTTTTTTTTTAGGTCTGACTGCATGGACTATATTCATGAATTGAATATGCTTCTAAATGTCTTGTAATGTTTCATGCAGGCTTTCTGTAATGTGGACTGCGGTGGGGCTTTAGCTGGCTACGTAATGCTTAAGTTGATCTAGTCAGTGGTTCTATTTTTGGTTTCTGGGGTATGTTTCCCTCTTCACTCCTCCTGTCATTTCGCATGTGTTGTCTTGTTGTTAATGATTTATAAAATCTGTTTATAAAAGCTTTTTTAGATACTATAGCTGCTGTGATAAATGTGCAGATGTTTTTCTATCTGATCTGACCTAAATTAAAATAAATATAATGATAATAAAACCAGTTAATTTATGTGTTACTATATAAAGCTCTACATGAGCACACATTATTTGTTTACATTATAGCCTATTACATTATATATATATACATTTTTTTTTCACTATATGTTTTATCCTCCATCATCTGGGAAAAAAAATTGTTCTGAAAGTTATTTCAAAATATATTGTTCCTCTGTCCTTGTTATTGTTCCTATTCTTGAATTGGAATTAGAAATAGTCTAGGCTTTTATTCTAAATTAAGTAAATGTATTAATATTAAATGAAAAATGTGAAAAGGCGTAACTTTTATTATAGAGTAGGCTCTTATTTGAAAGTTTTTTTGTTTGTTTCTTGTTTGAATTACTTACATGAAAGATAACAAACACATGGCAGACCATACAAATTCTACAGGCATAATCCAGAGTATTTGCAGCGTCCCAATTCACCTACTTATACAACACCCTAAAAGTATGTACTCTTTTTGTGAAGAAAAAGTACATACTTTTGTGTGTATAGCAGAAGACTAGACAAGCTTTGGGACTTACTACTTCGTCATCTTTAATGGACAGCTCTGTCGCTTAGTTACGTGCATCACACAAAACTGCCCTGACAATCATCTTGTCACAGCTAAAATCCTCCACATTCAATCTAATTTCATTTCCTACCATTTCGGAGAGAAATGTTATAGCACGTTGATCTGCCAGTTGTCTTTGCAATTTTAATATAATAATGCATTTAAAAGGTAATGGCCAAAGGTGTCATTACAAAAGTGTACAATCCTGCTGCAGATGAAATATAATGTGGATAACATTGAATAAATATATTTTCATTAGGTTAAATACTGATAATGAACCCCTTTATCTAAACATCTCTCCATAACCGGCAGACTTGCACATCCTTCATATCTGTATTTTTTTTATTTACTCGTGTTTGTTGTTCTAATCGAATCCTCATCCAATGTGCAATGGGTTGAGGTCAATATTAGCCGTTAGAGTGTGCATCAATCTGCACTTCGGATTCTGACAGGAAATAGTAGACCATCTGCACAGTAAAATCCCCAGAGTTAAATTAACACTGCTCAGAGAACATTTGGTCCCACTCTACAGAGTGTTAAAGTAACACTGAATCAGTGTTAAAGTTAATGAGATAATTGAGAGATTAATTAAGTGATGATTGGCCATTAGTGATGAACACCTGATGATAATGAGTAGAATCACTGAAGGAAAGAGAAAAAGAAAAACACAAGAACTACGACTGACTATAAAAAAGACAATAAATCTCTGAAGATCTCAGCAGAGGAGGATTAAACAACTCCACAAACAGCATTACCAGCTTCACACATTACTAACCAGACAGACTTTATTTCTATCAGACGACTACAGAAGCTCTTATTGAGGTTTAGATGTTGATGTTTTATTGAAAATTAAAGTTGTTTGAAGTTACCATTATTGTGATTAGTGTTTGCTGTAATTGGGCTCTTGACCCTTGACTTACTAACATAAGATTTTCTCTGGCTGCTGTAACTGTTCGTTACGGTGAAAATGGCAAGAAAATCTTGACGCTTGTTGTTTATGATACAGTTGTTATCATCATATAGTGCCTTATTTGCTGATCCCCTGAAAGTCATTGATTATAGGAGACTTGTGATTCTAGGGCAGAAGATCCAGCAATGTTATCATCAGAGAAACTAAACAATTATCAAAACATTTTTACATAAGATTTGTACTGCGGTTTACTAACACATCACACAATAAGCACTTCTAACTCCTGCGAGTTTTACTCACACATAGACATCAAGAATCAGCCTATGAATCTTAACAATGGTGACATGCCACAATGCATTCTGGGTGCATCACGCAAAACTCATCTATGGCTCCCAGAATGCATTGTGGCATGAAGCATGTCACCATTGTTGAGATTCATAGGCAGATTCTTGATGTCTGTGTGTGAGTTCATCTCGCAGGAGTTAGAAGTGATTAGTGTACAATCGATTTCAAAATTTATTCAGCTTTTCTGATTAAAACAGTGTTGGATCTTCTCTAAAATCACAATAAAAAAAGTTAATAGGATATTGCTCAAACTCAGTCGTAAAATCAATGAATTAAATCATTATACAATGATCATATTCTCGACATCGAGCAGCCGACAGCATCTGATTGTGTTTACTCTTGCTTTTCTTGCCATAACAAACTCAGTTACAGCAGCCAGAGAAACACTAACGTTAAAACGTCATCAAACTGCCCAACTAAAGAAAACACTGATCACCATGATGGTCACATTAAAAACTAACAATTTTCACAACAGAATCAAACAAAAAATCTGTTAATTCTCAATAAGAGACGTCTGACAGAAATAAAGTCAGTCTGGTTAGTAATGTGTGAAGCTGGTAATGCTGTTTGTGGAGTTGTTTAATCCTCCTCTGCTGAGATCTTCAGAGATTTAATGTCTTTTTTATAGTCATTCGTAGTTCTTGTGTTTTTCTTTTTCTCTTTCCTTCAGTGATTCTACTCATTATCATCAGGTGTTCATCACTAATGGCCAATCATCACTTAATTAATCTCTCAATTATCTCATTAACTTTAACACTGATTCAGTGTTACTTTAACACTCTGTAGAGTGGGACCAAATGTTCTCTGAGCAGTGTTAATTTAACTCTGGGGATTTTACTGTGTGGGTATCTTTGGAATACTCATTTCAACATACTACGATTTGGGACGTACTAATTCTTTTTTTGAATACTATTTAGGACGGATAGTATGCGCACCATATGTTCCATTGGGTGTTTTAGTTGTCATGTCCACAGAAGTGCTTCCGGTTACAGACATCAAACATTCTTGTAGTTCCTCCATATTCCTGCTTGACATGGTGTGTGAGCCATAAATTATTATTCAACAGTTCTGGTTTCGAATTTGATCGGCTGAGCAGTGCTGATATACAGTCCAATATCAATCTGTCAGTCTTTTCAATCTTCACGTTAGTGGTGGGGAGTTTTCAGAGACTCTTTCTCAAGATCCAAGGCAATTGAAAAAAACATGCAAAACTATAGCCCAATTGCCAGGGCCTAGTCATGTCCCTGTCTGTAAGCATGATATATAAATATATTTGTCATCATTCTTGATTTCTTTTTTAGCAGTATTTGAATAATTATTTGCTCCTTTTCCTTTTGCAGATAAAATCATCCAATTCATCGGTACTTATCCGTGCAACATTTTGCCCACCCGTGCAGCAGCAGACATGCAAAGTTCTGAGGAGGAGAGTGCGTCTGGAACTGTGCTTCACAGGCTTATGCAAGAGCATCTGCGTTACGGAACAAGTGGAATTGAAGGAGGGGTAGAAAATGACGGTTCTCAGATGCTAAGCAACTTCACATCTACAGAGAACCTACTCCTTGAAAAGGAGGGTCAAGTAGCCCATTCATATCAACTTATGCCCTTGCAGTTTCAATCACGACAGGAACCTCAAGGTCAGGAGCATCAAGTGGACAGCAGTTCCATGGAAAAGACTGGTGGAGTGAGCCAGGGTACAGGTAAAGCAGTCCAAGCAGCCCAGACTTTGTCCGGATTTGACACCTTAGAACTCCCCTCTTATGAGGAGGCTAAAATCCAGTCTCAGCTGTACAGAGGACAGCAAAAACTGATGGACCCTCAGGCCCAAATCCCTGGCCACAACCAGCAGAGTGTTCAAAATCCAGACAACCTTTCAAACAATCTTCAACAAAATCAGAACCATGTCTTTCACAAGGAGGGCCATAAAAACCATGCACACCAAAGTCAGCACCAACACAATCAGGTTCAGCAGATACAGTCTTCAACAATGTCTGACAGTCCTGCAAGCTCACATTCCCATCTGAAATCACTTTCTAATACACACTCACTCTCTTCCCCTCCTTCTCTTTCGTCCTCTTCCACTTCTCTCTCAGCAGTTCCTGTGAAGGCCCTTGTGGAGGGTCAATCATGGGCCCAGCAAGGGGGCACTGGTGGTACATCTCTTGATGAAGGTCTGTCAGAGTTGAAACAGGGTCATGTTCGCTCACTCAGTGAAAGGATCATGCAACTCAGTCTAGAATGCACTGGAGCTAAGCAAGGTGTGGGACCTTGCAATTCACCTACCTCACGAGACACTATTTATTGTGGGGCTGACAATAAAGCAGATTCCCTCTCACCAACTAGTAGGACCTCCTTGAGTAACCTACAACTTCCACCACCACCATTACCCGTACCACAATGGACTTTGGATCAAAGAGGTCCTCCCCCAGAATATCCTTTTAAATTTAAGGTACAGACTATGCTTTCGCCCACATTACACTCCAACTCAGAATCTCTGGAACAGGGACACTTCTACAGTGATACCTTGACAGCAGCCATGTTGGAGACAGTGCCACTTAGAAATATAGCAAGGTAATTGTAACAGACATTTAAGGTGAATTGTGTAATTTCTGTGCCAGCACCAATTGGAACTGCAAAAATTAAGGTTTCCAAATTCCCCCAAACAGATTATTACAGGTAACCATTAACCATTGGCTGAGCCAGAGACTGACATGTTTGATCACTCAAACAAGCAATGTTTTTAAGGTGGCTCAGTGTTTATAATTTAAGCCAGAATATCAGTGACATACAAAGTTGTCTCTGCATTAAACTAACTCAAAACTATTTAACTTGTATATGGTAAACTGTTTTAACACTGGAAAATGTACACACTTCACCTATAAGAATTAATAATGAATAGGTGCTAACACATTCTCTGTATCTTTCTGTATTTTAGACATTGCCCTTTGTCTTCATCACAGCAGCAAACACAGACCAGTCCCATGGCTTCAGAGACTTGTAACCTTCCCTCACAGGCTTCTCAGCAACAGTATCAGGCTTTATCTCTGGCTCAGTCCCTGGGATTTCCTCTAGCTCAGACTGGATCTGAGACCCAGGGACTGTCTTCTTGTGTGGCCCTTTTTGGACAGCCTTTCCCAGGGGAAACGTATGCCATGGTAAGCCATGCCAAGCAGATGCTGGAGATCCTAAAAGAAGAAAACCAAAGCCTTAGACAAGAACTTCACAAGCAAAATGAGAAGGCCAGCAAACTAGAGCGGGTACTTGTCTGTCTGTCTGTCTGTTTGTCTATCTGTCTATCTTACAACTTAATTGGAACGTGGCAGAAATTAACTGTGGTGATGAACATTTTGTTGGGATACACTGTCCAGTGTGATTTTAATACAGCACTGACAGGAGGACACTGCCATTATTACATTACGGTGCAGCATTAATGGGATTTTGTGCTGTATTTGCAGTTGGAGTTGGAGGTTGTGCGCCTGTCAGAGGCACATGAGAGTTTAGTGAAGAGCACATCCAAACGGGATGCTTTGGAAAAAAACATGAGGAATAAATTAGAAGCAGAGATCAGGCGTCTTCATGATTTTAACAGAGACTTGAGAGGTGAGATAGTGCTCATGCTTTGATTAGAAGTTTAATTCATTATATTTGTTTGTTTATTTCGTTTATCTAAGCTGTTCTTGGGTCATGTGGCAAATAACGTTTTCATCATATGTGTTTTTAAGAGCGTTTGGAAACAGCCAATCGACAACTAGCCAGTAAGGAGCTGGAGGTACAAGAAGATGGACACTTGTATCTTGCACAGAGTGAGATTTTACTGCTTTTTGTGCATCATTACACAAAATGCTTTTTATACTATTTCTGTTTTCTTGTTGTTCAAAATATTTGTCTAGCTGCTCAACCCAAATTAATTCTTGCCTTCCTCCCTTAACTTCCTGTACCACTTCCTTGCTTGCACTCAAATCTCTCTCTTTGGGGAAAAAAACTAAAATTCCATGGTGAATAAAAACTGTGTTCTTGCCTCCGAAGTCTACAATAATATTTATATTTTAAGAGGGTCAGAATTGGATTTGGCAAATTTCAAGTTTTATTACAGGCAGGCATAGGTGTACCTCAGTCTATCCGATTTCCACACAGTAGAGCAATGCTAAACCACAACCGTGGCCTGTTACACAAAGCTTACTGAGTTTCAGAGTAGGTTGAGGGTTGGCATAAGCATAACCATATAATTCCAGCCTTGTTTTCAATAAACATTCTTTGTCGTCTCAGTGTTTGATTCAGAGTTTATGATTAACTCTAGTTTCAGAAAGAGCTTAAAGGGTTTGTTTACCCAAAAATAAAAATTCTGCCATTAATTACTTGCCCTCATGTTGTTCCAAACCCGTAAGACCTTTGTTCATCTCCGGAACACAAATTAAGATATTTTTGATGAAATCCACAGCCCAGAAAGGTAGTAAAGACATCATTAAAATAGTCCATGTAACTACAGTGGTTCAACGTTAATTCTATGAAGCGAAGAGAATACTTTTTATGCGCAAACACTCCCCCTCCCCACAATCTCTTCCTTCAACGTCATTCTCCTACGCTATTCACATATTAAAAACAGTACAGCACTTCCAGGTTCTGCGTCAGAATGCCAGCTCAGCATTGGCTAGCTCCTGCATCAGTATCATACAAATCCTTTGTGGTGCTCACTTGAACAGCGTTGGCCAATGGTGAGTCGGCATTCTCAGAACCTTGGTGCTGTACTGTGTTTACTACGTCAACAGCGTAGGAGACTGACTCAGAGGTGAAGAAATTCATGAATAGAGTTGTTATTTTTGCTTTGTTTTTTGCGCACAAAAAGTATTCCCGACGAAGGTTGAAACATTGGAGTCACATGGACTATTTTAATGATGTCTTCGACTTAACTGCCTTTCTGGGCCTTGTAAGTTGCAATGACGTTGCTGCCTATGGATGGTTTAGAAACCTCTCAGATTTCATCAAAAAAAAATTTATTTGTGTTGATTTTCGAAGGTCTTACGGGTTTGGAACGACATGAGGGGTGAGTAATTATTGACAGAATTTCCATTTTTGGGTGAACTAACCCTTTAAGGGTGTGTTCATACTTGTAGTTCAGTTTGCTTGTTTCGTTTGGTCTCTGGTTCTCTGAAACAACTTTTTATTTTGTAATTTTTTCCTCAGGAAGAGAAAGCCTGAAAGATCTAGAAAAATTTGAGATGGAGGCAGCCAATCTCCGATCAGCCAATGAGGATCATCAAAGACACATTGACATCTTAGAGCAGGCTTTAAATAATGCTCAGAGTAAAGTCGTCAAACTAGAGGAAGAGGTGAGTCTATACACCCTGAATCAACATTTTAAACAACAGGTGTTGGAAGAGCAGCGGCAAGGATCTTTGCAGTAGATTAAAATAAACATGATCCAATAGATGAAGAACACAGAAGCACAGGAGTGGAATGTCGAAAACACAGGGATGAGAAGGAAATTAGCAGAAGAGCCAAAACTGTGTCAAAACAAGAGTCTTTGAACATTCATCAACAAACCATAACCATAACTCCCCTTCCCAGTAGGTGCCTCCTGGCGCCGTAAACAAAAACAGTACCTTAATGGTGGTGGAGATGATGATGATTAACAGTTGGTGGGAAGGTGGGCCAGGACCCCCAAGCAGAACAGTACATGAGAGAATGGGCGGAGGAAGAGACCAAAGAGGAGCCAGTGGAGGAAGAGGCCATGAGGAAGCTGGCAGAGGAGGAGACCAAGAGGAAGTCTGCAGAGGAAGAGACCACAGGGAAGCCTGCAGAGGAAGAGAACATGGGGAAGCCTGCAGAGGAAGAGACCACGAAGAAGCCGGCTGAGAAAGAGACCACGGGGAATCCTGCAGAGGAAGAGAACATGGGGAAGCCGGCTGAGGAAGAGAACACGGGGAATCCTGCAGAGGAAGAGAACATGGGGAAGCCGGCTGAGGAAGAGAACACGGGGAATCCTGCAGAGGAAGAGACCACGAGGAAGCCGGCTGAGGAAGAGACCACGGGGAATCCTGCAGAGGAAGAGACCACGAGGAAGCCGGCTGAGGAAGAGACCACGAGGAAGCCGGCTGAGGAAGAGACCACGGGGAATCCTGCAGAGGAAGAGAACATGGGGAAGCCGGCTGAGGAAGAGAACACGGGGAATCCTGCAGAGGAAGAGAACATGGGGAAGCCGGCTGAGGAAGAGAACACGGGGAATCCTGCAGAGGAAGAGACCACGAGGAAGCCGGCTGAGGAAGAGACCACGAGGAAGCCGGCTGAGGAAGAGACCACGGGGAATCCTGCAGAGGAAGAGACCACGAGGAAGCCGGCTGAGGAAGAGACCATGAGGAAGCCGGCTGAGGAAGAGACCATGAGGAAGCCGGCTGAGGAAGAGACCACGAGGAAGCCTGCAGAGGAAGAGACCACGAGGAAGAGACCACAAGGAAACCGGGTGAGGAAGAGACCACGGGGTAGCCGGTGGAGGAGGAGACGTGTTTGGCCAATCACAACACAATGGGATAGTTGGCCAATCAGAGCACTCTGGGTTTTTCAGAAGGAGCCTTTGTAGAAACGGTAACTCAATCAGTGTATTTTAGACAGATTGGAAATGGTGCTTCTGCAATAATAGAATGTAAAAAGGAATGTGTTTTTTGAACATTAAAGCATGTTCACCTATTCTAAACTTTTAAAATAGCATCATATGACCCATTTAGCACTGGACAACTGATCTGTCACAGTGCGAGAAGGTCACTGCTGCACATACATTTATCTAGCGAGTGTTACTTGATTTCATGTGTGGTTTTGGTAACTTACAGAGATGTAGATAAGAGTGGCGTGTCATTGAAGGTTTAAAGTCCAGTCACTGTCTTGCTCCAGTCAGTTTTATTGTCTGCACGGAACTCGAATACTCCACTCTGACCCCTGTCCACCGCCAAAAGCGCAGACAGTGGGCACTTGAGCATCAGAACTGGACCACGGAGAAATGGAAGAAGATGGCCTGGTCTGCTGAATCACGTTTTCTTTTACATCACGGGGATGGCCAGGCAAGCCAGCGGAGGCAGTGTGATGCTTTGGGCAATGTTCTGCTGGGAAACATTGGGTCCTGCCATCCATGTGGATGTTACTTTGACACGTACCACCTACCTAAGCATTGTTGCAGACCACGTACGTACACCCTTTCATGAAAGCTGTATTCCCTGGTGCCTGTGGCCTCTTTCAGCAGGATAATGTGCCCTGCCACAAAGCAAAAATGGTTCAGGAATGGTTTGAGGAGCACAACGAGTTAGAGGGGTTGACTTGGCCTCCAAATTCCATAGATCTCAATCCAATCCAGCAGTCCGAATCATGGAGGCCCCACCTCGAAACCTACAGGACTTAAATGATCTGCTGCTAACATCTTGGTGCCAGATACCACAGCACACCTTCAGCGTCTAGTGGAGTCCATGCCTCGATGGGTCAGGGCTGTTTTGGCAGCATAAGTGGCACCAACACAATATAATGTTATGCCTAATCTGTGTAATTGAGAATGATTGGTTAAATTCACATCACATGCCTCAAATCACTTTGACTGGCCTATTATGGTGTTCACACCATAAATCTTGCATCTAATGTTCGTGAGCATTCCGCATCTGAGAATCAGTATGAATGAATCAGACTTGTGTAAAGGGACTGACTTATTATTCAGTGTGGAAAATTAGGCATTAATATCATGAAACTATGAAGCTGCTTTGAAATGAAAGCTGCTTTTGTCTTGTGAAAAGTGCCATAGAAATAAATAGCCTTGACTAATTAAATAGTAAAAAGCTCACCCAATTAGATAGCACTCCAATCAACATTAAGCAAAACTGTTATCCCTTGACAGAGGGTTTGTGTTACATTATACTGGACATGCCCGTATAGGAAGAGATCACTTAAACTTTTATTTACTATCTTTACAATCTGGCCGCATACTTAAATAAGGAAATTATAATAATTTAGATTAAAGAGAGACCAGAAATATGCTCTTAAGTAACTTCCAAGTAAATCATTATCTGTCTTCTGTCTGTCTGTGTGCTGTAGTTGAGTAAAAAGAAGAAGTATGTGGAGCGGGTGGAGAGGTTGCAGCATGCACTAGCGCAACTCCAGGTTGCATGTGAGAAACGCGAGCAGCTGGAACGACGTCTGCGCACTCGCCTGGAGAGAGAACTGGAATCATTGCGAACACAACAGGTCCGTGAATTGAATGTAAACTTCATTACAGTACAATGATTGAAACAATTATTGTATAAAGCGATATATTAATAAAGGTGACTTGACTTGACTGTGGAAATGGCAAAAACTTCAAAAAGCCCATCTTCCTCCTGCAATGCAATTAATTTACACATGCTACATAGTACAGCCAAGTCATGTTCATTGAATTAATTAAATGAATCTTTTTTTCAGTGTTAGTAAGGGAAAGTACAGAGAATTAAGATTTTGAAGGATTTAATTACTGAGATTACAATGTTTGGGATAATGTGGTCAGCTGCTCCACACAAACTCCATCTCTGTATTTCTGCTCTGACCCAGCCAGCGGAGCCATGTGGGGCCCAAATGGGTTTGACCTGGGCTATCTAACTGGGACCCAGACAGTTTTGCACCCAGTTTCCATGTAGGCCCCACATGGATTTGCCCAGATGAAATGAACACTACTTAGTGTGCACACTACAGGCTGTTTAATGTAACACTTAATCAGTGTTGGAGGTAATGAGATAATTAAGTGACTGAATAATGATTTTGTATTAGTGAAGAACACCTGCTGTTAACAAGCATAATCACTGAAGGAAAGAGAAACACAAGAACTACTTCCAGCCACAGCCTTGGATGAAATCAACTGAAGATAAAATACATTACATCTGATTAAACAACTCCACAAACAACACTATCTTCACTTATTACTAACCAGACTGACTTTATTTCTGTCAGACATCTACAGAAGTTCGTATTAAGAATTAAGAAGAGGCTTAGATGTTGATTACTTATTTGAAAGTAATAGTTTGATTTGATGTTACCATTGTGGCGATCAGTGTGTGCTTTAGTCAGGCTCTTGACTTTTTAACATTAGTTTTTCTCTTGACAGCTGTGTCTGTTTGTTATGGCGAGAACAGCAAGAGAAACTATAATCAGGTGCTGTAAGCTGATTGATGATAAGAATATAATCATCATATAATGTCTTAACTCATTGATATTATGTGGGAGGTTTATACGGGTAGTATGTTATTAATTTTGTTTTATTGTTACGATTCTACAGCAAGAGAATAACAATTTGATCAGAACATCAAACGATTTATAACACAGCATTTACATATTTTGGGATCCTGTGAGTTTTACTCGCACACAGACATCAAGAATCAGCATATGAATCTCAACAATGGTGACATGGTTCAATGGTGCAATGCATTCTGGGAGCCATGGATAAGTTTCATATGATGCACTCAGAATGCATTGCACCATGAAGCACGTCACCATTGTTGAGATTCATATGCTGATTCTTGATGTCTGTGTGCGAGTAAAACTCACAAGAGCTCAAAATATGTAAATGGTCTGTTGTAAATCGTTTGATGTGTTGATTCAATTCTATTATTCTCTTGCTGTAAAATCATAACAATAAAACAGAATTAATAACATACTACCCGTATAAACCTCCCAAATAATATCAATGAATTAAGCCAAGATTATATTCTTATCATCAATCAGCTTACAGCATCTGATTATGTTTTCTCTTGCTGTTCTCGCCATAACAAACAGACACAGCTGTCAAGAGAAAAACTAATGTTAAAAAGTCAAGAGCCTGACTAAAGCACACACTGATCGCCACAATGGTAACATCAAATCAAACTATTACTTTCAAATAAGTAATCAACATCTAAGCCTCTTCTTAATTCTTAATACGAACTTCTGTAGATGTCTGACAGAAATAAAGTCAGTCTGGTTAGTAATAAGTGAAGCTAATGTTGTTTGTGGAGTTTAATCAGATCTTGAGAGATGTAATGTATTTTATCTTCAGTTGATTTCATCCAAGGCTGTGGCTGGAAGTAGTTATTGTGTTTCTCTTTCCTTCAGTGATTATGCTTGTTAACAGCAGGTGTTCTTCACTAATACAAAATCATTATTCAATCACTTAATTATCTCATTACCTCCAACACTGATTAAGTGTTACATTAAACAGCCTGTAGTGTGCACACTAAGCAGTGTTCATTTCATCTGGGCAAATCCATGTGGGGCCTACATGGAAACTGGGTGCAAAACTGCTGGGTCCCAGTTAGGTAGCCCAGGTCAAACCCATTTGGGCCCCACATGGCTCTGCTGGCTGGGGAGTTTGGGTTACTTATGGCATATATTTGGAAAGGAATGTGCACCACCCATTTCAACAGATTTGTAATAAGAAAAGAGAAACCTGTTAACAGTTAATGTTTTTGTACCAAAATAAAAGCTTGATGATTTAATGATTGAAAAAGAAGGAATTAAAAAACATAAAATCGTCCAGCCCTATAGTTTCTAATACTACAAACAAGAAAGCAAAAAGAGAAAGAGTAGTGTAGTTTCTGTGCATATAATCTCCCCCTTAGATATGCTCTTGGGCATTTGATTAATGTAGCTAATATTTAAAACCTGAAGAATTGTGAATGATTATAGCATGATTGAAGTTCTGTTAAATACAAAAGAGCCTATCAACTAGCTGAACGCATGAACTAGCCTTTTCCTCAGAACATGAACATAACATGTTTTGTAATTTAGCAATAAGGTGGAAGAATGCTGGGTAGCACTTCATAATAAGTATATAGTAATAAAGTACTAAGGGACACTTAATACTAATGCAATTAATGTCAAGTAAAGGTTGGTTTAAAGCACTTAATGAATGACACGTTACTATTTTCCATGACCTAATCTAAAGTGAGAACTATTTATGCGGTGGCTCAGTGGTTAGCGCTCACAGCAAGAAGGTCCCCGGTTTGAGCCCTGGCTGAGCTAGGAGTCCTTTTTGTGTTGAGTTTGATGTTCTCCCTGTGTCAGCATGGGTTTCCTCCGTGTACTCCGGTTTCCCCCACAGTCCAAAGACATGCAGGTTAGGTGAATTGGACAGTCCAAATAATCTGTGTGTGATTATGTGTGTGTGTGAGAGCCCTATGATGGACTGGCCATCTGTCCAGGGTGCTTTCCCCTGCCTCTGGCCTTAGAAACTGGGATAGGATCCAGCCCCATGATTTAGAAGGCCATATAAGGAATAAAGAGAGAGAAGTTGTTAACAAAGCATAAAAAAATGATTTAACTATTTACATGAGCTAATTAAACAATAATAACTGGGTTAACACCCAGATCTTTCACAATGAAAAAAAATATATATTTAAGACGTACAATTTGAGATTGTTGTGTAGTTTACTAATTCAGTGGGGTCAAGTTATGGTTTTCCTAAAAGAGGTTTAACGACTGGCAGCTTGATAGGTTCTTAGGACATGTCCTTGAGATAGGGTGTTGTAATAATATTGAGGAGAGTTTCAGCAGCTATAGGGGTGCGTTCTACTTTCACTTTGTATGCCCTTCCCTCGCTAACTTGCCACCATCTCATTGACTTGGTTGTACGCCATTACTTACATTGCACAAGTGAACACTACTGGCAGAAAGCCATGCAATGGGTTGAATTGGAATTGCCTTTGATAACTTAGAATTCGCTATGGAGCTGATTTATTATTTACATTGTTTGAATTTGTGCGGTCGGGGTAACTTAGGCGTGATCCACATGTGGAATATATGAAGCTTCCTGAAGTGTACATCGCTTGCTCAGAATCAAGTGGTTGGCCATTTTTTTCACTTATTCATTTATTTTGAATTTTGAAAAGTAGAAACAAAATGCTTCTGGCTTGCTCAATGTGTGAATAACCCTGTAAAGCCTGACGCATTAAATCATAGCCAGAAAAACTAATTTTGTTTTAAAAAGACAAAAGTTTTTTATTATTTAATCTTAAAGGGATAGTTTAGCCAAAAATGAAAATTCTGTCATCATTTACTCATCCTTAAGTTGTTCCAAACCTGTATGAGTTTCTTTGTTCTGCTGAACACAAAAGAAGATAGAGTGAAGAATGTTTGTAACCAAGCAGATAAAGCAACTATTGACTACCATAGGTGGAAAAAAAATACTATGGTAGTCAATGGTTGCTCTATCTGCTTTGTTACAAACATTCTTCACTCTATCTTCTTTTGTGTTCAGCAGAACAAAGAAACTCATACAGGTTTGGAACAACTTAAGGGTGAGTAAATGATGACAGAATTTTCATTTTTGGGTGAACTATCCCTTTAAGACAAAATAATAATTTTTAAATAAAAAAAAAAAAAAAAAAAAATGTATGCAATAAAATGATGATTATACAAATAAATCTTCACATTTTAACACGATTAAAAAAAAAGTATGGATAATCAAGTTGCTTCAATACAGTAAGTGTTCATTTTGAAATATTACTAACAATATAAAAGTTATTCTTAAGTTAGGTTTATAAAAATCAGTAAAGAATTCAGCAAAAAGAGACATGTACCACATCTTGCTTAAAAAAAGCATACAATTTCAATCAGAGGGCAGAAGCAGTGTAGTATTATAGGCCTGGTGTAATTTGTGAATCAAATAGAATACAGTAGGCTTTATAGGGTTAAATTATTATGAAGTGAATTTTTATCTGGTCCCTGACTCCCTGTTTAAACAATTTAGAGGTGGGCAACCACAGTAAGAATAGATATCCGTCTAAAGGTTTTCAAGATATTACTAATTGAAATTAAATCCTTACCCTGTGTTAAACATAATCCTTTAAAGACTGCTAATTCAATTCAATTAAAAAAAAACCTCACATCAGTTCATATCACTTTTCCACACCCTGTTAAATTCACTTAGGACAACTAATCGTATTTTCACTAATACTTTTTGAGGCTTGTCTTGACTTTACTTGAGGGATGGGCTCCAAGAACAGGGTCAATGTGTTGATGCTGGTTTTGGATGTGCATGTGTCTTGTTTGGTCCGGTCTGTTTAACGCTATCAGGTCAATGTGCTCCATAACAGAGATGTGCTTAGGTTGGTGTACATCTATTTATGTAATAGTACATTACGTGCCCAAACACATTATCTGTTTGCCACGGAAGGGAGTTGTCAACTGCAACGGACCTAAATGTTAGAGAGCAATTATCCAGCCAAACATTACTCAAAACCACTGTCTGTCTCTGTGTGTTTAGCGTGCTGGTGTAGGCGTTTCCCTCACTGTGCGTGAGTCCAGTGCTCCTGCACTACTGGATCTGCTAAGGGAGAGAGAGGAAAGGATTCTGGGATTGGAGGCTGATATGACATGCTGGGAGCAGAAGTACTTCGAAGAAAGTGCAATGAGACACTTCGCCATGGAGGCCGCAGCTACAGCCGCAGCACAGCGGTTCGTACACACACACATTTACCCAGCTTTCTATATAAAGGCATTGGAAAGTAAATTTGTATTTGCACATTTACAGAAAATCATGCCTTTGTGTCTTAAAGCCCTCCATGAGAAAACCAAAGGTGACCAAATCACTGTCAGGAAACCCTAGGGCTCTTTCTTGTCTCTTATGCAATATGTTCTCATAATCTCATATTGAGTTTCAATGTGTTTCATATACACAACAAAATCCCCAGTGTTAAATGAACACTCCTCAGTGTACATATGTGTCCACACTGGTGACAATCAATGAAAAGCTTCAAGCTGCAATGCATGCTGGTACCAACAATCAAAACACCCCGATGGGTCCCAGCATGCATTAATTATGCATCTGAATTGAGACAAATTTTCTTTGGATCTTACTAATTGCTTTTACTTTTGTATTTTGTACTTTTTGTTTTACTTTTTGTGACTTTTTATAGCTTGTTTTATGTTCAGAGTGGATCTGTTTATCTGATTTTTTTTTTATTGTCACCAGTGTTGAGTTTCATACACTGATTATTGATATCTGTGTGTGTCTAAATGATGCTGAAGATTAATCCCCTTTGAGCTCAAATTTTTTTTAATTCTGAATATGAGATTGCAACAGCAATGCTAAGCTTATACTGTAAAATCGTATGGTCAATATTATGAATACTACACTATAACTAGAGCATTAGACTCTAAAGGAAATCAGTTATTCAGGCCATTACATTAATATGTCGTTATCACCTAATCACAGATTCTCCTGACATAACAAATGTGTTTTTATACACACAGTGAAAGTAGCCAGAGAAACATTAAAGTTAAAAAGTAAAGGGTCAAGAGCCCAACTAAAGCAAACAATGATCACCAGTATGGTAACTATTAAAATGCAGTTTGACTGAAAGTGGTTATAAAAATAGTTTTTTAATAATATTTTAATAAAGTCAGTCTGGTTAGTAATGTGTGAAGCTGGTAATGCTGTTTGTGGAGTTGTTTAATCCTCCTCTGCTGAGATCTTTAGAGATTTAATGTTTTCTTTTATCTTCAGTTGATTTAATCTAAAGCTGTGGCTGAAGTCAGTTGTAGTTCTTGTGTTTCTCATCACTAATGGTCAATCATCACTTAATTAATCACTTAATTATCTCATTAACTTTAACACTTCTTAAGTGTTACTTTTAACACCCTGTAGTGTGGACACATATGTACACTGAGGAGTGTTAATTTAACACTGGGGATTTTGCTGTGTATATGTACAAGCTCCTTTTCTAAGGTCTAGGTGCAAGAAAGGAGGGTAACAACAAATTACACAGAGCGAGTGAGAGAACTTCCTTTTCCAAGTCCCAGGGCAGGCACAAAGCACAGACACCAGATTTCAAAGTAAAAAGATATAATACGTTTTATTTAAATAATCAGTGGGATAAACAAATAAGTCTTCAAGAGGGGAAATAACAAACATAAAACTTCTGACTTTGAGGGGAGTACTTTTCTAAACTTTCAAAATTAAAATTCAGAATGAACAAACAAAATTCTTACCTTATCCTCTCACTATTTAAATAAAGAACTACAAACTCAGGTCTACCTACTAACCATTACTTACAGTAGTTAGCACACAGCATACCTTCTTTAGTGTTCATTTAAACTCAACATACATAATAAAAGCAATAAGTGCTGGGACTGGAAGATGACCGTCTGAAACAGAGGAAAGCCTCAGTCACTCTCTTTGTCTGGATCACTCTGTGTTCAAATATACTGCTCCACTCACACCTTAATGAACTGGAACATGAAACAGTGGGACTATGAAACCTGTCGAGTGGATAGTGGGAGGAGCAACAAGGAAACACATACAAAGAGAATACACAGAGACAAGCACCACAAGCAGCAACAAAAACAGTGTCTTGTCACTGCCATAAGCAGGGAGGGTGCCCGAGTATAAGAATTGTAGGTCACACTTTAAGTTTATGGTCTAATTCTTACTATTAACTACGACTTTTACATCAATAAACTCCTAATTACAGAAGAATATGGTCATACAGAGTAAGGCATTAAATATGTGCTTTATAACTGCCAATATCCTAGCAATATGCAAGCTAATAAACAAGTACTTAATAGTGAGAATTGGACCCCAAACTAAAGTGTTACAAAAAATGTTTTGCCAATTCACAAACCCCAAAATTACCAAAATAACTGAAGCCAACAACAGGTGAAGCCAGACATAATTAGTGCAGACGGAAATAACAATCTTTCAAAATCTATGCTTCCCTTTAGCCAGTACTTTTAAATTCGATTCGATGTCGGATGCTCTGGGTACCGGCAAACATTTAACTATGACTGCCTGCTGGTGTCTCTATTTTAACATTCTGAATGATCTCCAATAAGGGCAATTAAAATAGATGCACCAGTGTTTGAAATTAAGCCACAGAATATGTAAGTCAAGTGGTTCAACAAACAAGACTTTTTAGGATGCACCTATGCTTTCTCTCTAATGAGGAATGATCAATTAGAATTAGAATGAAATTACATAAGATCTTGTGTCCATCAACTACAAATCAGTCATCAATGTTACTGTCACCATCCAGACTATTAAAAATGTTTTACCTTTTTCGGTTTACAGAATATTCAAGATGTTAATAATTTTAACAAAGTGGGATTATAATAATTGCATGTATTTTTTTTATTTATTACTGTTATTTTCAATTTTATTTGTTTTATTTATATAGATGTTCTACTTCGAATTTTTTTTTTTTTTTTGTGTCATTCATTCAAACAGCCATGAAATTCTCTAATCATGTTTTGTTATATTCTTGGTGTTATAATCTTAATAGTAGATAGAGGTCGCCCTTGTACGGTTATTGGTAAAAAAAAAAAAAAAAAAGACAGATATGACATAACTGAGGGATGCCTGACTAGAAACGTAACACAGGAACTACTGCATGTTTTATATAGCTTCAAATATTTGATTAAAACTTTAAAACAAAAAAAATGTTTACAAAAAATATTAAACACCCCTAAATAGAATTAATTTATTACAGCTTGTTTCGAGAGAATATTTGTTTAGAATGTTACATTTTTTTTTTTTAACCAGTATTACTTAACATCAGTATCCATCATACTTTGTATTTGTCAGGGACTGTAAGTTGACAACCCATCCTCACTCCCAAGGCGTCAAAAACTGAAGTCAAGCGACCCTTATTCCGTGTTAAGATGCTAAACCTTAGGCTTTACTATATATCGATGAACTCCATTGCTTTCCATTGCGATTCTAAGGGCCCAGAAACCCCCACTGTGCCCTCTTTTGATAGACGGTGATCATTTTATGGGTCTGTTCCTCACACAAAACAATCATGCTGAAAAATAGTGTAATGTAATACAATTATTGCTTCTGTTCAAATCATACCCCAACATAAATGTATCAGGCATATATCAGACTCTAAACACAGATATAAGTGAACCCAGGTGTAGGAGTTTATTGGATATTTAGCAGGTAAGTAAAGGTTTAGTAGTTCAGTGAGATGTTTGCTGATTAACTTTGGTTCTTTTATCTTTACTAGGACAGCGGAAGATCCACACGCACTGAGGAGCAGGTGAGACATTGACACACACACACACACACACACACACACACACACACACACACACACACACACACACACACACACACACACACACACACACACACACACACACACACACACACACACACACACACACACACACACACACACACACACACACAGGATGGATACCGTGTAAGTATACAGGTGAGTAGTTAAATTCACTGGAGATCACTGGAGTCTTACTAGCAAAACACCAAGGTGAGTAAAGGAGGTAAGAAGTTAAGAAGTTTGTTTCCTAGTTGGAGGCCAGACACTGCTTGGGACACAGCTAGTGTGTGTGTGTGTGTGTGTGTTGTGTGTGTGTGTGTGTGTGTGTGTGTGTGTGTGGACTGGTAATCATCACGTTATGGGGACAAAATGTCCCCACAAAGATAGCAATATCCGAAATCCTCATCCTTGTGGGGACATTTTTAGGTCCCCATGAGGAAAACATCTTATAAATCAGACTAAGTGATGTTTTTTGAAAATGTAAAATTGCAAAATGTCTCCTGTGAGGGTTAGGTTTAGGGGCAGGGGCAGTGTAGGGGGATAGAATATACGGTATGTACGGTATAAAAACCATTACGCCTATGGAAAGTCCCCATAAAAGATGAAAACCCAACATTTGTGTGTGTGTGTGTGTGTGTGTGTGTGTGTGTGTGTGTGTGTGTGTGTGCGCTTATGAAGGGGAGCTGAAGAGTGCAGTGATGAGGATCAAGGGGATGAGCTGCTGTGGAAACCGATTGTTTGGTCTACAGGGGAAATGTGACTATTTGTCATAATGACAAAATTATATGCCCAATATATAATTTTTATACGCCTAATTATAATGATGATACATTTTCCCATGCCCTTCGCATCTGTGTATTGACGCCAAAGGTTCCTCATTGAAAGCAATGGAGATACAAGTTTTTCAAAATAACAATGCCTAATCTTAATAGTGGTGCTAAAGATGCTTCAGTTTTTGATACCTTGGGAGTGAGAATGGGTGTAGGCCTATGCATGTTTAAATGGGTACAATACACACATTTTCTTTTTTCCTTTGGTTCCTCACAGACCTCCATTTAGTATATTTCTGCAGTAAACTCTTGTTTACATTTATTTTTAATAATGATAATGAAGAGATTAAACAATATAGTTTTTGAAGTATTAAAACTTTTTGTGAATCATTTTTTTTTAAAGCGAGCTTATCATTTTTGATTTCCCACAAAGTAACAGATTGATTGTGTGATTGTGTTTTCAGAGATACAACTATAATCCAGCACTCTCGCAGTGGCAGTTACAGTGACAGCTCACTGTGGCTGCATGAGGATGAGAGCAGAATCACGAGCAGTCGTCACTGTCAGGACATGGAACAAAGGTGAATAAACTTAATGCTTATATGAATACACAGTATATAACATATTGCCCATGCATGTGAATGTTTGCAGAAAATCTTAACTACATTATATATACACAAATATACATAATATACTGTATTTGCCTAAAATGTAAAAAGCTAAGTCTTTAAATATAAAAAAAACACTGAACCAGACTGTTAAAATGTTGAGCAAATAATCAAATGCAAAGGCCAATCAGCTTGTGGTACGTGGTAATGGTGAGATATCATACAGATTGCATATGGATGACCAATCAGCCTGCATCTAGAGTTTCATGACTGGACTAGATCTATAACTAGTACTATATACACATAATATTATGACCAGGTGAAGTGAATAACACTGATTATCTCTTCATCACAGCACCTGTTAGTGGGTGGGATATATTAGGCTAATATGTTAGGGATATATTAGTGAACATTTTGTCCTCAAAGTTGATGTGTTAGAAGCAGGAAAAATGGGCAAGTGTAAGGATTTGAGTGAGTTTGACAAGGGCCAAATTGTGATGGCTAGACAACTGGGACTGAAATCACTGATAACTGAGTACCCGAGATTAATAATTACTCTGCATGTCATAGGATGAAGGACTTGCATGCTCAGTTGCTGGAGAAAGATGCCATGATTCAAGTTCTACAACAGCGGTCCCGTAGAGATCTCGCCCCTCTGCGTCCTGCCCGCTCTGTGCCCTCGATTTCCATTGCAACTGGACTACACACACGGCAGACATCACAGGCCGATCGCAGGGACCAGCACAACTGGAAAGACAGCACAAGTGAGTATACAAGTATACAGCAAAACATAAATACAGTTACACTCAATCTGATTACAGTATGAGTTTAGTCAATCATTTTTCTTCATGATAATTTTAGTTTATGGCTTACAGATCATGTGTTTTGTAAACACTGTAACAAAAACCACAAACTCGCATAAAAAGCCAAGAGTCAAACTGCCCAACTGAAGGAAACACTGTTCACCATAATGGTGACCATACATTTTCAGTAAAACATCCACATCTAAACCCCTTAATTCTCAATAAGAACTTAGATGTGTTTTAGGGTTGGAGCCAAACTCTGCAGGACAGCGGCTCTCTAGGACCGAACTTGCCTACTTGTCTAAGTAGAGGAAAACTATGGTATATATGGTATAGGACCAATTGTGTACCTTTAAAGGTACAGTTATACATTTTGTTCCCCAAGGACCTTTTTCACAACAAAGCTGACAACAAAGGCCTCTGCAGATGCAGATAAAGGAATCCATTTAACCATATGCTGTAATACGACAACAGTTTCAGTGGAGCAAAAGCACAGTTTCCAGCTGGTCAATTTTATTTGTTTGACAAAGAGAAAAATCTGACACCTTTCCATAGTCTCCATTGCCGACAGATGAACCCAGTGTGAATAGGTCTACGGTATCTATTGTTTCTATTAAAATAAATGTTCATCACAAGGTCTTGGTGTAAATAGACCTTTAGTCATTTACTTCACCGCATGAGTTATTGTGGTAGTTGGTTGTGAAGTATGTGGTATGTACTGTACTGAATTTTCACGAAGAATTTACTTCTCGTCTATTGATGAAATACAATTTTTAGGTATGCCTGTGTGTAGTGTAAGCTTATAAAAAAATATTTACAATGCTTAAACATACTTTCTTCTAAAACACCTTAAATCTATTAGTTACTTAATAAAAAATTCCAGCAGACACCATGCACAGAGGTGTAAAAAGGTGAAATCGAGAATACATACACATTGGATTTAACAGCTCACTCACAATGCTGGGACAAACAATCAACAACATTAAATAATGTGTTAAATTCTTGACAAAGCCTAACGTGTTATCCATTTTTGGCTCTATTGCTGCTTATTGTATATTAATTATTTTTGACATCTTAGGCAGTGTCATGTCTATTAAGCTGCAAATTGAAAAAATGAAAAAACTTTCATGCTACTGAAAATGTAGAAAGTTATTTTAATATAAGTTCAGTTTGTTAGTTACTTCCCAGCACTCATTGCATAAGATATACATCTAATTTGCACAATTTTAAATGAGTACTTGACTGAATCCTGTTGATGCCACTCTTTATTTGAAAGAAGAAGAAAAAAAAGAATGATTAAATAAAAATAAATATTTTCTAAACTTTCACTATTTCTCTTTTGCCTCTCTATTCTAGCTTTTTGTCCCCTGAACAATATTGGACCTTTGTATTTTAGAAGTTATCATTTTATTGCCTTCTTAGGATGAATTACTTTGTATGGATAAAAGCTTCTGTTAAATGAAGACATGTAAATGTCTACAGCACTCATCTCTATAATGCGACCTGTGTTGCTAGAGGTTTTACTAAATGGTTTGTGTTTTTGTTTGCAGACGTATTCCTAGGAAAGGACCAAGAAGAGCACATGCTTCCCTCTCTTTCTGTCTCTGTCTCTTCATCTCTCCCTGCCTCCTCTCTTTCCTCTCTTCCTCCATCATTCTCCTCTCTACCTTCCTCTTTTCTTCCCTTTTTGGCCTCTGCAGGTTCAAACACATCACTAATATCCTCCTGTGTTCCCCGCTCCAGCCCTTCCTCACTCCCTCCCTCTTCCTCTTCCTCTTCCACATTACCCTCACCCTCATCTGTCTCTCTTCTGCCCCCTTTATCATTATCTCTCCCTTCCACTCCTCTCCTGTCCCTTCATTCTAAATCAGTCAGCAGAGACCGCAGCAGCCAAACAGGACTGAGGCCAAAGACATTTAGCGCCGGAACTTCCACAATACAAGAAAAAACAGGTGAAAAAGACAGAAAGTATTATAGTAAGTGAAGGAAGTGACAATGTAGCTTCTGTATCTATACATACACTCACCAGCCACTTTATAATAGGCACACATGTTTAACTGCTCATTAACGCAAATATCTGATCAGCCGATCATATGGCAGCACTTTGCATTTAGGCATGTAGACATGTTCAAGATGATCAGATGAAGTTCAAACTGAGCATCAGAAGGGGGAATAAAGGTGATTTAAGTGACTTTGAACTTTGGTTGTTGTTGCCAGACGGGCTGGTCTGAGTATTTCAGAAACTGCTGATCTACTGGGATTTTCACATACAACCATCTCTAGGGTTTTAAGAGAATGGTGTGAAAATGAGAAAATATCCATTGATCGGCAGTTCTGTGGAAGAAAATGCCTTGTTGATGCCAGAGGTCAGAGGAAAATGAGCAGACTGGTTCAGCTGATGACTCAAAGAAACACTCGCTACAACTGAGGTCTGCAGAAGAGCATCTCTGAACACAAAATACGTCAAACCTTGAAACAGAAGAGCCAGCAGAAGACACACCGGTGACACTTCTGTCAGCTCAGAACAGGAAACTGAGGCTACAATTCACACAAGCTCATCAAAACTCGACAATAGAAGACTGGATATACATTGCCTGGTCTTATGAGTCTCAGTTTCTGCTGCAACATTCAGATGGTAGAGTCAGAATTTGGCCATCCTGCCTTGTATCAACGGTTCAGGCTGCTGCCCACTAAACAAAGTTATATGTCCAAAAGATGTCTTTTCAACATCTTCATTGCTAGAGGCATATGTTGAAAAGGCATTCAGTGAGGAGCCAGAATTATTTTTATGACATCTGTTTTTGATGTGTTCTGCACATTCGATATAGACATTCATGGAACCGCAAGGTTAAAAACTAGTTCAAATGTGGTCATTGTGGACATAGACATCAAGATTTTGCATATGATTCACAACAACGGTGACAATCAAAACAAAAAAAGCTTCATGCTGCAGTGCATGATGGGGGGCTTAATAGTACAAAACTCTTGCTTGATTGTCACCGTTGCTGTGAATCATATGGAAAATCTTGGTGTTTGTGTGTGACTATGTAAAACATTTGCTCAAAAACATTGTGTACACATACTGTTTTATCATTCTTCAAGATAAATGATAATTTTAATGCTATTGGTTCCAATACAGTAGATTTACAAGGTTAGATTTAGATTTACAGTGTTGGCTATTAACAAATGTTTATTGTGCTAAACAAGAACACAATACTTAAAACACAACACGCTTTCTGATGACTTAGTTATCAACAAAGAGCTGACAACACCTGATGTCATTATCTTTGCTTTTTCATCCACAATTATTGCATTTCATAAATAAAGAGTTACAGCAGCCAAAGAAAAGCTAACACAAGAAGCAAGGGGCCACCACAATGGTGACTTCAAATGAAACATAAACATCAACACACTGTAAAACCCAACAAGTTCAGCTAACTTGTTTCATTTGAGGACACCGATTACCTCAAACCATTTAGGTTTATAAAAAACAATAGTTATGAGCACTCTGCACTTATTTGAATCAAGTCCACTAAAAAAGGATATTTCTTAATATACAATTAAACTTTACACTGCATTCAAATACTTGATATTGCTGAATATTGCTTAAACCTCTGTTAGATTAGATTCAACTTTATTGTCATTACACAAGTACAAGTACAAGGCAACGAAATGCAGTTTAGGTCTAACCAGAAGTGCAATAGCAGCAAGTGCAGGATATACAACGTTTGCATAAGTGCAGGACATGGATATGTATAAGTATATATAAATATATCTATAAATAGAGAGATGGTTAATTGTTGTTAATGAATTAATGTTAATTCTCAGTAAGAGCTTCTGTAGACGTCTGACAGAAATAGTCAAAGTGTGTCTTATGTCTGTGATTAAGGGCAGCTCCAGTGTCTCAGTGGGAAACACTGTCTCCTCACAGCAAGAAGATCCTGGATTGAATCCCACGATTCTCTCTCGATCCAAAGATGTGTGAATTACAGATGCTAAGTTGTCTAAAGTGTCTAAAGGTGTGAGCTAAATTTCTTTTATTTTCATGATTTTTGGACTAACACACACTGTCTATGAGTTGCTTTGCAATAACAAATGAAAAATATGTCCAAAATTAGCATATTTGAACTAGTTTTTAACCTTGAGGTTCCATGAGCGTCTATATCGGACGTGCAGAACACGTCAAAAACAGACGTCATAAAAACTTTCATTCTGGCTCCTCAGTGGACGTCTTTTGGACATAACTTTGCTTAGTGGGAACAGTGATGCTATCATGTCAATATGGACCAAAATCTTGTTTCCAGCACCTTGTTGAATCTGTGCCATGAAGAATTAAGGCAGTTCTGATGGTAAAGGGGGGCCTACCCAGTACTAGCAAGGTGTATCTAATAAAGTGGCCGGTGAGTATACCGATCAGGCATAACATAGATAATAATATTGTGTTGGTCCCCCTTTTGCTGCCCAAAACAGCCCTGACCCGTCGAGGCATGGACTCCACTAGACCCCCGAAGGTGTGCTGTCTGGCACCAAGATGTTAAGCAGCAGATTCTTGTAATCCTTGTAGTCCTGTAAATTGCGAGGTGGGGCCTCCATGGATCTGACTTGTTTGTTCAGTATATCACACAGGTGCTCGAATGGATTGAGTTCTGGGGAATTTGGAGGCCAAGTCAACACTTAAAAACTCGTTGTTGTGCTCCTCAAACCATTCCTGAACCATTTTTGCTTTTTGACAGGACACATTATCCTGCTGAAAGAGCCACAACCACCAGGGAATACCATTTTCATGAAAGGGTGTACATGGTTTGCAACAATACTACGTGGTACATGTCAAAGTAACATCCACATGGATGGCAGGACCCAAGGTTTCCCAGCAGAACATTGCCCAAAGCATCACACTGCCTCCGCCGGCTTGCCTTCTTCCCATAGTGCATCCTGGTGCCATGTGTTCCCCAGGTAAGCCAAGCGTGATTCATCAGATGGTCCACGGTCCAGTTCTGATGCTCACGTGCCCACTGTTGGCACTTTCGGCGGTGGACAGGGGTCAAATGGTTACCCTCTGACTATGCACCCCATATGCAACAAACTGCGATGCACTGTTTATTCTGACACCTTTCTATCAGAACCAGCATTAACTTCTTGAGCACATTGAGCTACAGTAGCTCATCTGTTTGATTGGATCACACGGGCCAGCCTTCACTCCCCACGTGCATCAATGAGCCGCCCATGACCCTGTCGCCGGTTCACCACTGTTCCTTCCTTGGAGCACTTTTGACAGATACTGACCACTGCAGACCGGGAACACCCCACAAGAGCTACAGTTTTGGAGATGCTCTGAAAATATTGTAGTCAACAATGCTAGTATCTAATGCTACACTGTAAAACCTAACAGTTGTATGTACTAAAAGAAAATGAGTTCACTGCACTCAAATATTACCGAATGTTGTGTGGACACAATGACTGAAACAGAACTCAAACTGAATGAGTTATAGAACATTTCTAGATCCCAGCATGATAATTGGATAATAATTGCATTGTTAAGTGATTAAATAAGTGATAATTGCGTATTGGTGGTGACACCTGATGATGGTAATCAGCAGAATCACAGAAGGAAAGAGAAACACAAGAACTACAACTGACTTCAGCCACAGCTTTAGATGAAATCAACTGAAGATAAAAGAAGACATTAAATCTCTGAAGATCTCAGCAGAGGAGGATTAAACAACTCCACAAACAGCATTACCAGCTTCCCACATTACTAATCAAACTAACTATATTTCTGTCATTTCTGATATATTGAAAATAATAGTTTCGTTTGAATTCACCATGATGGTGTTCAGTGTTTGCGTTTGTTGGGATCTTGACACTTGACAGAATATGTCTTGCTCTGGCTGCTTTAAAGAAGCACATTTGTTATGATAATAAAAGCCAAGAGGAAATGTAATCAGCTGATGATATTATCGTCATGTAGTGACTAAATCACTTATCTCGTTCAGAGTTTAATGCTCTGGTTATAGAGGTTTTATATTATTATTTTTTGTATTATTCATAAAAGAACCTATGTGATTCTACAGCACAAGATCCAGGATGGTTGTGGAAATCGAACAATATGCAGGATATAAATGAATACAATTAATGCACAGAAGTTTTTAATCTACAACAGTACTTGGACACACACAGACATCAAGAATCAGAGTATGAATCTCAAAAAATATATATAAATAAAAAATATATTCAGATAAACAGATCAACTTTGAACATAAAACAAGCTACAAAAACATCTACAACAAACACAGCAAAAGCAAATAGTAAGAATCAAAGAAAATTAGTCACAATTCAGATGCATAAATTATTCATACCGCAATGCATGCTGGGACCCATGAGGGAGTTTTGATCGGTGGTATCCAGCATGCACTGCAGCATGAAGCTTTTCATTGATTGTCACCATTGTTGAGATTCATACGCAGATTCTTGATGTCTGTGTGTGTCTAAGTAATGCCATAGATTAAAACTACATTACAACTTATGAGCACTACATGATTTTAAAGTTTTGCATATTCAATTACCACAACAGTGCTGGATCTCGTGCTGCTGAATCACGTAGGCATCATTATGAATAATACAAATATTAAGAACACAATACTGCTATAACCAGAGCATAAGTGACTTAAGCCACTACATGATGATTATACCAAAATCACTGTATAGCCAACATCATCTAATAACATTTTCGCTTGACATTCCTTACATTAACAAATGTGCTTTCTAAACACACAGTTAAAGCAGCCAGAGGAAAAAGAAAAACTATAGTTAAATGTTTAAGGGTCAAGAGCCCAACTAAAGAAAAGACTCATCTCCATCATGGGGACTTCAATTAAACTATTATTTTCATTAGACAGAAATAAAGTCAGTCTGGTTAGTAATGTGTGAAGCTGGTAATGCTGTTTGTGGAGTTGTTTAATCCTCCTCTGCTGAGATCTTCAGAGATTTAATGTCTTCTTTTATCTTCTGTTATTTCATCTAAAGCTGTGGCTTAAGTCAATTGTAGTTCTTGTGTTTCTCTTTCCTTCTGTGATTCTGCTCATTATCATCAGGTGTTCATAATTAATGCTCAATAATCACTTAATTAATCACTTAATTACTCAACTGCAACATATATTAAGCATCATTTAAAAAAATGTCTATTAGTGTACTCAACTGAAACGAGCTTAGAGTACTCATAACTGTTGGTTTTTAAACTCAAATTATTTGAGGTAATACGTTTCCTCAAATGTAATGAGTTTGCTTAACTCATTGGGTTTGACTTTGTGTGTGCTATTGTGAGCTAGCTTGTTATTTCTGTTGTTTTACTCATTATAGTGAAGTTTTAGCTGTACACTGTAAAACCCAACAAGTTAAGCTAACTCATTTAATTTGAGGAAACTGATTACCTCAATTAAATTGAGTTTAACAAACTTACACTGTAAAACCTAACAGTTGTATGTACTAAATAAAAATGAGTTCACTGCACTCAAACATTACCGAATGTTGTGTGGACACAATGACTGAAACAGAACTCAAAATGAATGAGTTATAGAACATTTCTAGTTCCCAGCATGATAATTGGATAATAATTGTGTTGTTAAGTGATTAAATAAGTGATAGTTGCGAATTGGTGGTGACACCTAATGATGGTAATCAGCAGAATCACTGAAGGAAATAGAAACACAAGAACTACAACTGACTTCAGCCACAGCTTTAGATGAAATCAACTGAAGATAAAATAAGACATTAAATCTCTGAAGATCTCAGCAGAGGAGGATTAAACAACTCCACAAACAGCATTACCAGCTTCACACTTTACTAACCAGACTAACTTTATTTTCTGTCATTTCTGTTATATTGAAAATAATAGTTTCGTTTGAATTCACCATGATGGTGTTCAGTGTTTGCGTTTGTTGGGATCTTGACCCTTGACAGAACATGTCTTGCTCTGGCTGCTTTATCTGTGTTAATGAAGCATATTTGTTATGGTAAGAACAGCCAAGAGGAAATGTAATCAGCTGATGATATTATCGTCATGTAGTGACTAAATCACTTATCTCATTCAGAGTCTAATGCTCTGGTTATAGAGGTTTTATGTTATTATTGTTTTGCATAATTCCTAAAAGAACCTATGTGATTCTACAGCACCAGATCCAGGATGGTTGCGGAAATTAAATAATATGCAGGATATGACTGAAGAAAATTAATGCACAGAAGTTTTTAATCTACAACAGTACTCGGACACACACAGACATCAAGAATCAGAGTATGAATCTCAACAATGGTGACAATCAAAAAATATATTCAGATAAAAAGATCAACTTTGAACATTAAACAAGCTACAAAAATATCACAAACATAGCAAAAGTAAAAGCAAATAGTAAGAATGAAAGAAAATTAATCATAATTCAGATGCATAATTTATTCATGCCGCAATGCATGCTGGGACCCATGAGGGAGTTTTGATTGGTGGTACCCAGCATGCACTGCAGCATGAAGCTTTTCATTGATTGTCACCATTGTTGAGATTCATACGCAGAATCTTGATATCTGTGTGTGTCTAAGTAATGCCATAGATTAACCTTTTGAGCACTACATGGTTTTGAAAGCTGGCATTTTATTAAATTACCACAACAGTGCTGGATCTTGTGCTGTTTAATCATGTAGCCACTATTATTAGTAATACAAAATTAACAACACAATACCACTATAACCAGAGCATAAGACTCTGAGTGAGATCAGTGACTTAAGCCACCACATGATGGTTGTACCAACATCACCTAATCACATTTTCTTACCATTCCTTACCATAACAAATGTGCGTTCTAAACACACAGTTAAAGCAGCCAAAGAAAAGATTTAAGGGTCAAGAGCCCAACTAAAGCAAACACTCATCACCATCATGGTACTATTATTCATAAACTATTATTTTCATTAAAACAGAAATGACAGAAATAAAGTGTGAAGCTGGTAATGCTGTTTGTGGAGTTGTTTAATCCTCCTCTGCTGAGATTTTCAGATATTTAATGTCTTCTTTTATCTTCTGTTATTTCATCTAAAGCTGTGGCTTAAGTCAGTTGTAGTTCTTGTGTTTCTCTTTCCTTCTGTTATTCTGCTCATTATCATCAGGTGTTCATAATTAATGCCCAATCACCACTTAATTATTCACTTAATTACTCAACTGCAACATATATTAAGAATCATTAAAAAAATGTATATTAGTGAACTCAACTGAAATGAGCTTTTGCAATAATCAGAGTACTCATAACTACAGTTTTTCTTTACTTCAATTAAGTTTGTTAAACTCAATTTAATTGAGGTAATCAGTTTCCTCAAATTAAATGAGTTAGCTTAACTTGTTGCGTTTTACAGTTAGATACAAGTATAATAATGTATCTAATCAAATAATGCTAGTATAATAGTATCACTGATAAAAAGTAATTTGAACCATGTGTTTATGTGCAGAATCTCCTTCCAGACAGGCTAAATGCCTAGAAGGTCGAGCACAGCGGAGCAGAGGACATAAGATGCCCCTGCCTGACCTAGATCTGGTGGAGATCCTTATATGAAAAAACAACCCTGTAAATAACATTCCTACAGACAGGACAGCACTTCAGAGAGAGTGAAGGAGGGGAGAACAAAATGTGAGTGAGACAGAAAAAGAAAGTTAGAGGTAGCATAAAGAAAGAGATGTGTAATAATGTAAAGGATCACAAACAGACAGACAGAAAGGAGATATTAAGAAATCAAAGGAAGTGCAAAGTAAAAGCTGTAATTGAATATTGTGCCTCCAAAATACTGAATTTGATGGTTGATTCTTGTATTCTATTTCTGTCCATTTTTAATATGACATTTGCCCGAGCCTGTTTACTTATTGCATACTCAATGTCTTAAGTTCCCTTCTGTCTTAATTTATCAGCTGCCTCATAAGTTCCACAGAGCTGTTTATATAATTCAGAGAAATATTTTGTGTGAGACTGCAGATTTATTTTTGTATGGAATTGTTATATGTAAAACTAAATAATTGAATGCTGTTGAGCTTTTCTTGTTTTGTGGCAAACTAGCTTGTTATTAATTTGACAGCAATAACTGCTGCTTTGCATCATGTGTGTTTTAATTGCCTGAAAAAAGCACCCATTGTATTGAGTTAGCTGTGTTCTTTGGCTGGGAATAGTTAGACTCTACACTGCTGATGGTGAAATTGTCAAGGGGTCGATAACTATAATGTTTTGAGTCAATATCCAATTGCATAATTGATTGATTGTTATCTCTAGAAGCCATCTACGGCACCTTAGTTTTAAACCCCTCAAAACTGTCTTACCCATTTCTTAAGTCATTTTTTGTGGTTTCCATTCTCCAAATCCATTATCATTTTATTGTTTTGATCGTTCTTTGGTTATCAAATCAATACAATAAAAGCACAGTGGTCTGTATAAAAGTTTTTTTTAATGAGTTATTTCACAAAACTATAGTGGGTAACACTTTATTTTACAGTGTCCTCGTTACATATGTTACATGTACTTACCACAGTAATAACAGTAAATTATGCATAATTACATGCTACTAACCCTCAACCAATACCTAATCCTACCCTAACCCTAGTAAGTACAAGTAGTGATAAATTGCACACAAAGGGTCAATTATTTTACACAAATTAGGCAGCAAGACGCGTGTTGCAAAAAATGATCTGACACTCAGTTTATCTACATTTTGAAGAAAAATATAAACAAGCATAATGTGCAGTGACATTATACAATGTGTGTGAAACATATCAAATTGCACTTTTTGTTTTCAACTAAACATTTTCTGTTGCCAGGTAGAAAAACATATAAGATTTCAGCATGGGTAATACACTGATCAGGCACATCAAATAAAACCACCTGCCTAACATTGTACAGGTCCCTCTTGTGCTGCCAAAATAGCTCTGATGCGTTGACTACTAGACCTCTGAAGGTGTGCTGTGGTATCTGGCACCAAGATGTTAGCAGCAGATCCTTTAAGTCCACTTTAAGGTGGAGCCTGGAGGGCCACTGTCCTGCAGAGTTTAGTTCCAGCCCCAAATAAACACACCTGAACCAGCCCAAGTAAGACACTGATTAGTTGGTTCAGGTGTGTTTAATTGGGGTTGGAGCTAAACTCTGCAGGACAGTGGCCCTCCAGGACCGAATTTGGAGACCCCTGGTCTAGCACATCCCATACACTCTCAGAAAAAAAGGTACAGTGGAGGTACAATTTTGTCCCTTGGGGAACAAAACATATAACTGTACCTTTAAAGGTACACAATTGGTCCTTAGGGTACAATTAAACAATTGACCTATCGGTAAGCCCCTCCCCTCGAATGCAGATGAGCCAATAGCAGTTTAGTATCAGTTGTGCTGGGACCGGAACTCGGACATCTTTAGGTGTCAGCGCCATAGAGATGCATTGGAAAATCCGAAGCTCTCACCAGTTTATGCTGTTTATGCTACAAAAATGCTAAAACGTTGTGCCTGAGGTACTGTAACACTGACTCCAGGGATCCTGAGAGGATTTTCTGTTTGTTATACTCTCGTTAAGTTACGATTAAAGTCCCTGCTAACATACAACCTATACTAACTAACTGTTCTCACGTCATGTAACACTGTAGGTCATGAACACGAAGGTCTTGATAAACTTGATAAACCATCAGTAAAGTTTGGCCATCATTCGGACGGGATATTCGCTACAATCTGTGTCCAAAAACTTCTTGGGATAAGGTTTTCACACTGACAGCTGTACATTGTAAGATATAGCAACTCCGTTTGTTTGTCCGAGTTAGCAACAGTTACTAAGGGGGGCGGGGCTTACCGATAGGTCAATTGGCAGGCAAGTTCGGTCCTAGAGAGTCGCTGTCCTGCAGAATTTGGCTCCAACCCTGAAAGACATCTATATTATTGAGAATAAACAGAGGTTTAGATGTAGGTTTAATTTAAAATATTTGGTCACCATTATGGTGATCCGTGTTTCCTTTAGTTCGGCAGTTTGAATCTTGTTTTGTGAGTTTGAGGTTTTTGTTACAGTGTTAACAAAACACATAATCTGTTCAAATCAAAAGAAGCCATAAACAAAACTTGTCATGAAGAAAAATGTTTGACTGAACTCATCACTGACTAAAACTATTAATAAAAAATATTCACCATCAATACTTGCCACATATCAGGGATTCTGAATTTTGTTTTTTAAATACATTCTAGGGGGTAAAAGTTTTAACGCACACAGATATCAAGAATCAGCATATGAATCTCAGCAATGGTGACGTTAATGCTGCAATGCATGCTGGGAGCCATGAGTTGTCGATTATGGTGGCTTAGTAGGGTTGAAGCTAAAATCTACACATCAGCTCTCTAGGACCAAACTTGCATACCCCTGACTTAGAGGTACAAAAATGTACCCTTAAGGGTACAGCCCCAGTGACAAGCCATTGTACCCCTAAAGGTACAATTATGTACATTATTTTCTGTAGATGCTCAGTTGGATTGAGAACTAAAGAATTTGGAGGCCAAGGCAAACACCTCAGACTTTTTGTCATGTTCCTCAAACCATTCCTGAACATTTCATTGAAATAGACCACTGCCATCAGGAAAGACCATTGTATGAAAGGGTGTACATGGTCTGCAACAATGCTCAGTTAGCGGGTACATGTCAAAGTAACATCCACATGGATGGCAGGACCAAAGGTTTCCCAGCAGAACATTGCCCAAAGTATCACACTGCATCCACCGGCTTGCTTTCTTCCCATTGTGCATCCTGGTGCCATGAGTTCCCCAGGTAAACAATGCACACACACCTGATCTAAAAGATAATGCAACTCTGACCGGCCTGTGGGTATGCAGCCCAATACAGAGCAAACTGTGTGTTCTGACACCTTTCTATCATGGGCAGCATTACGTTTTTCAGTAATTTGCTCTTCTATGCTGACGGGCCAGCCTTTGCTCTTTAATTGCGTCACTGAGCCTTGTCCCATGATGACCCTGATGCCAGTACATCCTTCCTTGCACCACTTTTGTTAGGTACTAACTTCTGCATACACTCTAAAAAAAAAAAGAGTAGCCTACAAAATTTAAATTTAAAGTACAAGTGCCACACTCTGAAAAAAAAAGGTACAGTGGAGGTACAGTTTTGTTAGCCTGGATGCCAGCCGAATTTAGCCCCGCCCACAAAATGTTTTGCTCGGGCAATTCGGTCTGGACTCGCTCCATAGAGGAGGAATTATGCCCGAACAGAAACTGTTCGGACCAATGAAATCATCAGGGCGGGCTTTAGACGATGATGGACAGATGATCAACAGTAACGTAATCATCCACGTCATCGAAGGCTCTTGGGTTGAATTTGCTCTTATCCTAAACGGAGAACTTGTTCGTATATGCATTCACCTTTACTATTTCTCTCAGAAACGATGATCGTGTTGGTAAGTACTCTGTGTATCCTTAAATTATTTTATTGCTGGCAAAGATCGTTTACACTCATCTTTTTCTTGTAACGTTACTTAATCCAGCGTGCGTGCAGACAGGGTTTCCAAGTGTTTTTGCAATGTCGCGCACAATTGCTACTCAAAACTATAGCCCAAAACAATAACTTTCGGGGGGTTCTCCGGAAAAAAATGGCGTTTGGTTGGCAAAATATGTTATTTTGGCAAGGTTGCCTGCTAAAATTCGCATTCCTGGGTTTATATAATCACATAATTGGGGTCGCTTCGACCCGCGGACATGGAGAAAAACACGGACTTGGTAACAGTGCAGTTGAGTTCTGTTGACATTTGACAACTAACGTTACGCGTCGCTCCGTTGCTCTGATTGGTTGTGGGTCTATCCAATTGAGGTCTTTCCTGGCTCGGTTGAAACACGCCCCATAATCAAAGCTCAATGGAGCGGTACCAGACTCATATTCTGACTAGAATTGAGTATGGCCACGCCAGGCTAACAATTTCCCCTACAATTAACCATTAGCAGGCAAGTTCGGTCCTAGTAAGTCGATGTCCTGCAGAGTTTGGCTCCAACCCTGTATGGTCATCTATCGAATTAACAATAAATAAGATTTATGTAATTTGATTGCATATAAAATTTCCATCCATTTTGATTACATATTTTTAATATAAAGAAAGTAATAAACTTTATGTGATATGTATGTGTAAGTCATATATAAATTAAACGAGTAAAAATTAGATTTATGTAAAAGTTTCAATAAATCCAATTTGTTTTAAATAAATAAGAAACAGGATTTTGTATCATTATGTTATAAACCCTATTTACTTAAAATGCTTAATGTTTAAGTAATTTTAATTATAAACCCAATGTATTTTAAAGTCATATTTATAATGTTTTATATTTATTCAGTCCTCCATCCACAACATACAGCACACAAAAAATATTTTATATATATATTTTTATTGCTTCAAGGCTTAATACTTCAAACATAGTTTTTTTGTTGTTGTTGCCACAAACAACCTCATTGCACAAATATATGCAAAGAAAATTACAGAACTGCAGAAATAAGACATTTCCTCAAGAACTGTGGTAGGCAGATAGAGAAAGGTAGACAGAAAAACTTGAGGTAGACGGATAAATCAGATCACATCTGATTCAATGATAATACTTGTTTACATTACACAAACATGTTTACAAATCTGTGACATAAAATAATTTTGAACAATATTAAAGCTACACTATGTAACTTTTCCGTCCACTAGAGGTCGCCTGTTCAAAACAAAGGCGTAGTTTGATGACGCCACGTTTGATCGCAGATTCTCGGGACATGTGGTCTTCACCTCACAGCCGGTGGGAAACAGTCAGGATAGGACTCGGGCAGAAATCATGTTCATGGATGCGATTATTAACATTACTGTAGTCTGAAGCAGAGCAGGACCGAGTGTTGTGGAGCTGAGCAAGGCCGCAGGAGCGATTGAAGAGCGGGACTGTTATTATGGCATAGTCGCCGGCGGGACTTTTATTATGACACGGTTGCCGGCGCCACTTCCTCTTCTCCAGTGCTGAGTGTGAGGTAACGCAGCTCTGTTTATCGTATTAGATATATCTGAGTGTGTTGAAAAGGAAGTTATGACGTTCGCTCGGCGGCTGCTATGACACTTGTTCACAATGCAGTGAGAGTAAAGCCTTTCTGCTAAATAAAACCGGAATACCGAGGGTAACGCAGATATGACGCAATCGACAGGCGACTCCCTCACACGCATAGCTCACACGTCCCGGTTCCTTGGTTAAAATAGCAATTTTCTCACGATTTACAAATAGTTGAAAACATTTGGGATATTCTAAGTACTCAACTGAACAAAATATATAACACTGGCCTAGTGGTTTCTGGATGTTTTACTGCAAAAATCCTACATAGTTCACCTTTAAGAGCATACATCAGTCCAAAAAGCCTCACGCATCCAAGCGTGATACTTCGCAGGTTTTGCAGAACTTGAGTGCCTTCCAGAACAACACCAACATCTGAAGGTTCTTCAGCCCTCTGCCTGAATGGCATATATTCCCATTGTTGTCTGTGCTATCCCAGATTCAGCCTCTTCACTTTCACAGTCCTGGAGAATAGACAAAGAGATTGAGTTGTGTCCCAATGCCAGTCATAGTGTTAAATTCAGAAATATTAAAGGCACATTGTTTTGTAAACTGACATTTCATATATGTAGACACGATCAAATGTATACATGTAAAATAAATGGAACACTTTTCAAAACTCATAAATACAACCAGAAAGACCTGAACACAGATCACCCATTTGTCTAACCATCCAGTTTGCAAAAGCACTCATCACTTTAGAAAAAAAACAACAACATCCAGACAGCTAGCCCATGCCTATAAAGTTTGCCACCAAAATACTAAGCTACTTTTGTAAACCTGCAAGCCAACCAATCAAAGTGGTTTAATTGCTGCAAATTTCAATATACGAGTTAAATAGTTCACCCAAAAATTCACCCATACATTCCTTCTGTTGAACACAAAAGATGATATTTTGAAGAACGCTGGTAACCAGACAGTTTACTATAAACATTTTCCTGCTATGGAAGTCAATGCCTACAGTCAACCGTTCGGTTACCAAAATTCTTCTAAATATGTTCTTTTGTGTTCAACAGAAGCAGCTCATACAGGTTTGGAACAACTTGGGGGTGAGGAAATTACAAAATTGTAATTTTTGGGTGAACTATCCATTTATATTTATATTTACATTTATAACAAAGAGAGAAGGTTGACACACACTTACCACATATTCTTTGACGAGGGTCTCGATGTCTTTGTTGAGGTAGACACTTGGGGACCTCACGATACAATCACGCTTGATGTTTATGTCTTCATTCTCAGATAAGCATAAGAAAAAAAACATGAAATTAGTCATTAACTTAGATTAAGTAAGGCTGAATTTTAAAAGGATAGTTCACCCAAAAATGAAAATTCTGTCATAATTTTACCCCCATGTTGTTCCAAACCCCTTCAACTTGTTAATCTACAGAACACAAACATAGATATTTTTTATGAAATCAAAGAGATTTCTGTCCCTCTGTTGCCAGTCAACGTAATTACTTTTTGATGCTTCAAAAAGTTCATAAAGAGATTGTAAAACTAATCCATACGAATTGAGCGGTTTAGTCCTAATTTTCTGAAGAGACTTTTGTGATGGGGCTTTTATTCGCATAAAAAACATTCATCAGTGAACATAAACAGAAGCTCAACCATACTTGCTTGACACATGAGAACAAGCCTCATTGGTTCTTGAGAAGCTCAAACGTGCTGCGTAACACGAGAATGAACCTCATTGGCTCTCACTGAATCTCAAACGTGCTGCGTAACACGAGAATGAACCTCATTGGCTCTCACTGAAGCTCAAACGTGCTGCGTAACACGAAAATGAACCTCATTGGATCTCACTGAAGCTCAAACGTGCTGCGTAACACGAGAATGAACCTCATTGGTTCTCACTGAAGCTCAAACGTGCTGCGCAACACGAAAATGAACCTCATTGGCTCTCACTGAATCTCAAACGTGCTGCGTAACACGAGAATGAACCTCATTGGTTCTCACTGAAGCTCAAACGTGCTGCGTAACACGAGAATGAACCTCATTGGTTCTCACTGAAGCTCAAACGTGCTGTGTAACACGAGAATTAAGCTCATTGGTTCTCACTGAAGCTCAAACGTGCAGCGTAACACGAGAATGAACCTCATTGGTTCTCACTGAAGCTCAAACGTGATGCATAACACAAGAATTAACCTCATTGGATCTCGCTGAAACTCAAACGTGCTGCGTAACAAAAGAATGAACCTCATTGGCTCTCACTGAAGCTCAAACGTGCTGCGTAACACGAGAATGAACCTCATTGGTTCTCACTGAAGCTCAAACGTGCTGCGTAACACGAGAATGAACCTCATTGGATCTCACTGAAGCTCAAACGTGCTGCGTAACACGAGAATGAACCTCATTGGTTCTCACTGAAGCTCAAACGTGCTGCGTAACACGAGAATGAACCTCATTGGTTCTCACTGAAGCTCAAACGTGCTGCGTAACACGAGAAGGAACCTCATTGGTTCTCACTGAAGCTCAAACGTGATGCATAACACAAGAATGAACCTCATTGGATCTCGCTGAATCTCAAACGTGCTGCGTAACACAAGAATGAACCTCATTGGATCTCGCTGAATCTCAAACGTGCTGCGTAACACAAGAATGAACCTCATTGGTTCTCACTGAAGCTCAAACGTGATGCATAACACAAGAATGAACCTCATTGGATCTCGCTGAATCTCAAACGTGCTGTGTAACACGAGAATGAACCTCATTGGTTCTCACTGAAGCTCAAACGTGCTGCGTAACACGAGAATGAACCTCATTGGTTCTCACTGAAGCTCAAACGTGATGCATAACACAAGAATGAACCTCATTGGATCTCACTGAATCTCAAACGTGCTGCGTAACACGAGAATGAACCTCATTGGATCTCGCTTAATCTCAAACGTGCTGCGTAACACGAGAATGAACCTCATTGGTTCTCACTGAAGCTCAAACGTGCTGTGTAACACGAGAATTAAGCTCATTGGTTCTCACTGAAGCTCAAACGTGCAGCGTAACACAAGAATGAACCTCATTGGTTCTCACTGAAGCTCAAACGTGATGCATAACACAAGAATTAACCTCATTGGATCTCGCTGAATCTCAAACGTGCTGCGTAACACAAGAATGAACCTCATTGGCTCTCACTGAAGCTCAAACGTGCTGCGTAACACGAGAATGAACCTCATTGGTTCTCACTGAAGCTCAAACGTGCTGCGTAACACGAGAATGAACCTCATTGGATCTCACTGAAGCTCAAACGTGCTGCGTAACACGAGAATGAACCTCATTGGTTCTCACTGAAGCTCAAACGTGCTGCGTAACACGAGAATGAACCTCATTGGTTCTCACTGAAGCTCAAACGTGCTGCGTAACACGAGAAGGAACCTCATTGGTTCTCACTGAAGCTCAAACGTGCTGCGTAACACGAGAAGGAACCTCATTGGTTCTCACTGAAGCTCAAACGTGATGCATAACACAAGAATGAACCTCATTGGATCTCGCTGAATCTCAAACGTGCTGCGTAACACAAGAATGAACCTCATTGGATCTCGCTGAATCTCAAACGTGCTGCGTAACACAAGAATGAACCTCATTGGTTCTCACTGAAGCTCAAACGTGATGCATAACACAAGAATGAACCTCATTGGATCTCGCTGAATCTCAAACGTGCTGTGTAACACGAGAATGAACCTCATTGGTTCTCACTGAAGCTCAAACGTGCTGCGTAACACGAGAATGAACCTCATTGGTTCTCACTGAAGCTCAAACGTGATGCATAACACAAGAATGAACCTCATTGGATCTCACTGAATCTCAAACGTGCTGCGTAACACGAGAATGAACCTCATTGGATCTCGCTTAATCTCAAACGTGCTGCGTAACACGAGAATGAACCTCATTGGTTCTCACTGAAGCTAAACGTGCTGCGTAACACGAGAATGAACCTCATTGGATCTCGCTTAATCTCAAACGTGCTGCGTAACACGAGAATGAACCTCATTGGTTCTCACTGAAGCTAAACGTGCTGTGTAACACAAGAATGAACCTCATTGAATTTGAATTTGAATTTGAATTTTATTTCACACACTTCATCATTTTAAAGACAAAATTAACAATTAACAATAGTTTCAGAAAGGTTATTGTGTGTAAAAAAGGGAAACCCCAAAGAAGCTACTGAAAGCTTTTAGGAGGGGGCCCCTCCTAAAATTTTCTGAAGATTTGATCTCGCTGAATCTCAAACGTGCTGCGTAACACGAGAATGAACCTCATTGGCTCTCACTGAAGCTCAAACGTGATGCATAACACAAGAATGAACCTCATTGGATCTCGCTGAATCTCAAACGTGCTGCGTAACACGAGAATGAACCTCATTGGCTCTCACTGAAGCTCAAACGTGCTGCGTAACACGAGAATGAACCTCATTGGCTCTCACTGAAGCTCAAACGTGATGCATAACATGAGAATGAACCTCATTGGTTCTTGCTGAATCTCAAATGTGATGCATAACATGAGAATGAACCTCATTGGTTCTCGCACTTCAAGCAAACATGCTTGAGATTAGGCTTGTTTGAGATGCGCCTCGCCTCGCCTGAAATTCAGCCGAGACTAGGCGGCTGCAGTGAGGGGAGGAGTGAAAAAAGTGCAGGCAAGCCGGACAGTTCTCTCTTCTCGTAGTGGATCAGACACCTGCGAGATCAAAGGCGGATATCGCGGGATTCACACTCGTGCGCTTTGTTGCTGATAAACTGGATGTAATTAAAGTTCTGTTACTTTTATATGAAAATAAATATTATGAACAAGACACCCAAAGTTGTTGTTATTTATTTCCATTCGAAATACGTGTTTATCAATCATTTTTACTTTAATTAGGCCTACATACATGTTTGTGTATATATATATATATATATATATATATATATATATATTTTTATAAATATGACAACAATCACATAACCCACAGAGAGATCGCCTTTGTTAGAGAGTTTGGGAATATTCACACATAAAAACATGATATCAGAGTTTTAAAATCAAACATTTTGAAAAAGAACCATACATCACGGTTGTTTAAACCAATAAGCATTAAGCTGTGTCGTCAGCAAGTCGTTTCCCATCATGCTTTTGCTCCGCGCAGTCTATGGAGAGCAGCTGCGCTCGACTGCAAAATCCGACACATCCGCCTTTCGCTCGCGAGAGTTTTTTGACATACGTCGGCATGACATCAGAGCAAGGCGGACCGCCCTCGGACACTTTTCTAACCGGCATGCATCTCGCGCTGATCACCGGTGATCGGTTCTGCGCAGATTTCGCTCATCTCAAACAAGCCTTTTCTGTTTACCACAACTGATGTGTACGTTGTTGAATGAATATATGTGAATAAAATCTTCAGAAAATTAGGCTCGATTCATATGGATTAGTTTTACAATCTCGTTTGTCGTGAAGTCTTGTCAAGACAAAAAAAGAACCAGTAGAATATATGATGCAATATATAAAAACACACTTACTTTAGCTGTCAGTGCCATTATGTGAGGATTTTCTGTCCTGCACATCCTCCTTTGCCTTATCAAGTCATCAGTGTATTTGTCCAGTTGACCGATGAATTTTGATGTCAGCAGAACCGTAGTTATACGCATGAACTCCATACCTGAAATAAAGATGAAAAAGGACACGACAGAATAAACTTCACTTTAAACAAGATTACGTGTTATTTTATGCTTTTTGTTGAATCTGAGATTCAATGTTCGTAATTTAATGTATTGAATTTTCTATGTATTTTAAATCAATCTTTGTAGCACACATATCTTTGTAGGTCTAGGAGGTTGTCCACCATACATATGTCTAAAGGTATCTGTAAAAGAAAAATTGTTGTAGTTAGAAACAAAATGCATACTTTTGCTTATGAAATCACAAAGCCAGCATTAAATTTTAGAGAATTATTAGTACTCTCATATAGGCTACCACCATTATGTTTGATCTACAACATAACTGCTCATGTTTTGCCACAGGACAGCAATGCACGGAGCGTTACATTTTCAAAATGTTAAAAAGAGGAAAAACAACATCCAACCATACTGATAGTCTATAGCAAATAATCTCAGACAGTTTGAATACAATTATTTCATATTCATATAAATACAAAACAAAAATCACACCCAGTTCAATTTAATTAGTTATACGTGTAACACTGTCCAATGATGAGGGACTTGTAGCAAAAAAAAGATACTAACGTTATCTTTTATTTATTAGAACCATGTTCAAGTTAAGTTAGAGGACTAAACAAAAATTTGATAGTCAGTGCATTGGTATTAGTATAATACGATATCAACAGCACTAATAACACAAGTATAAACAATGAAAATAGTCAAATAATATACGATGAATACAAATGTAACTTACCTTGCAATGAGCTCTGATGCAAGCTGTTTTTCCATCTGCTCCTGCTGCTTTTTCTTTGCAGGTGCATTACCATAGACACGTCTATGCGCAGTACTGCCACCTACCGACTGGAGTATGGATCGGCATCATTTCCATTTTCCATAAACGAAACTTTATGCAAACCAATTGAATCTGGCTCGTTTCACAGCTAGCTCTATTTAAAACATATTCATAATTTTTAACTGATTAAATCTAATAGTTTTCAGAATTAACTAATTTACATTGACTCTAAGCAATCTAGCTACATACATTTGAAAAAACATATTATTTAAATAAAATCAAAAGGATGCAGATACTTAATTATAAACTATGCCATGATTCATTTTTTTGAGTGCAGATCAAGTGTACTGAATTTTTTATTCCTAAAACACATTACAAAACACTAACAAACCTTATTACACACACAGACATCAAGAATCAGCATTAAAATCTCAACAATGGTGATGTGTGCATTGCAGCATAAAGCATGTCACCATTGTTGAGATTCATATGCTGATACTTGATGTCTGTGTGTGAGAAAAATAAACCTACAATGTATTTATAAGTAAAAAATCAGAATAAGAATTCTGACCTAGGGCATAAAAAAGATTTGTGCGCAAATGTTTTTTATTTATAACACATTGCCATATTTGGTCAGGCATAAGCCAATTGAATGAATCTACTTTTTTGATGCTTTAAGCTAACCTATTCATCTTTGTTTCTAGTTTTCTTTGCAACAAATTAAGTATGGTTAAGTGTTGCAAGGACCACAAACTCACGTTAAAAGTCAAGAGTCAAACTGCCCAACTAAAGGAAACACTGATCACAATTTATGATCACTTATAATCAATAAAACATCAACATCTAAACCTTTGTTAATTCTCAAAAATAACTTCTGCTGAAATCTTGAGATATTTATTGTCTTCTTTTATCTTCAGTTGATTTCAGTTTGTGTGGCTTTAGGTCAGTTGTAGTTGTTGTGTTTCATTTTCTGAGTGCAAGCATGAAATGAACCAAAATCACATTGTAACATTGATTCAATGCCCTTACCATTAATTTTTGGATGAAATAATTTTTTTTTAACATTAATTGCAGGTGCAAACATTTCAACGCAGTTAACATTGACATTAACATTGATTTAACATAGTTTCAATGGTGGCTTGCTGTCGAGGTACAGAGAGAGTCTTTCTGGATATACACAATAAAAGCAACTAAATTTTCGGGTTTAAATGGTGAATTAGACTTTTTTGTAATTTACTTCATTATTCTTGTGTAGGTTTTGGATATGATATATATTACATTTAGTAGGGTACAACAGGGCTTATGCTGCCTTCACGTGCTATCGGAATTATCGTAAATACGAGTTTCCTATGTAAAAATTACACATGAACCCTTTTCAAAATTTGAATACGATGAGCTCGTTATCACGACTTCAGAAGTGGGAATTATCAAATTTCTGATAGCACGTGAAGGCGGCATTAAGACACACCTTAACACCTTTCTTTAGTGCAATGTTCCTTGTAGTCTTTCGTCTCGTTATCTTGTGTATACCCTGTGTACAGTATATAGCCCTTGTGCTTTGTCAGTCGATGTTTGCTGTTGGTGTTGATGGTTCTGTTCCCTGTGTGCTCTCTGTGTTCCTGTTGTTTGTGTTTGTTTCTTCAATAAACCCTTTGCACATAGATCCACCTCGCCTGCCATCTTTTCAGCTCCAGCATCATTACAAATGTGCTTTTCACTCCTCCCATAGTGTATTATTGCAGATTTTTTTTGTTGTTGTATTGAACACTGATGGAGCAACAGATTTTGTGTGAAAATAAATCATAAAAGTTATAAATCTCATAAAAGTAAAACATCTATTGTGGCGAGGGGGGCCTTTTACCCCACACACAGGGTAAAAGGCTCACCAGCATGGCATGAAGTATTGATACAAATAAATACATTAGCTAAAATAATATGTTTTCAATATTATGTAAGTTAATACTTGTTCAAAACAATCACTTTAGCAAAGTTTGCAATATTTTTTGATACATTATTTTTTGTTCAATAAAAATACAGAAACAAAAATTATTTAAAAAAGATTCTGAAAGCATTGAAGAAGAACCCATAATAATATAGATTTACAGTAGTAACAATAAATTATATTTTATTATATGATATGATTAATATTTTGTTTAAATATGATGGTTCATTATAAATATCTCTGGTGGAAACCCAACTTACTATATGATGTTTACCATCTGAATCTAACCATGTCATTCCAACAAATGGAAAAGTCAGCCAGCTGTTTATTATCACGTTAATTATTGTGCCTTTCAAAAAAAAAAAAAATTGAATTAGCTGGAACACAACTGGAAATCATTAAGACCTTTGCCTCAAAATATAATCATTAATTTTAGTGATTCTCATTTGCCACTTAAATCTACAACATTTAAAAAATAAATAAATAAAATATTAGATCAAATTAGCAAATTCATCTTTAAAAGTGGATGCTGGGCAATCTAGTGGTTTAGATGAAAATAAAATTAAAGGCACCTTTTACCCCAGTGCACATTTAGCCCCTTTGTACCTTATATATTCATTTTTTTAAACGCATTGTTTTTTGGGATAATCTTTGATGTTATAATGTTTTTGTTTGATATATTGTGATAATATATTATACATAAAAAAATGTGTATTTGGACAACACTGAGTTTGATTTAAATGTATTTTGAATTTATAGACTTTCTCGATATTGTTAAAAATTTAAATTTTCCTCTTGTAATAATGCTAATGTGGCTATTTCTGATTGATTGCAGTATAAAAGGACTCTGAATATATATAAAATAATAATGGTCACACCCCAAACATGTCAGTGTTTGAAATTGACAACTCTACATTTTTGTTTTTGTTCTACAAATGTGACCCATACATTCATTCTCAAATAGGTTAGATTTTATTATGAAAACCATTGAATGTCCCATATGCTGTCCTTTGAATACATTGTTAATTTCTTTATCTTGTATGCAAAATTCTTTATCCACAAGCAAAATTGGCATGTCTCCTTTAAGCTTTCCTCTTTTTCTTGCTGAATTTAACTATTTTATTTCATCCCTTAGACTTATAAATAATAAAAAAGTATAAAATTGTTGATGCATCATGACAATTTATTCAAAGATATGACAACCTTATTATTATGCTTTTCTTTCTTGTGTGTAATTACATATTTTGATGCATGCAAATCCAGGATATGTATGTTTTTTTTTTTATCATTATGATTGTTCATTGTAAGAGATACAACCATGCTTCATTTCCCTGATCTTGTATTTATGTATCTGCAATAAAAAGAGAAAAACAAGGAAATTGACAACTATAGCTAAACAGGAGGGGCTTTCTAATTATTCTCTTATGAGCTTGGAGCTTATGAGCACCAACAGTTATGCACTGTAAAACCTAACAGTTGTATGTACTAAATAAAAATGAGTTCACTGCACTCAAACATTACCGAATGTTGTGTGGACACAATGACTGAAACAGAACTCAAAATGAATGAGTTATAGAACATTTCTAGTTCCCAGCATGACAATTGAATAATAATTGCATTGTTAAGTGATTAAACAAGTGATAATATCAAATTGGTGGTGACACCTGATGATAATGAGCAGAATCACTGAAGGAAAGAGAAACACAAGAACTACAACTGATCGGCTGATGTAATTATCGTTATTTAATGACTAAATCACTTCTCTCATTCAGAGTCTTATACTCTGGTTGTATGTTTTTTTGTTTTGTTGTATTATTCATAAAATAACCTATGTGATTCTACAGCACAAAATCCAGGATGGTTGCAGAAATCGAACAATATGCAGTATATAAATGAATAAAATTAATGCACAGAAGGTTTTAATCTACAGCCATTCTTGGACACACACAGACATCAAGAATCAGCGTATGAATCTCAACAATGGTGACAATCAAAAAATATATTCAGATAAACAGATCAACTTTGAACATAAAACAAGCTACAAAAACATCACAACAAACAGCAAAAGTAAAAGCAAATAGTAAGAATCAAAGAAAATTAGTCACAATTCAGATGCATAATTTATTCATGCCGCAATGCATGCTGGGACCCATGAGGGAGTTTTGATCGGTGGTATCCAGCATGCACTGCAGGATGAAGCTTTTCATTGATTGTCACCATTGTTGAGATTCATACGCAGATTCTTGATGTGTGTGTCTAACTAAAGCCATAAAATAAAACTGCGCTACAACTTTTGAGAACTGCATGATTTAAAAATTTTGCATATTCAATTTCCACAATAATGATACATGAAAAGCACACCCAGTGCTGTATCTCGTGCTGCTGGATCATGTAGGCACCATTATGAATAATACAAATATTAAGAACACAATACTGCTATAATCAGAGCATGAGACTCTGAGTGAGATCAGTGACTTAAGCCACCACATGATGATTGTACCATCATCACCTAATCACATTTTCTCTAAGCATTTCTTACCATAACAAATGGGCTTTCTAAACACAAAGTTAAAGCAGCCAGAGGAAAAAAAATGAAATTAAATGTTTAAGGGTGAAGAGCCCAACTAAAGAAAAGACTCATCTCCATTATGGTGACATGATGAATGAATGATCAATTAAACTATTATTTTCATTAAAACAGAAATGACAGAAATAAAGTCAGTCTGGTTAGTAATGTGTGAAGCTGGTAATGCTGTTTGTGGAGTTGTTTAATCCTGCTCTGCTGATATATTCAGAGATTTAATGTCATATTTTATCTTCTGTTATTTCATCTAAAGCTGTGGCTTAAATCAATTGTAGTTCTTGTGTTTCTCTTTCCTTCTGTGATACTGCTCATTATCATCAGGTGTTCATAATTAATGATCATTCATCACTTAATTAATCACTTAATTACTCAACTGCAACATATATTAAGAATCATTTAAAAAAAAGTCTATTAGTGTACTCAACTGAAATGAGCTTAGAGTACTCATAACTGTTGGTTTTTAAACTCAAATTATTTGAGGTAATAAGTTTCCTCAAATGTAATGAGTTTGCTTAACTCATTGGGTTTGACTTTGTGTGTGCTATTGTGAGCTAGCAGTAACTAGCAAGTTCTCTGAGTTAATTTAAAGTTTGTTATTTCTGTTGTTTTACTCATTATAGTGAAGTTTTAGCTGTAAAAATTATTTGAATGCAGTGTAAAGCATTACACTATTAAACATAAACATAAAACATTGGATATTAAGAAATATCCTTAGTTTAGTGGACTCAATTAAAATAAGTTCAGAGTACTCATAACTACAGTTTTTCTTTACTTCAATTAAGTTTGTTAAACTCAATTTAATTGAGGTAATCAGTTTCCTCAAAATAAATGAGTTAGCTTAACTTGTTGGGAATTACAGTGTGTAAATACTGTATGTGAGTTGGTTTCCACATGAAAACAAATATATTATAGGCTAATTTTACACAGCACACGAATTCGTTCAAACTGTGGGAGCGAGTTAATTTAGGGCAGTCACACTTGTTGTAACCAAATGATGTGTAAACGGAACCGTGTTTGGCATTGCGAAATTGTTGTTTTTGGATCATTTTTAATGAACGTGCTGCTGCCTTAATGTACAGCCGCTGTCAATGCACAGCGCATTTTCACAGAGAGAAAACTGTGCACCTGCCTACAGCTCTGCGCGGGGCACTTCCCAATTCCAGCTCCCCTTTCTCCTCCTCCTCCTCCTCCTCCTCGTCCTGCTCGCACCGGGTCACTCTCATTAGCCGTGGATCAATGAGCGGTTTTGTCCAGTGGAGTTTCCCACGTCTGTGTGCTCTGCTGGCAGTCGCGTGGCTCTAGTCAAACAGATCAGAGACTAATTCAATAACATCTGCCCGTGGCCGAAAGCCCTCTGACATCTGCTCACATTCACTGCTGGAGGACGCAACGATACAACTATATCAACTATATGGACTTTTATATAATACAAATGCATGTACCAAAGTTGTCTCATGTTTTATATTTTATACAGTTCATTAATTAGACTTTTTTTTGTTTTTGTTTGCCAAACAATGCCTATCTATCTATTATTTATTCCAGCCATATTACTTGAAAGCAACGGTTCAGAGTGCTGGCTCTGTATACCTCTGGGATTGGATTTGGTTTCGTTTGGGTCTATTAAGGACAGGGCATGAATACGCTCTGGGTCTCAGGTGGTTGACTGTAACAGAACACAAATCCTGGGAATGCCGAGCCACCTTGGAAAACCATCTTGGGTTTTCATGTGACACACAAAACGTGTAGTTTCTGTGTGTGGAACGCCTCTAGGCTGGACATCTGTTGTTTGCTTTGAGTGGGCCTATGTGTGTGTGTGTTTGGGGGCTCATGCATTGAATAGAGGCGGTGACCTGTCATTTGTGAGTGATGGGAGCGAGCGTGTGGGAAAATATCTCAGGCAAAGAGCTTGTGCATTGAGATGCTAATGTCCCTCCTATAAATAAAGGGCATGCGCAGCGCGGAGGGCCTTAGAAACACCCAACACTGAGACAGGAGTGAGTGAAACTCGGTCTATACTGCACGAGATCTTCTCAGGAGATGACTGCTACCAACCTCCAACAGAATGCAGGCCAAAGGCACATCAGCGCCAAAGAGGAGAGAAAGGTAATATTGCAGAAAATCACTACAAAATGTTCTTGAGCATATGAAAGGCATAAACTTAACCTACTTTCCTTTTGACTTTTGCTGGTCTTTTGTTCAGCTACGGAAACCCCTCATTGAGAGAAAGAGAAGGGAAAGAATAAATCACTGTCTAGATCAGCTGAGAGAGACGGTAGTTGGTGCTTTTAGGCTTGATGTAAGTTAAAACGCATGTTTTAAAGTTCCTTACATTCTTGCATGTCACAGATTATAGAGCTAAAAATATTTGTTTAGACCAGGTAATCTTTTGGCAGTACCACTAGACTCATCATAAACTTCTTCTGTTTTGAAATATATAAACAGCAGTCGAAGTTAGAGAAGGCTGATATTCTTGAGATGACGGTGAAACATTTGCAGAATATCCAGAGCAATAGAGATTCTGGTAAGTAAATGTCATTTAGCAAAATTTGCAATAGCCATTATTATTTAACAGTGTTTACTGTATGTTTTGTTTAGTTTTGTTTTATTGCATTGAAATTGAAACGTGAAGTTTACCAATTCCAATTTAACCTTTGGCCTGTTCTGGATTACTGTTAAGGATGTATACCATATAGAACACCAAAACCGATTCACTGATTCATTCATTTCATTGGTGATGTCCAGATTAATGATTACAAATATTTTCTCATCATTTTTCTGTCTCCATTCAAGACCCCATTATGGATGCAGAGGCCCAACAGAGGTACAGTACTGGGTATATCCAGTGCATGCAGGAAGTTCACAACCTGCTACTTTCCTGCGACTGGATGGACAAAACCCTGGGGTCCCGCCTACTCAACCACTTGCTCAAATCTCTACCTCGATCAGCTAAGGACCGCCCTCAGCTCCCCAAGAACTCCCCGACTAGTGATGAGTTGCAGAGTCCAAAAACCTGCCCTCCTTCTCCTGTCTTGTACGAGAGGGCCGCCCAGTCTCAAGATCAGTGTTCTACTCCCATGAGAATGAGCCCTCATCTTCTAGACATGTGGAGGCCCTGGTGAAATATGTCATTTACTAGGGTGTCTGCATATGTATGTTTATCCATACAACTTACTTGGACAATTGTATGTATCGCTTTGTACATGTGTCGACCAAGAATGTATGTGTGAAGTATGCCGCCAGTCTCGGTGTGAATTGACACAGTGCAGTGCTGTACACACACAGTTTTCACTGACTGTGGTAGACCCTCCTCTAATATGTATCTTATAGATATGTTTCACTGCACGCGTGTGTGTGAGGTGGATCTAGTCCAGAATAGCTCCCATTTCAGACCCCCGTCTACTTCCTCTCTGAAGTAAAGCTACTGTAGCCTGCATTGTAGAAGGCCCCTATTAATAATAATTTTATTTATTTAATTAACACTATATATTTAATGAAAGAATTTTCAGTGTTAGAAATCTTTTTAAGTTAAACACATTCTTTAGCTGCTAATACTGTGTAGCCTTTGATTCCCTATTGCTTCTATATAAAGTTTTTTTTTAACAATTATTAATAAAGCAGTGGTTTGTAACATATGCAATATTTCTTTTTGTAATATTTACCTATCCACATTCAAATATATCAATCTTTGTAAAAAGACAGTCTTCATAGACATTTTTGGGGAGAGTATTTAAATAAATATCAAAACAATAAAAGATTGCTGCAGGTTTGATTTTTGTATATTGAGATGTTGGAATTGGAGAGTCCAAAAACCTGCACCTGTTAAATGAAAATAGTTTTGATAATTAATGACTCCAATCACCAACACGGTAGTTCCCAGCCAGCACAGTCATGTGGGGCCCATATGGGCGTCACCTGGGCTGTCTAACTGGGGCCCAGCCAGTTTTGTCCTCAGTTTCCATGTAGGCCCCACATGGGCTAGCCCAGATGAACTGAACACTGCTCAGTGTGCACACTACAGGCTGTTAAATGTAACTGAATCAGTGTTGGAGTTAATGAGATAATTAAGTGATTAATAGAGTAAAGACTGAATATTACTGAAGACTCCTGATGATAACAAGCAGAATCACTGAAGGACAGAGAAACACAAAAGACTTCAGACACAACTTCACAAAAGCATTATCAGCTTCCCTTTTTACCTATTAGATTGACTTTCTGTTATCTTAGTTTTTATTGATAATTCCCACTGAGCAAAGGTGTACGTTGAAAAGACGTCCACTGAGGAGCCAGAATGAAAGTTTTTATGACGTCTGTTTTTGACGTGTTCTGCACGTCCGATATAGACATTCATGGAACCTCAAGGTTAAAAACTAGTTCAAATTGTGGACATATTTTCCATTTGTAATTGCAAAGCAACTCACAGAGAGTGTGTGTTTGTCCAGAAATCATGAAAATAAAAGAAACTTAGCTCACACCTTTAGACACTTTAGAAAACGTATCATCTGTAATTCACACATCTTTGGATCGTGAGAGAATCGTGGGATTCAATCCAGATCTTCTTGCTGTGAGGAGACAGTGTTTCCCACTGAGACACTGGTGCTGCCCTTAATCACAGACATAAGACACACTTTGACTATTTCTGTCAGACGTCTACAGAAGCTCTTACTGAGAATTAACAGAGGTTTAGATGTTGATGTTTATGTTTCATTTGAAGTCACCATTGTGGTGGGAAGCGTTTGCTTTAGTTGGGCTCTTGGTCCCCGTATTTGTGTTAGCTTTTCTTTGGCTGCTGTAACTGAGTGTGTGAGAAACACAATAGTTGTGGCTGAGAAAGCAAAGATAAAGTGACGTCAGGTGTTGTCAGCTCCTTGTTGATGACTAAATCATCAGAAGTCTAGAATCTGATGTTATGCTTTTGAGTTTTGTGTTCTTGTTTGGCAAATAATGTGTTTATATACTATAACCTTGTGAATCCACTGTATCGGGACTAATAGCAATAAAATAATCACTTATCCTGAAAGATGATAAAACAGCATGTGCACATTGTTTTGAGAAAATATTTCACATAGTCACACGCAGACATCAAGATTTTGCTTATGATTCACAACAACGGTGACAATCATAACAAAAAAACTTCATGCTGCAATGCATGATGGGTAGCTTCAAAGTACAAAACTCATGCTTGATTGTCACCGTTGTTGTGAATCATATGCAAAATCTTGATGTCTGCGTGTGACTATGTGAAATATTTTCTCAAAACAATGTGCACCTGCTGTTTTATCATCTTTCAGGATGAGTGAATTGTTTTTTTGCTATTGGTGTCGATACAGCAGATTCACAAGGTTATAGTATATAAACAAATTATTATTTGCCGAACAAGAACCTAAAACTCAAAAGCACAACATCAGATTCTAGACTTCTGATGATTCAGTCATCAACAAGGAGCTGACAACACCTGAAGTCACTTTATCTTTGCTTTCTCAGCCATAAGTATTGTGTTTCACACACAGTTATAACATCCAAAGAAAAGCTAACTCAAGTACAGGGACCAAAAGCCCAACTAAAGCAAACGCTTCCCACCACAATGGTGACTTCAAATTCACCATAAATATCAACATCTAAACCTCTGTTAATTCTCAGTAAGAGCTTCTGTAGACGTCTGACAGAAATAGTCAAAGTGTGTCTTATGTCTGTGATTAAGGGCAGCTCCAGTGTCTCAGTGGGAAACACTGTCTCCTCACAGCAAGAAGATCCTGGATTGAATCCCACGATTCTCTCACGATCCAAAGATGTGTGAATTACAGATGCTAAATTGTCTAAAGTGTCCAAAGGTGTGAGCTAAGTTTCTTTTATTTTCATGATTTCTGGACAAACACACACTGTCTGTGAGTTGCTTTGCAATTACAAATGGGAAATATGTCCACAATGAGCACATTCAAACTAGTTTTTAACCTTGAGGTTCCATGAGCGTCTATATCGGACGTGCAGAACACGTCAAAAACAGACGTCATAAAAACTTTCATTCTGGCTCCTCAGTGGACGTCTTTTCAACGTACACCTTTGCTCAGTGGGAATTATCAATAAAAACTAAGATAACAGAAAGTCAATCTAATAGGTAAAAAGGGAAGCTGATAATGCTGTTTGTGAAGTTGTGTCTGAAGTCTTTTGTGTTTTTCTCTGTCCTTCAGTGATTCTGCTTGTTATCATCAGGAGTCTTCAGTAATATTCACTCATTACTCATTAATCACTTAATTATCTCATTAACTCCAACACTGATTCAGTTACATTTAACAGCCTGTAGTGTGCACACTGAGCAGTGTTCAGTTCATCTGGGCTAGCCCATGTGGGGCCTACATGGAAACTGAGGACAAAACTGGCTGGGCCCCAGTTAGACAGCCCAGGTGACGCCCATATGGGCCCCACATGACTGTGCTGGCTGGGTTGTCAAATTAAAGGGATAGTTCACCAGAAAATGAAAATTAGCCCATGATTTACTCACCCTCAAGCCATCCTAGGCGTATATGACTTTCTTCATATATTAAGTTTTTCTAGTTATATTAAAAAATGTCCTGGCTCTTCCAAGCTTTATAATGGCAGTGAATAGTTGTTTCGTTTTTGAAGTCCACAAAAGTGCATCTATCCATCATAAAAGAATGGATACTGGAACTGGAACGCCAGTCTCTCATGAATTGAGATTACAGTTTGTAGTTTTAAATATGGAGATTTTTCTTACACAAATGCATTGCTTCACTTAAGAAGGCCTTTATTAACGTGTGGAGCACTTTAATTATGTATAGATGCACTTTTATGGACGTCAAAACAGAAACAGCCATTCACTGCCATTATAATGCTTGGATTAGCCAGGACATTTTTAATATAACTCTGATTGTTTTCGTCTGAAAGAAGAATGTCATGGCTTGAGGGTGAGTAAATCATGGGCTAATTTTCATTTTTGTGTGAACTAAATAACAGCATCATAAACAGGCTGTTTATTAGGCATTAGGCGTTATTATAAACATTAGGCATAAACAGACCATTATTAACATTTAGAGAGACCCATAACATCTACTTGCCAATGTGTAGAGCATGCAAAGTCATCCTCCACTCCATTATCAAATATTAAGACATACTTAATGTGAAATTCATTGATACTGTCTAAAGACTGTCTTTTCACTTTTTTGGATTGACTGGTTAACTGTACATCAGAAGACAAACCAATAACAAGTAGTCTATATATCTCTCAAATTCCAATTTCATATATTTGTATGCAAATATTAGGTCAGGTCAAACCAGAACACTAATGATATTTTCATATGGTTAATGATATTATATCCTAATCTACACATGCACACATCACTAGAGTTAAAGAGAAACATCATGTGGACCATTTATGACACTTTTGTAGCCTATTAGTTAGGTCTAGTTTAAAGTCGGGGTTTGGTGTCTATTTTTAATTAATTTCTGAGTACAATGTCAAAAATAATAAATGGTAAATGAACTGCATTTATATAGCGCTTTCAACAGACCAATGGCCATCCAAAGCGCTTTACACATTGCCTCACATTCACCCATTTACACACTGATGGCGGTGTCAGCCATGCAAGGCTCATCCAGCTCATCGGGAGCAGCTGGGGTTAGGTGTCTTGCTCATGGACACCTCGACACTTGGTCAGGTGGAACCGGGGATTGAACCACCAACCTTCCGGTTTGTAGACGACCTACATGAACCACTGAGCCCAATACACAATCTACTCAATTAAGTTGTGGCAACAGATCGCAAGCAATATTGTAAATTAAATTCATCAAATAAGAATTGAGTTGGAATTAATCAAATTCATTCCTTAAAATTAAACCATTTAAAATGAATAACTGCAAATAGCACACAATTGACAGCTGAAGGAAAGAAAAACATAAGAATGACTGAACTGATTTCAGATGCCTTAGATGTAATCAAATGAAGAGATATTACATCTCTCTTACAAACTAGACTGACTTTATTTCTGTAATTTGTCAACAGTTCTTTTTGAGAATTAAAGCAGCACTAGGTAGTTTTTGCTCTCGGGGTCCCCCTACAGTTGGGAAACAGTATTGTCCTCTACTACTGTCGTAAACTCTGTCATCCTACATCAGTGGATGCATCGCACATGCATTTATTGACATGATAATCATGATAGCCCTGAACACTGCAGGAGTTCACATGCAGGTGTTCTGCTTATAGATGATTCTGCTTGCGTCGCGTGTGAAATGTCTTCATCCCAGGTACAGTGGCATATGTTTCAGCCTGTCATATGAATATAATTTCATGGGTTTTATTTTTTTCAAACCCCAAATGATCGCGATTCTCACGTTTACAAGCCAGCGTCATTATAGTAGCCTAGTCTATTGGTTACCGTTTTACGGAATCTATATGATCCTTCAATTCAATGTTTGAGTGGTAGGTAATAACCATATATTGTCAATATTATAATGTCAAGCTACCCTAGATGAATCTGCAAATTTGAAAAATCGATTTGCATTATAGCTTGAGGCAAGACAAATAAACCAATATCACAGACATGTTAGGTATCCTAAAATATGATTTTGTACGTCTTATGTATTTACTTGCAAGAATGTAGCCCCTCCTCCTTCAGCTCACGCCAACGAGCAAACGCTGGCCCAATGTTGATCCTCGTCCTGCCTTTAATTCGATCACTTTCTTGTTTCCTCTTTTTGCTTTCCTCCGACAAAACCTTTGCTTTCTTATTTTTCTGTGCTGCTTCGGCCATGACTATAACATTCGGCAAACAAATGATAGTTTGGCTCGCACGTCCGAATTTAAGGAAGTGGGGGTGGTGGTGGAAGTGACGTATATGCCGTAAAGCAGTCAAATTTTGTAGTTCTTTTTTTTCTCGGGTTACTACCCGAAACCCGAAGTTTAAAAGTACGATTAAAAACGATACAGACCCCGTCAGGCTATGGCAGACGTGTCATTCAACCTATTGTAAGTCGATGTATCATCACAAGAGGTTTGAAAATATATTATAAAGGTTGAAAAGTTACCTAGAAGCTGCCCTTCTTCGCGATTCCATTGTTCAAACTTTAGTTAGTGTGTAATGTTGCTGTTAGAGCATAAATAATACCTGTAAAATTATAAAGCTCAAAGTTCAATGCCAAGCGAGATATTTTATTTAACAGAAGTTCCCTTTCAAAGCCTACAGCGAACGGCTGGCTTGAACTACATCCTGGTACTTCCTTCTTTAATTACGTCAGTAGAGCAGTAGAACAGACTAACCTCCGCCCACAAAGAAACGCGAAAAAGGGGGCGCGGTCTTGTTGCTGTCCCACGTGGAGAAGCGGACGGTCGCGTGGAGAAAAGGAACTGTTGCGTTGAGTGTGTTTATCGCCATGTCATCGAGACGCTGTTATTTTCATCCAGGAGTCAAATCACCTTTGTTTGGCTTTCCCAGGGACGCTGTAGAGATTATTGAACGCATACATCTCCCCGTTAAGAGGCGTGACCTTTCCAACGTGCGCTAAGCTGCTGTCAAATTACAACACAGGAACCGCTTTCACGTGCGCTAAGCTGTGGTCGAATCACAGCACAGGAACCGCTTGCACAATCAGAACTCGTTACGTGTTTCTGAAGGAGGGACTTTATAGAACAAGGAAATCACCAGCCGTTTTTAGGACGGTGAGAACAGCGGTATACAGATAAGTAAATAGTGTGAAAAATACTGTGTTTTTTTACACGCGAAACATGAACACGTGTTATATTGCACACTGTAAACAATCAAAGCTTCAAAAAAACACGAAGAACGGGACCTTTAACAGAGGTTTAGATGTTTATTTTTTATTGAAAATATTTGGTCACCATTATGGTGATTAGTGTTTCGTTTACTTGGGCTGCTTGACTGTTGATTTTTTCAGCCTTACTGTAAAAAATTATTGTGATTTTAATGGTATTTTACTGTAAAATTCTACGGTGAAATACAGTTAATTGATCAACAGAAAGTTTCCGTACTTTATATGGTGAATAACTGTAATAGATTTAACTTTACATTTCGTTTCATTTTACAGTAAAATAGCATTAAATTTACAGTTATTAGAAGTGAAAAAGAATAAGTCATTGTGTAATTTACAATGAAAACCTGTAAATTGACATTCCCAGAATTTCCTGCGTGACACTTCGCATTTGATGTATTTTCATTGCAATAACTATGTTTCTTCTTTGTTTTTTCTAATCACTTATGTACATTAGGGTTTTATGTTACATCTGATATTGTTAAATTAATGTTTATTGCATTTTTTAAATTTCATGTGTTTTACCATGATGGTGTTTAGTGTTTGTGTGAATGACACTGAGCACCTTCTATATATTAGTATTGTCCTCTTAAAAGCTGCTTGTGATGAGCTTTAATTCATCACATGATTCTCATCTCCACTGTGATTGGTGGTTGTCCGAATATATCAAAGGTACATAACAGATATTAGTATTTCAATAGGTTGGTAATTCAACATTACTTCAGTTAATGAAATATGTTTTTTTACCGTAAATTGTTTACATTGTAAACATAATCATTACAATATAAACCTTTAAATTATACGGTTTTTAACTGTAAAATAAATTTAAAAATGTAACCGTAATTATTACATTATAAACCTTTAAATTATATGGTGCTGTCCCTAAAAACCTAAAACGTTACTGCCGTATTTTTTACGGTAAAGTTCTGGCAACCACAGCTGCTGGTTTTTTACCGTATATTTTACGGGGATTTTTTTTACAGTTTTTGTTTGTGATTAATAGTCTTATGGAACTCATTTGTTTAATTCTAACCCAATTTCGAACTTATATGTTACATTTTATTAATAATATTGCTTGTAATCTGTTGCCACAATTTTATTTAGTAGATATTGTTGAGCCTCTCTTCCACCATGATCACGATGTGTCCTTTGTTAGGCCTATATGTTTCTATTTTTATTTAACTTTCAAACATTTCATCACTAATCAAATTTTTTATTTATTTATAAATTTGTAGTTGGTTTGATTATTTTGTATTTGTGAAATATCTAAATTGAACGTTCGAACTAGGATAAATGAATTATTGTAAATTCATTGCTAAAGTATTATGCGTTAATGAGAATTTGGTGGGACAATTGTGCTTAATTGTCAGAAGAATAATCCCAAAAAAAATCTTCATGGTCCATGGTTCATGGTTTTCATGGTTTCATGGCTAATTGTTTTCTATTTAATGTTGTTTGATATATTTTTTTGGTTTGTTATTATTTTGGATTGAACTGTTACCTGGAGAGCTTTTCGTAATAGTCATGATGAATGTTGAACGTTGTCTATTCTGTAGTCAGTCAGTCGAGAGCACCATCGGGCGCCAGAGGAACAGTTGGACACCTGTCGCCCCCCCCCCCCCCCCCCTCTCCTTAGTCTATTCTATTCAACCCTGACTGCCGCGTGCAGCTGCCAACTGACGGCATTACGTTACATCCGCGCGACCCCTCGACCTCTACGAGCACAACTCAATTTTGAACAGATTTCCCATGATCTCAAAACCCTTTTTATCTGAAGTGTTATAACCAACATTGTGCATAAAATGAATGTGAATTGTGCTTCCTTTAAAACTTTGTTTTCATTTTCTAAACCAACATAATAATTATTATTAGCTACTTAGACGGATGAGTTGAACTGGATTTACTTAGATTTACTTATTTACTGGAAAACCATTTCTGGTAAATAAAGGAAGAGTAGTAGGTGTGTGCATAAAATATAAAATAATAATTACATAAAAGAAAACTAAAGGTGGTATACGTGCAATAGTAGCCTACACGTGGATAGATCAGTTGTATCCCACAGTCATGTTAACAAGACTCATAAGAGCGTCATAAGAGAAAGTATAGCCTAACCTGTTTTATAAACAAAAAGACCTCACAGAACTCGCAGCTTCGCTTATGTGCGCTCTCCGAGGCAGAGACAAAGGCGCGCGCGCCGATTGGCTGGAGCGAGCACGCGAATGTTTCATTCATATGCAAATGAGCTCATATAAAACCACACTCTAGCTTCACATCGATAAACTAATAGCCCCGTTTGGTTTGCACACCGCGCACAATAAAGAAGATCAAATATTGCGTCTTTGCTCAGCTTTATTTCACGGAGCGCGCGGTTCAGGACGGCGGAGCACCTGCTTCGGAATGGCCCCCGCGGCTAGACTCAGACACGAGCTCGGTGTGGAGGAGGACGCATTTTACACCGCTAAAGGTGACAGAAAGGTAAGACCATTTTGCGTTGTCATTAAATGCCAAAAAAGAAAACGGAGTCTGTGGTATGACTAAACACACAGCGCGTGTTGCATGTTTTTCTCTTTAGACTCGGAAACCTATAGTGGAGAAAAAGAGGCGAGCGCGCATTAACGAAAGCCTGCAGGATCTCAGGACACTGCTCACTGATAATGATGTAAGTTTATCTCCTCTTTACCGCCTCTATCACTGACAGACGATATTATTGGTAACACTTTACAATAAGGTTCGTTAGTTAACATTAGTTAGTTAACTAATAATGAACTGCACTTATAAAGATTTTATTTATCTTTGTTAATGTTAATTTCAACATTTACTAATGCATTATTAAAATATTGTTATCATTAGTTAATGCACCATGAACAAACCATGAACAGCTCGGATTTTTATTAACTAACGTTAACAATAATGCTGAACAGAGGTGTTGTTCATGGTTAGTTCATGTTAACTAATGCATTAACTAATACAACCTTATTGTAAAGTGTTACCAAGATATTGATCTCACTTTTCCTTCAGTTGCAGACAAAGATGGAGAACGCAGAGGTGCTTGAACTAACAGTGAAACGAGTGGAGAACATCCTACAGAACCGTTCTCAAGGTAAGGTCAGCCAAACTCAGCTGCAATATATGAGGCTGTTGGTTGCAGTGGAAATTATTTATTTAAAGCGTGTGTGTCTGGACTTCCAGAGACTGAATCTTTGAACCAAGAGGCCAGTGAGAGATTCGCAGCAGGTTACATCCAGTGCATGCATGAGGTGCACACCTTTGTGTCCACATGCCCGGGGATCGACTCCATGGTGGCTGCAGAGCTGCTCAACCACCTGCTGGAGTGCATGCCATTAAATGAGGATCACCTTCAGGAGATGATCATGGATCTCATATCAGAGCCTTCCTCCTCCAGTGGATCATGGCCAGCCGGAGAGGCGCTAAGTCCAGGAGGTGTGTCCGACCTGTCTTCGGCATTGTCCCCGTCCCCGTCCAACCCTTCCAGTGAGGATCTGTGCTCCGACCTGGATGAGGCCGAGACCGAAGCCAGCTCAGCATCAGCTGAGGACAGCCTGAACTCCTCCATCATCACACACTCTAAGTTTATGTGGAGGCCATGGTAGAAACACTTCTTGACCATAAATCTTCCTTCATAATCCACTTAATCCTGTATTGGAGCATGCTGGAATTCTTTTGTCATGATTCAGATTTTCATGAGGAAATGGCTAGAGCGTTAGGATTTTATATGACATCATTTTACGGGACAGTATGGAATACAGAGCGACTTGGACATTTTTACGGATGTTTTTCTTCAGATGACTATAAAAGCTTATTTAGAAGTGAATTTTTAGATTCAATTGCCTTAAAGAGTGAACAGTAATGCTTTACATAGACACTATGTGCTTTGTTTTAGTAGGCAGACAGTAGTAGACCTAGTTAAAAAAAAACACTGAAAGTCATATTGAGAGACTGTTGAGTAGATTAAGTGTAGTAGCCATAAAGTATGTTTTAATATTGATTATGTACTTTAGGGATTATAAATATAAAAAAATATATAAATTAATTGTACCATAATTAAGCTTCAGTTTGGTTTTAGATCATAGTATTGCAGCGTCCGGGTCAAGCTGTATAACGTAGTTGCTTCTCTTTAGCTGTCTGTTCAAGTATAGGGTAAACACCTTTCATTTTTCTCTTGACCTTAAACGCACTAAATTTCATGCTTATGCTCTTATGAAAATATCTATTTTTAATGGCTTATAGTGATCTGTGAATTTATTTGATTTGTAAATTAAAAGCTTTCATGTTCATTTGTCAATGGGTTAGGTGTGGACAGAAGGTTGGGGCAGAAGGTTCCCAGTTCCCAGGGGACATGAGTTTGAAGAGTCAGAGTGTGTGTTCAAGATTAGGGACTGTCTGAAGGAACAGGATAATTATTCTCATCTGACAGATCAAAGCTGAGGGATGGAGAGCGCATATATGGATTTAACCATACAGTTACATATTAAATGATTACACTGTTATGTGTATATATCTATAAACTTGAGCCCATGTGTTGGGGAAAGTTACTTTCACTCTGGATCACAGAATGACACAGGACAGGACACAGGAGAAGAAAGTTCAACACTCTTACTTCAGCAATAAAAGCAAAAAAGTCAACTCAAATATGATGTTTATCTAAAGTCATTAGTATGGTTGAAGTGGATCATCGGCAGGCAGCAGCAAAGACATTGATAAATAAAATGAGATTAAAAGTATATTTGTTTGATTTAACACATTTAATTATTGCAGGTTTGCGTTATATTCTGTGTGCATTTCACTGAGTAATACTGAATCTGTTTTTTTGCAAGTGAGATGAGTAAATGCATGCTCACATTTATTCTAGAACTACAATAACATGTTCACACACAATGCCTCAGCACCGATTTCTCTGAACATGAGGACACTGTCAGTCAATAAATGGGACAACTAAGTAACTTGCGTTACTATTTACAAAAGTAACTCAGATATGTTGTTGTAAATGTAAAAGTAATGCTGTACTAGTTATTTGAAAAAAGTAATCTTTTAAAAAACGTAACTTAGATGATCAGTAAAATGCTTCAAAGATTTATATATATATATATATATATATATATATATATATATATATATATATATATATATATATATATATATATATATATATATATATATATATATATATAGCGCCTATATATATATATATCAGTGACTTACAGTGCAATTTATCTCCGGTAAGATTGCAGATAAAGAGTTTCCAGAGATTCTTGATGGTTATTATTATCATTATTGGTCATTATATTATATTCTTGACTTACTGAAGTGCAGAACATTTTAATAATCCTTAAATGCATAATATTGAAAAGAGACTTTATTGTAATTTATTTCATTTAAAACAATTTATTCAAAGCTCATTCGCCATTTGAAAAAGCAATCGGATGCATAACAGATGAAAAGAATAGTGGGTGAGGGGTCAGCTAACTGTTGAGAGAACAGATGGTGAAGAAAACCGATCCCTTGAGACCAAACGGTTTTTACGTCTTGACCAGCTGGTTAATTTGTGAAAATAAAGAAATAAAAGAATAATAAATAAGTAACACTTTTGGGATATAACTTATAGACCCATTTGGAACGCACTGGGGATTTTCTGCTTTAGCTGAGGATGGTTTTGTTTAAGTGGCGCCAAATTAAATAACTAATCAGTTTTTACAACAGAAATGTACCTACTTTAGCTTTTCATCTAAAACAAAATGAATTTCCTATTATCACTGTTTTGAAGCAATCTGTGTTGTGAAAAGTGCTATAGAAATGAAGGTGACTTGACTATTTTAATTATGAAAATATACTTAACAAATAAATAACAATTGATATATTGTTTAGATGACAATTATAAAGTGGTGTTGCTTCATGAATTAACAATCCGTCAAATAGTAAATACTATTAAATAGTAATTGTTTATTCAAATCCTACAATAAAAAAAAGTAGTTTGTTTAGAACCATGTATGCCAACATTTCCCCTTAACTCCTTAAGCTGCATGAGCACGTGGACGGGTTGAAGCACTATTTTTTAGCACGAGTGTAATGTTTGTTAATAGATATTACCAATTTTGTTATTATTATTAATGTATTATTTTGTTAATACATATTACCAATTTTATTTGAGATAATTTGATTGTCACAGGCTTTTATGTGGTTATCCTTAATCAGACAATTAAAACTGCTGACAGAGAACTAGAAGTATCTTTTTATTACAAGGTACGAATAATGTGACATGTTTGTTTCACTACATTTATGAAAAAAGAAAGTTGGAAATAAAAACAGCCACAAACCAAAGACATGCTCATAAAAATGATCAAACAAATTTGAATAAACTAATGTTTATTGACTGGAACCGTTTAAGCAGTCTACAGCAACCCTACGGCTCTTTTTAAGCTTGTTGTACAGTCATTTGCTTCAATACTTCACAAATCAGGAACTAAGATGTAGAGGCCCGTATATTTACACCTTCATAGTATTTCAGGTACAGAAATTCTCAAGACAGTTTAGAGGATTTCTGTCACTGGTGCCAAATGAATAGCCAAATGAGAAGGTAGAAATTTCAATTTCTTTATGACCTACAAAACATGTCTACAAAAATATTGGTTCCCATCACTACACGTCCCTGAACACCCACAACAAATACTTCCTGTGCATGATCTGACAAAAAGACATGTCATGTGTTGTTGGCAGCAGCTCATTTGGCTGGAATGGTCCCCAAACCCAACAGTATGGTGTTGTTTCATTTACTGGTTTGATGCAGTAGTATTGGCCCAATATACTGTTGTGTTCATAATATGTCTGTTTCTCTTTTTATGAACACTATAGTAGATGCTCTACTCCTCATTCCAATGTCAGCTTGTACAAACATAGTCTAGTAATATATGCGTATGTTCTGATGTATGTGCACAGAGCACCATTCCATTGAGGAAAACATTACTGTAGCTACATATTAAAACAGAACAAGAGAAAACTATAAAGAGACAGAGTGCACATTTGAACAGAATATTTGGGTTAATCAGTCAGCTATCTAGCATACTTTTGTCTTCACACACACACACACAGACACACACGCACGCACGCACACACACACACACATACACAAACACGTTCATAATCTTTAACAAATGACAAAGGATATCTGATTAAATACCCCAGACTGTTTACTCAGTGTGTACAGGTGTTCTCCTGTTTTGTCCTGTTGCCCTCTGCTGGCTGAGATTAGTGCAATGTCAAGACACAGATGACCAACTAGGTTGCTCCTTGTCTTCCTGTGACTGAGATCCTCCTCCATCTTGTACCTCTCCTCCCAAAATTCCCAACTCCACATCAGGTATGTCTTCTTCTGGCAGAGCAGAGACATCATTCTCGCAGAACATACAATCCTACACAAACACATGCAAGAGTTGTTAAATTGTACTTTTACTCCTACCAACCAGACTCAGTGTGACGTTAGCATGTCACTAAACTAAGAATACTGGGTGAAATATTGTGTCAACACTTTTCAGTACTAATTAAGATTTCTAAAGAATATTTAGGTAATCTTAATGCATTCTTATCCACAAAATGCAATGCAATGCTGCTGTACATTTTGACCAAAAAGAATCATCTTAAAAAGCAGTACAAGTATTGAGTCACGTAGGGCTGTGCTATATGACAATATGTCTCCACGATCTGCCTTTATCAAGAGATTGTAAGTATCATGGTACATTGCATATTCTATAAGTTGCAGTTAATTGATAATCATCTCCATTGCTGTTACACCCACGTGACAATAATGTTCTTGTCATCACAAAAGTTTATTATTAGCATGAGTTTTAGAATGAGCTAATCTGAAGGCCACACAAAGTGTGGAGGTCTATTGACTCTGCAGAAAGTTGGCGACTTCTGCGCACCATGCTGACCCCGCTCTGTGATTATACGTGGCCTCCCAGCCAGCAGAGCCATGTGGGGCCCAAATGGGTTTGACCTGGGCTATCTAAGTGGGACCCAACTAATTTTGCACCCAGTTTCCATGTAGGCCCCACATGGATTTGCCCAGATGAAATGAACACTGCTTAGTGTGCACACTACAGGCTGTTTAATGTAACACTTAATCAGTGTTGGAGGTAATGAGATAATTAAATGATTGAATAATGATTTTGTATTAGTGAAGAACACCTGCTGTTAACAAGCAGAATCACTGAAGGAAAGAGAAACACAAGAACTACTTCCAGCCACAGCCTTGGATGAAATCAACTGAAGATAAAATACATTACATCTCTCAAGATCTGATTAAACAACATTAGCTTCACTTATTACTAACCAGACTGACTTTATTTCTGTCAGACGTTCGTATTAAGAAGTTCGTATTAAGAATTAAGAAGAGGCTTAGATGTTGATTACTTATTTGAAAGTAATAGTTTGATTTGATGTTACCATTGTGGCGATCAGTGTGTGCTTTAGTCAGGCTCTTGACTTTTTAACATTAGTTTTTCTCTTGACAGCTGTGTCTGTTTGTCATGGCGAGAACAGCAAGAGAAAATATAATCAGGTGCTGTTAGCTGATTGATAATAAGAATATAATCATCATATAATGGCTTAACTCATTGATATTATGTGGGAGGTTTATATGGGTAGTTTGTTATTAATTCTGTTTTATTGTTATGATTCTACAGCAAGAGAATAATAGAATTTAATCAGAACATCAAAAAATTTATAACACACCATTTACATATTTTGGGCTCCTGTGAGTTTTACTCGCACACAGACATCAAGAATCAGCAAATGAATCTCAACAATGGTGACATGCTTCATGGTGCAATGCATTCTGAGTGCATCATACGAAACTTATCCATGGCTCCCAGAATGCATTGCACCATTGAAGCACGTCACCATTGTTGAGATTCATATGCTGATTCTTGATGTCTGTGTGCGAGTAAAACTCACATGGGCCCTATGTAAATGGTGTGTCATTTAATGTTCTGATTAAATTCGATTATTCTCTTGCTGTAGAATCAGAACAATAAAACAGAATTAATAACATACTAGCCGTATGAACCTCCCACATAATATATTGATATTATGTGGGAGGTTCATACGGCTAGTATGTTATTAATTCTGTTTTATTGTTCTGATTCTACAGCAAGAGAATAATCGAGTTAAGCAAATATATAATGATTATATTCTTATCATCAATCAGATTACAGCACCTGATTATATTTTCTCTTGCTGTTCTCGCCATAACAAACACAGCTTTAGAAAAACTAATGTTAAAAAGTCAAGAGCCTGACTAAAGCACACACTGATCGCCACAATGGTAACATCAAATCAAACTATTACTTTCAAATAAGTAATCAACATCTAAGCCTCTTCTTAATTCTTAATACGAACTTCTTAATACGAACGTCTGACAGAAATAAAGTCAGTCTGGTTAGTAATAAGTGAAGCTAATGTTGTTTAATCAGATCTTGAGAGATGTAATGTATTTTATCTTCAGTTGATTTCATCCAAGTCTGTGGCTGGAAGTAGTTCTTGTGTTTCTCTTTCCTTCAGTGATTCTGCTTGTTAACAGCAGGTGTTCTTCACGAATACAAAATCATTATTCAATCACTTAATTATCTCATTACCTCCAACACTGATTAAGTGTTACATTAAACAGCCTGTAGTGTGCACACTAAGCAGTGTTCATTTCATCTGGGCAAATCCATGTGGGGCCTACATGGAAACCGGGTGCAAAACTGGCTGGGTCCCACTTAGATAGCCCAGGTCAAACCCATTTGGGCCCCACATGGCTCTGCTGGCTGGGCTGCATGCCTAGGTGCTTGATTTTATACACCTGTGGCCATGGAAGTGATCGGAACCCCTGGATTCAATGATTTGGAGGGGTGTCCCAATACTTTTGGCAATATAGTGTATAAACCCTACAGATTCATTAGACACTACATGAAAAAAAGGAGAACACAGCATCTAGAGCATGCAGTTACAGAACAGTTACAGTTACTTGTATACTACAAGTATAGTATTGTATTGTATTGTATAGTATTGAATGTCAGCACTTGGATACTGTAAAAATACAGTAGTCCAAATGGAAAAGCCCAAAAGATCAAAGAAAACAAAATAAATAAGCATGTTACAGTACACTCAAAAGTGTTGTGCAACTGCAAAAATCTAAGTCAACAGAGATTCGTTCTGCCTCAGCATCACCTCTTCGTGTTGGGTCTGGCCTGAGGACCACATCACAGGCAATGTCGTCTCTTGCCAGGCAATGGGAAAAACCCTCTAGTGTGCCCGGATCCAGCCTTGACAACACTGTCCACACCTTGCTCTTTCTTGCCCTTATCCTTGTCCTCCTTGTCCACCACCTCTTACTCTTCCTCCTCTCTTTTGTTCCCATCCATTGTTGGTATCAACATTCAGTGCACCTGTGCACTCTACACACAACGACTCAAAATTGTTCACACTTGTTTCTAATGATGTTATCAAACTAACTGTAAAAAAATAAGCCAGTTCAAACAATGACAACTGTTTTAGTTGTGTTTAACTTTTGCCTATCTGTGTTTAGCGCTTTGCAACACAAGTGCATCACAGTGCGAAAAGTGTTTTAGTGAACTGGAGTGTGTTTAGAGTCTAAATGCTTGAACTTGTTGAAGGTTTTGCAGATAGAGTGGTTTATTTGACAAATGGAAATAATAAAGAAATAATTGTGTACTGTACTGAACCGTACCGCTCGGTGGACACAAGCTATTAAAAATACCTGTTTATCGTCCGCCTCTACTTAAACGGTCTACCATTATTTTTTCTTTGATGTTTTGTTACCTTGTAAGGCTAAATTTTAAACAGGGAAATTAGTTTGGCTGTACTGCACAGTAAGCTGCAAAATAGTCTTAAAGCCAACACGAAAAAGAATCATTATAAGATATTTTTCCATATCGCTCAGCCCTAGAGTCACATACCATGACGTTGATGGCATTGGGTAAGCCTCCTCTCCTTATCCAGGGGTGCTGATCAATCAGTTCTCTACGTTGTTCTGAGGTGAAACAGGGCTGGTTCTTCTGCATACGCCTTAAGCGCTCCCGATCTTCCCCCAGAACCTTTTCCGTGTCCCTGTCCCATAACACCCACACTCTTACGACAGAGCTTTTCTGATGAGTAAATACACTTTAAGGAATAGTTCACCCCGAAATGAAAATTCTGTCATCATTATTACTGATTGATCCGCTCAGTTACGATGAGTTCAGTAACAAAATGTTGCTCTCTATTGAAAGTCCATTCCACCAAAACATTCAAGCATCAGAAAGTTAACAAAACATTGTAAATTCACATACATAGAGCACTTTATATACTGTATGATAAGAGGAAGTTCAAATGTGCTTAGCATGTTTGGTTCTCGCACGTCAAGCAAGTACGGTTGAGCTGCCATATTCAATGTGTTCTACATATGTGAATCAATGTGAATTAAAAGCCTAAATTAAAGGGGCCTTTACATTTTGCTTATTGGGTGTACTAGAATAGTTTAACATGCTTTAAAGTTCAAAAATCATTATTTTTCACATACTGTACATTATTGCAGCACCTCTATTCCCTGTCTGAAATGCGCTGATTTCTACAAAGCCCCTCCTTTCGAAAAGCTCAGAGTGCTCTGATTGGTCAGCTGACCCAGTGCACTGTGATTGGCCAAACACCTCAAGCGTGTGTCGGAAATGTTACGATAATCTTGAGCTTCAGCTTCCAAGACTTCTATGCAATTGTAAAACCAACAATGTTGTTGGTTTTACCGTATCAGAGTCAGATTCTGAAAATGTGAAAGATCAAACAGATCGATCTTTGCATGCACAACTTGAGCAGAATATTTCACAGTGATAAGTAGTCTTTGTGTACAGCCAGCGTTGCACTTTTCCAGGTTCAGGAAGCTGTACTGTAAAATACGCTGTACACAAGCAAACTTGTGAGTTGTACTGCTCAGGAACAGCTTTTATTAACCACTGATTCCTAATTGAATCCATTTTCGGAAGGCCAAACAAAGTGATTTTGCTTTCACAACACTACAATGTCCTTGCGTATGCCTATGGGAAGGAATTTCTGATAACACGTCTGGATCAGTGGTCTCTGTTAGAATAAATTCCTTTGTGAGAGACAAACTAACTGTAACTTTGCAGATTTCATACATGCACAAACAGATGTATTACAAACTAAAGAAAAAGGAAAATATTAAAAGGCATCATATGACCCCTTTAAAACGGTTCTTCATATAAAAATGTATCTTGTGTCTTTTCAGAAGACTTGGATTAAACCATTTGATTCATATTTATTACTTTTACAATGTCTTTATGAACTTTTGGAAGTTTGACCATTTTGGTGGAATGGACTTTCAATGGAGAGAGAGAAATCTCGTAGGTTTCATTAAAAACATCTTCATTTGTCAAAGATGAATGAAAGTCTTATGTATTTTAAATAACCTGAGGGTGAGTAAATGACAGAATTTAAATTTTTGGATCATCTATACCTTTAACACCAATTCCCTCTTCTCCCAATAGCAGACAGAACTGACACTCACCTTGGCGGCACTTGATAGTTCATCATGACACAGTCATCATCATCGGCCATAAGTCTACATTCTGGGTCTTGAAGAACATACTTGGCAAGATTCTGCTCCTGTTCCTTCATTATCTCTTTGCTCTTGTGATTGTTCTCTGAGGAGTCCACACTGCCAAAATACTTGCTTGTGTTGCTTCCTGTAACACAAGAAAAAATGAAAATAATATTCCAGCCTGTAGCTCTTTAAATACTATCATTTATAATGTTCTAATTTATGATGTCATGATGATCTTGTTTTTGTATAGTTTTACAGGCTTGGATTATAATATGTGGTAACACTTTACTTAAAGCCTTTATATATATAATACATTATAATTATGCCTTGTAATGCACCTCATAATGCATTGTATGGACTCATGAATAATTTTAATACAGTTATAATACATTATAATACTTATCTATTCATTGAACACACCTTTAGAAAGTATAATGCATTAAAACACATGACAAACAACCAATTTCAGATGTTACAAGGAATGTGCAAATATTATATTGCATGTTAACTTTGGTTACAATTCATTATGAAAAGATATAATGCATTTTAACATACATTATTTATAATGCATTATACATAAAGGCTTTAAATACATTGTTACATTATATTTATATAGTATTTGAATCCATTTCTACTAATAAACCCATATTTAATATTTCCAGCATAACTGCAGAGAAATATAAAATTTATTTAAATATTGACATGTCGGCAGTGTGCAAATCTAGAACCCATCTTGGTGATTTCTATGTTGTTTATCCTGTGCGAATTGAAAATAAACATTACAGATGTCCACCGTAACCATTACTTAAACACATCGATGCAGCACAGAGCTTATTTTAGGTCAAGCAATCGCCTGTCAGTAGTTGTCGCCCTCTGGTGGTCAATGAAGCCACACATTAGATGGCTTTACCTCCTGCTGGTAGTTTAGAAAAGCAACTGCAATCTAGTCACATTTGGAGATCGGAACGGCATTAACCACCAATTATTACATGGAAAAGTGATATGCAACTGTAATTGCAGCAACTATAGGTGGCTTGGACTGTTTCTAAGCAATATACTTGCTTGTGTCTTTACATCACTGGTGTAAGACAATAGTTCTACACACAAGTGCTTTAGGAAAATGTCTTGAGAGGTAACAAAAAAAGAATAATGGTCCAGATTGACCACTTTGGCCCCTATTTTAACGATCTGGTCTGAAACGCATGGCGCAGGTGCACTTAGGGGGTGTCCGAATCCACTTTTGCTAGTTTAACAATGAAAAACCGTGCATGGTCCAAAAGGGTTGTACTTAGTCTCTTAATGAGTCATGGGTATGTTTTGGGCGTAACGTGCAATAAACCAGAGTCTCATCTCCCATTCACCTCGCACCATGGCGGATTCGCAGTTTACATGGCGGAAATCCTTTAATTTGTAATATTTAAAAATGTTTGTGCGCTGCTGCCCTGTGTTTGTAATAAGCAGAGTGTACGCACATTGTGCACCCCCCTATACACTGTAAAAAAAAAAAATCAGGTCTCCAATTGAACATTTTCAAGTGAAACGACAAATTTTTTAGTTGGCCAAATTGAATTTCTGTGAATTAAATTGCATCAATTCACAGAAATTCAATTTGGCCAACTGAAAAATGTAGATGTGATCGGTCACTTGAAAATTTTCAATTGGAGACTTTTTTTTTTTACAGTGTAGGTGCACATTACTAACGCGTCCTTTAAATAACACAAAAAATACTGTGGCATTGACTTTAGACCAGGTTTTTGTTGGTCAATGACGCAGTTGTTTTCAGTTTCTCAAAATAGCAATGCACCAACAGTGCGCCTGAACACACCTCGTTTTCAGACCAGCACGCCCATGGGCAAACAGATGGACGTGAGTGCATTTGCTATTTAAACAGCGTGGCGCTGGACGTGAAAATGATAACTGCGTCATGCTGAAACTAGCAAAAAACACTCGCCTGGCATCGCATTGCGCCGTATGATATGGCCCTTTGTGTCAAATCAGTGGTCTGCTGTAAATGATTTCTTACATAATGTATGATGACAGCCTGCATGTGCTTAGTATTTTTTAAATAAGTTAAATGTGAAGACCTGTTCCACTGCTGGAGGTGTTGCAATCATTGGATGTAGAGCCAGTAGATGCTGACATGGCAGAACCTGTGCCGGAATGAGAGTCTTCCTGCAACAACAGTTCCAACTCGCTGCTGGATGAGGAGTGGTCCCCACAGGGGCCACCGTTACCTGAACAACATGCCTGGAAGAGCCGGAGCAAATCAGGAAAAGGATGGAATTCATCAAGTTCATGATTTGCAAGGTGTGTGTGTGTTCTAAATGTTTCATTTGTTTGTAGCCCTTTACCTGCTGTAAGTCCTCCATTGCAGAAGTGCTATTGATGGATGTGTTGTTTTTGTCCTGTATTGAACTGCAGTTACCCTGGGTGTGAGAGTCCTGCTTTTCCTCCAACTGAAGCAGGTCCAGCTGCAATGGAGAACTACAGCGAGACTCAAACAGTGGAGGGGAGTGAGGGGGTGGCAAAGGAGAAGGACACTCTGTAGACTCAATGACGGAGGGTTTGGGGTCAGATGTCATTCCATACTGGAAATGTGTCTGGGGTGTAAACGCTGGCTGCTGGGAAGTAAAGGAGGTGTGGGATTGAAAGCACTGGTGATTATTGCAGCCTTGAGAGTTTTGAAGGTGCTGTGTGTTGGTATAGGCTTGTTGTGGCTGAAGTGCGTGTTGGCTGGTGTAGACTTGAGACTGCAAGGGTTGCTGGGGCTGAAAGGGCTGCTGGGCATTGTAGGCTTGCTGGGTTTGAAAGAGAGCACTGTAGGTTTGCTGAGTGCCCATCTGTGGCAACATAAAACTGGGCAAAACAAAAGCTACAACTGGCGTGACCAATGGGGTAGTAGGATATGCAGCCACAGAAGGCGTGGCCTGAGTGCTCTGGGACTCTGCTACTCCTGTAGGGGCTTGGGGCGGGGCAACAGAGGGAACTACAGGGTAAAGAGGGTACCCTGGAACCACTGTGGGAAATGGAACTGAAAGCCCAGACTGGGATGTCTCGGAGGGGGACCAAGATGTCTGGTTTAAACCCTGCAAGGGTGGGAGAGGTCTGTGCTGAAACGCAGCATTATCCGAGGAATCCGGATGTTTTGTTCGTGGTCTCTTTGACTTTTTGGTGCGCCAACTTTTCTTGGTGGTTGCCTCTCTAACAGGGGCACCCGGTTTAGCTTTGGATCCATGAACCCCTGAAGCTGCCAAAGAGGCATAGAAAGAGACCAAAAAAAGTGGAAAATTAGTGTCGTGTAGAGAGTATTCTATGGGCTATTTCTAAGAAAAAAACTGCATATAGTGCAAATATATATATATGTGTGTGTGTAATGCCATTACTTTGGTCTTTAGTGTCACATGATCTTAAGAATTATTAGATATATAAAGAATGATTACTATCAATGTTATTATCAATGTTGAAAATAGTAGCTGCATATTATTTGTGTGGACACGTGATCCATTCTTTTCAGGATTCTTTGTTTAATAGATATAGTATGTGGTATTATACAGTCATGATTAATTGGAGCTGTTTGCTGCCAGAAGTAAAGATCCAGATGTGTTTTATCCCTGCCAGTGATAACATGCATGTGTTTTAATGTTTACATACCCTCGACAGTCTGTCCTCGGTTTCTTTGTGTGCTAGGTGGGTAATCCTTCTGGAGGGCTTGACCATTTTGGAGTTCCCTGCAGCGACTGAGAAATGCTTGCTCTTCCTTCTGTGTGTGTGCCGCCAATACCTGTTTTGTGAGTCCCCGCTTCTTATAGGCTTCTTGCTCCACTGTGGGTGGGGAAACCACAGGTGCAGAAGGGGCTGGGCTTTCTGCAGAATCTTCAATGATCTCTGCAAATAACAGTCAAATGACACCTGATGACACAGCACAGACAACTTTAACACAAAACTATTTGATCTTCCTCTCAACACCTGCATTGTTGTGGTGGAAAGAACACTAGAGGTTCCCCATATTGTCTTCACTTGAAGATATCTAACATTTTCGTGCACGACGATGTCTGCACTGAGATTTTGCTAGATTTTATTTTAAAAAAAATGTGCAAGCTGAGCTTGTGGAAGAAATCTGTTGCTATAAATAAATTTACCATATCCTACTTTAAAGAATCAGGTCATTTTCATTTTTGGGTGAACTATTCCTTTCTCACCCCAAGGCCATCCAAGATATTTCTTTTTTCAGCCGAAGAGAAATTAAGGTTTTTAAGGAAAACATTCCTGGATTTTTCTCCATCTAATGCAAGGGAATGAAGCTCACTGTAGTCTATTTTTGATGGTCCAAAATCCATATGTAGGCAGCTTCAAAGTAATCCACACAACCCCAGCCGACAAATAAGGGTCTTGTCCAGCGAAACGATCAGTCATTTTCTGAAAAAATATTAATTGATATACTTTTTAGCTACGAATGTTCGCCTCAGCCCAGCTCTGCGATGTTCGCGTTAACAACCTCTTGCTTGACATATGTTGAGAAGGTAATGTGTGATGTAGGTGGCAAGAGTCACCACACTGTTTACAAGGAAAACGTGCAAAGACTACATGTCATGATCCTTCACACTGATCCTTCACATTTTGAAGCCTCCTCATCAAGTTCTTTTTCCATGTACTTGGGTTCAAAGAGGTAGGGTTGGGTGAAAAACTCTCTCTCTTCTTTTCCTCCAACTTCAAAATCGTCCAACATAGTTGTTTTGGACTGGTTTACCCCTTATTTATCAGTTGGGGTTCAAAATCCAAATCAGTCCAAAATCAGTCCAAAATCCATATTAAGGCAGCTTCCACACGATTACTTGGAAACTGCCTTAATATGGATTTTGGACATTCAAAAATGGACTATAATGCATATGATGCATCTAATGTTCACTTGCATTAGATGGAGAAAAATCTTGAAATGTTTTCCTCAAAAACATAATTTCTCTTCGGCTGAGGAAAGAAAGTCATATACATTTTAGGGGTGAGTAAAGAGACATAGGGCTGAGAGTAGCTAGCGCTCTCTAGAGAACTTTGTCCATTCAGGGCTACGCAAAATGGCGACTTCACTGTAAGGGCACCCGCGGTGTATGTAGATAGAAAAGGCTCATTCTAAGGTAATACAAACATAACGGATCATTATGTAAGGTCTTTATACACCACTGAAAACATAGTTATGTACACTATAATGCATTTCTGTCAATAGATCCTCATAAATATTACACACTGCACCTTTCAATAAAATAAATCAGTTGTGTAGGATTAATCATTAATTAAAAATGCTGTGTGTGATGCATTGGTACCTGATTCTGGCTGTGTTTTCTTGTCCCCCACATGTACAATTGTGCTGCTGTAGGAACACTGAGACACCACACTGTCTGCTTTGCTGGGCAGGTCCAAAGTAGATAAAGGTCCTCCCACAACACGACCTGGGGCAGGACATGATGGAGCCTTTTCATCGGTCTTTACAGACATAGATGATGGCGCCACTATACCAAGAGAATCTAAAAACAAATACAAAAAATTAAAATAGTGATCGAAAGAAGTATCTTTGTTTATTTATTTATTGAAACATTTGCCTTCCAATGTTGTTTGAAAAACAAAGGCAAAATATGAGACTGTACCATCAGAGGCTTTCTTGTCCTCGTCCGAGTTTGAGGAGGTGGTGTTTGAGGAGAACTGGTACTTTCGCTTTACTGTGTTTGGGATGTTACAGCCATCCAAATATCTGTGAGATACACAATTCACAATTGCCTACATATTCAAACAGTACTATGCTTACATCTGAAATGTCTTCTACCTTCCAGACGATATAAATCAATGAGCATGCACTCATCAAGCTGTATAAAACACACACACACACACACACACACACACACACACACACACACACACACACACACACACACACACACACACACACACACACACACACACACACACACACACACACACACACACACACACACACACACACACACACACACACACACACACACACACACACACACACACACACACACACACACACACACCTGATGACACTATCCAGACAGCTGATTTGCTGGTACGAGTACATTGTGTTGTCCTTGAGTTCCTCCATTGTGGCCGGTCCATCTCTGATCAGCAGTGCAGAGTCTTTTTGCTTTACAACAGGCGACCTGAGCCCTGCTAAAGACACAGTGCATCCTCAAACACATAATCACATGAACATTTAGACATTGTAATACTGTAAAATAAGTGTTACTCTAGGGCAGGGGACCTCAAGTTCAGAGGCCAAGAGGGACAGATTTAATACTCAACATAGGGCCACGAATTACAATTTACATTATAAGTTTACAAATGCCGTTTATTTTCTAAGTCTTGCAAGACCTTTAATGGTGTTCCTATTTAAAGTGTCACTGAATGTGGAAATCATTAAAAAATATATAAAAGACAAAGTATCCTTCTATATTATTTATGCAAACATTTGCATTCATACTCAGATTATAAAATAAAAAGTCTTGAGCAAATAAACTTTAAGAAGTCTGAAGAGAATCTGCATTCTATTCTCAAGTAATTTCAGGTATGACTTAGCTGCTCTAAGACAGTTAAACGAGAATGTTGCTTTGACTTTATTACTGTACTATACAGGCACACAATAACACATGCACACACGCACGCACGTGCACACACACATACTCACTGTCCAAGGTCTTTTTCTGTTCCGGTTTGGAGGAGAAGCCTTGCTGCTCCTGAGCCTTCAACATGTGAACCCCTTTACAAATCTCCTGAAATGACCTCTGAAAAACAAGTTTTTAGATGGTCAGGAGTGAACACTTGAACTAAAATAAATATATAAAAGTTAGTGCATAGGAGAATAGTATTCAGGGAAGAAAAATACTATTATATATCAATACGTTTGTCTTTGTTTAAGAGGGTTTTAGCACCATAAATGACCATAAAACAGTTTCTATTTAAAAACATTCATCATTAAATAAGTGGGAGTTCTGGATGAGTATGTGTGTTGAGAAAGAGAATTACCGGTTTGCTTTTGATCCCCTCTTCCTTTCTGCTATTTTCATTGCTCCCGTTCCCACCGTTTGCTGCTTTTCCATTTCCATTACTGTCACTAGAGGACGCTATGCTCAGCAGATGCTCATGGGAGCCATTGCTGCCATGATGACTGCCATAACTACTGGACCCCATACTGTGGACCGGCTACGAGACAGAATTACACAGTGCATTTCATTTTAGACTTTAAACTGAAACTAGCAACTGTGCACTAGTGCACTAGTCAACCAATAGAAAGAGACAAAAATCTGATCTACATGCAAGATCTGTCTTGGTTCTCAAAAAAGAATGTCAAGGCAAGACTGAAGTTTGCTATTCAACACCGACATTAGAAACAAGAACAGGACAGATAAGTCAAAGTGGATTTGCTTAACCACAATTCCAAATGTCATGTTTGGAAATGTTGGTTCAGGTGCGTTTTCTGCTTTGGGGCCCCGCAAACTTGTTATTGTAACGTCAACAAAGAATTCCACATTATACCAAAAAGTGTTTGTGGAGAATGTGAGGCCATTTGTGGAAACTTAAACCTGACTTGCTGTAACCCATCAAATTTAAACTGCCAAAAATGACAGAAATCAAAAGGCCAATGAATAGAAAAGTATCGAAGAGAAGAGAGGGTTTAGTTGTCCAAAATAACATTACTGTCTTTCTCCAACCTCCATACAAAAGCATGACATCCTCTCTTTGCAGTATGCTACTAGTGAGTGAAAGAGAGAGAGAGTGTGCCTGTTATGCGTTTATGTGTGTGAAATAGAGTTTTCACCTGTAGAAGCAGTCTGTGAATCTGTTCAGTTATTTCCGGTATATCTGAATCAATGATCTTGTCCTCTGTTAAAGCAGGAGCTGAAAACACATCCTCATTCATCGGACCCCTACACGTAAAGTATATATCAAAAAGGAATCACAAAAATAAAAATAGATGTTATAGCTACTAGAGTAAATAAAAAAACGTTCTTGTATAGGCCTACATAAGCACTGGTGAAAACTCACATGCGAACTTTGTGCCGTCCGATAACATAGGACACCTTGCGGCTCCATGGGTTCACAAAGCTACACCAGCTCGTATCTAGAGTAACATATTCTCCATTTCTCACACAGAATCGGATAGAGGAGTGATCAAATGGCTGACCAACAAACTGCAGAACTGCAGGAGAAAGAGAGACAATTAGGAAAGCAAGGACAATACTGGGTGTATGAGCCATTCAATTGAATTAGCTAATGTCAATATTGTGACACCTGCTGGATAAAGAATGTTATGCATATGAATAGTTGTTTAAATATCGCATCCCTAGTAAATGACGTAATTGGAGTTGTGGAAATGTGAAAGACGCTAGCAGATGGAAGGTTTTCAATCGTTGTTTACAATAAGTTTGTTTCATTGGATAACTGTCATTGTACTGATTTTTTTCTTCTTTTTTTGTGAATAAACTAAACCATTATATCATACCAGCAATTCACTGTAACGGCCTCCCACTTTAGTCACTACAATATTATGAATATGATTGGATGCAGGCAGCATAATTCCAGTTATTGGTAGTACATAATGATAGTTTAGTCAAACATAACTTTATCTCTCAAAGCAAAAAAAAAAATATGAATAGAGCTAAAAGGAGAATTCGCCTGTCTACGTTTCAGGTGGACATTTTACCAAAATAAACACATCTCTATTGTGTTTGTGTATGACTTTGTTTCCTTACTTTTCCGGTGCACTGCCAGCATTCTAGTTCTGTCACTGGGATGCAGGTGTAACAGAAGAGGTGTACCAATCAGGTCCTGAGGCAGATATCCTAACAGAGGCACTGCCCTGCAATGCAAGCAGGTATTAGGTATGCTTTTTGCTTTTATCCTACCCTGATTTGCAATCCTTATCCTTAACATTTAAGGCAGGATACCAACATAGCTAGATAAATTCCATTCCATTTAATATTTTTTAAAACATTCACATCAAGTGCTTTATCCAAATTAAATGGCATAGGCTACCTCAGTCGTTGCTGTCTTGTTAAGACAAAACTTTGTTATTTGGAGAAAACGGTTATTTAAAATTGACTCTCTCAACCTCTTTTCCCCAAACAGTGGTTTGCTGGAACTGAGGCAATTGTCTCCTGAATCTCTTCAGTTCTGAGATTTAAAAATGCAGCATTACACCACCTGACAAAGTTGCCAAACACAAGGCCATGATGTTTGTCCTAAAGAGTTTTTGTTTTAACCAGAGGAAAATTTTAAATATGTAATGACAAATCGCTGCCTTATTGCTGCAATGTAATCAATCTTATATGATGCATGATACAGTACTTGCAGTAAAAAGAACAGACAACAAACTAGCCTAATATTTTATTCAATCATAGTTAATATAGACTCAAACCTTTCATCAACATCCTGAAACACGCAGTTTGGTGTGTGTGTTGTGGTGAAGATTCTCTTATCAGATGGAATTCTTGGTGCTGCAAATTAGAAAAATACAAAGACAACTTCTTTTATTATCCTAATATTTGATCATTAAATTGATCTTCGCCAATTCATAAAAAAGAGCTTGAAACATAACCACATGAGGGCAACATTGCGTGTGATTACCTTCGTATCCAGAGTGAACTCTCTCAGCCAGTATGAGGCAGCAGAAATGTTCCTCAGAGAGCTCAGAATCTTGAACCTTCATCAAATATGGAGTCATCCTGAAGGGATAGTACTGCAGATCTGCTTCCTTCTCTCTACCACCACTACACACACACACACACACACACACACACACATACAAACATTTTAAAAATAATTTCTAGTCTTGCGTCACCAGCCTTTTGACACTGCTAATAACACTGCTCTACTTCACAGCTTAACAGCCCACTTAGGGCCAGTTTTTTACTAACAGCTTGCACAAACCCTCTTTTGGCATTAGCATACATCACTGGTATTAAACCTCTGTAAAAATGTATTAAATAATGACACTTTTGCACTTACAATTATGAAAGCTTAAAATAAATTTCTCTGACCTGATGCGACAGAAAAAGGATTTCTCCTGCATGAACTCAGTGGATGACGACTCTGAAAAACAAAACAAGAAAACAAAAGAGATGAATGTGAAAGAAATGGACAGAGATAAGGAGAATGAGAAAATCTCCTCACAGACCCAACCATATATACTGAAGACAGAATTTGTCAGTGTTTAAAACTGTTTTGTTTTGTCTATTTTACCTATTTTACCTCAAACCAAATATTGTAAAGTTGTGATTCTTCCAAATAAGAGCTGGTTGGTTTGGCTCAAGGCTTAGATTTCTTGGGGAGAAAATGAATGGGAAAAAAATCCGGAACCAAGATCACTGAAAAAGGGGGTGGTCACTATTATGTACTGTGGCAGGCAAAGAGGAACCTTGTGTTTAGAACTATTTGAAGAACAAAACGAGATATAATTTTACTCATACTTGACCTCAAATAAGAGATGCCCCAATCCAATCATAAGAATTTTAGAATTGTTGGATTCAAGATTTTCACTGGAATTACTGTTCATTTTGCTGCTATTTTATCCATATACACTGCCCTGCCAACAAAAAAAACTTGGATTTAAATAGGTAAATGCTTAATAGTCTATGATTGGATCATTATTGCAGTGATTTTTGTGTTTCTAGTATGTTTGGCAACAGTTCTTCTAACCCTAATTGATGGAGTGTGTAGCCTTTAATTTCTTAAACAACCATGTAGGAAGACACATCATAGCCATATTCCAGGATTTATGATTTAATTTCCATCAAGAGGTGCATCAATGTTTGGTAAAGATCTTGTATTGACAATGTAAGAGCCAAGCACAAACTGTCGCCAAACATAACATGCTAGAACCATAATAATCGCTGCAATAATGATCAAATCATTGACTCTTAAGGTCTATTTAAATCCAAACAGCAACTTTTTTTTGTGGCCGGGCAATGAATATTACAATATTGTTTGTCACTGGCTGTCACTTAAGCATTTACCTATTTAAATCCAAGTTTTTTTTTGTTGGCTGGGCAGTGTATATGGATAAAATAGCAGCAAAATGAACAGTAATTCACAGGGTAATTTACCCAGTGTCAAATTGAGTTCTATTTTGCGTTTCATGCGCTCGAACGGACAAAAGCAGACAGAATTATGTCAAAATGCCTGTTTTTGGCGAGTATCTTTGTAAGCACAGACCGCATCAGGTCTTAAAGTGACAGTAGCCTAATATACCTGCTGCTGTCTGTCATCAATGTTAATCAAAGAAGAAAAGAAAATTACTCACTGCTCTTGACCCATCAACTTTTGTAGCTTTAATAAGGATTAATCTATACTTATTTTTAGGGCTGGGCAAAAAAAATAGACTTTTTGATTAATAGTTTTTTAAAATGTGGTCGATTCAAAATCGATTCTCAAAGCCAAGAATCGATATTTTTACCCCGGGGGTTTCCAGTTGATCCTGCCCGATATCGCATATATGCTTGTCGTTAAGATAAAATCTAATGGCAATCGCATCTAAGGAAGGCACGCAAATAACAGAGATAGTGACGAAATATAATGCATCATCCGGAGCATGAATCAAAGCTCAGATGCCCCTGGAGGAAAAAGCCTCCATAAAAACGGACAGAGTCTGAATGACGGTTGGCTAAATCGCAAGAAATGCTTGTCCTTTACTGAAAATGGCTGAAAATCATCCAATATCCTTTTTATGTTTTAGAATAAGTGTATCAAAATATCCATAAAAACTAAATTGTATTGTATTTAACATAATTGTATGCACTTGAAATATAGAGATGGGTTCTGTTTTAATGTAGGCCTACCCAAGTGTACCTAAAATAAAAAGAATTTAATATACAGCTTTGTGGCTCTTAATTTCTTTTTAATTACCCACTTGTAAACTAATGTTCACTGTTCTTTTTTATAAATATAGTAGGCTATTTGAATTAAATCTATATTCATTGAGTTGAATTGAAATTGAATCCAGAATCGAAAATCGAAATCGAATCGATTTGAGAGCTTGCGAATCGAAATCGAATCGAATCGGAACATCTGAATCGATACCCAGCCCTACTTATTTTATACAGTGAAGACTATGCAGTGTTAGGGCTGTGTGATTAATCGTAATTAGATTAGTAATCGTAATCAGATTAATCAGATTAGAACCCCAAACCTCTGGAAAGCATAACAAATATTCTACCACCAGACCATTAGGAAACATGAACATTAAATGCAAATCTATGTATTTATTCACTGACATTGATTGGGAGGTTCAATGTAATGAAATTATAATGTATTACAATGAATTGCTATTAATTACAGAAAATGCATGATTAATAATTTTTTTTAATCCATTGACAGCACTACAATAGTGAGTATATATCAGTTCAGTGCACTGCACATCGGTAGACTGACCTGTTCCGGTGCACATGCTCCAAGATGGAAGTCTGTATGGAGTTGTAAAACTGTAGAACACACTGACATCACGAGGTGCCAGAAACTCCACAAACTTTCTGTCTTTGAACTCATCCTTTCGGCAGTTCAAGATTCCTGCAGCTTGTTCCGAAATGTACACGATTTTCCCCGTGATCAGGGACACCGCAACTGCAAAAATATCCTTCACACAAAAAAACACAGAAACAGTTTCATACATTGCGTTTATGTTCTTCTGTCACATAATGAGGTCAGGAACTGAACTGTGCCTATGTCCAGCTGCCAAGTTCAACTAAACCACCAAAATGCAAAAACCTGTTTTATGGTGGACTTAAAAACATGAAACGTAAGCCAATTTTTAAAAATAAATATATAGAAATTATACAATACTTCCCAACAAGTCTTATTTTAGAGTAAGAACACTGTTGTATGTTATAGATTAATCTGGGATCTGGGCTCTGCATATGCAGTCCATCACATGTAGTCTAGGACTATGCAAAGATGTTTATTCCCCCGGTTTCAAAGACAAAGATTAATCCTAGTCTCAGACTAAAATGCATGTTTGAGCTGTTTTAACTGAAAACAACTCACAATGACAGATCTTAAAATATGCGCGTTTATAAAAGCTACTTAAATGTCTTTATTTAACTAAGGCCTAATCCTGGTTTTATCTAAGCCCTGTCTGTGAAACCAGGCCATTGTGTTTTAAATGATTTTGACAATGGGACACTTAAGGCCTTTGCACACTGAGTCCGAAATTTTCGCATGCGTTTTTTCGTATTCATAAGGTTTACAGGGACTTGATGTGCTATAATTATAGGTGTGATATAATAATATTTGTAGTATTTTTGATACAATAATATTTGTATATGTAGGTATCTGAGCACTGGCGATTCATTCACCACCATTGCCAGCAGTTTTAGGTTGGGCATCAGCACTGTAGATGGGAAAAACGGATGCGAAAAACGCAGAAAATCGAACCTGTTCCGATTTTTTTTTTGACGGACGAAAGTTTCGGAGGCAGTGTGCAAGCGTAATTGACATAACGTGAGGTCGAATTTATTTTTTGATGTGCGAAAATTTCGCATGCGAATTTCGGACTCAGTGTGCAAAGGCCTTTATGTTTGCAGAGAGTTTCTGAGCACATGAGTAAGAACTGTTTAAAGGTGTGTGTGTGTGTATGCAACTCACAGCATTTTTGAGTGTATATTCTGAGGTAATACTGTTTATTTCTTCAATGGTGTATGAGGACACATCCAGACCTGAGGGCTGACTGTCATTGATCATAAGCATCTGATAGTACTCTTCATTAGCTGCAAAAACAAAGAAAAACATGCAAAGCTTAAATATACGGATTCACAGACACATAAAAACTGTAGAAATTAATTTGTTTGTGGTTGTCTGACCTTTTACTTGTTTGATGCAGCGCAGGGCGTATCTGAGAGTGTGAAGTGTGCTTGCCCGGCCCTTGCTGCGCTTGTCGGGAGGGAGGTGATATTTCAGCTCTTTTAGGGACTTAAAAAGCTCCTTCTGAGTCTTAGCCTTTGCTGACTGTTCACTACTGCAGAGACAACACACATGCAAAATGATAACTATTAATCCCACTGTACTTAAAGGGGTCACTGCAGTTTTACAATATAAAACAGGAATTAAGACTCCCTCACCAGTCCAAAAAGAGGAGCTAATTGACTGAAGTGGTTGTATATGTCGTATTATAGCTATTTAATGACTGTGGTTGTGTTACCTGCAGCCGCTGGTTGATGGGTTGTCTTGCTCTGAACTGATCAGGCTGAAAGCATTGTTGCTACTGGGAGGGGAAAGACTTTGAGAGTTTGAGCTGTAGAAGAAAAATAAGAAGTGAAGAGAACAAATATAAGTGAGACACACACACAAAACAATTGGAGAGGTCAATTCAAGTCACCTTTATTTATATAGTGCTTTTTACAATGCTGATTGTTTCAAAGCAGCTTCACAGTGTTAAACAGAAAAATAATGCAACAGAATTTGATTCGGCTGTACAGCCACTCTGGAGAAAACCGTGATGACATCCAGTTCAGTTCAATTATCATATAGTGACAATGCGGGCAGATCAGTAATGTAGTTTAATATTTAGTGTCCCCAACTGAGCAAGTCAAAAGTCAAAGGCGACAGAGGCGACGGTGGCAAGGAACCAAAACTCCATCAGGTGACAGAATGGAGAAAAAAACCTTGGGAGAAACCAGGCTCAGTCGGGGGGCCAGTTCTCCTCTAACCAGGTCAGGGTATTATTATCAAGAGCTTACACTGTAAAAAATGATTGTGATTTTAAAAATGCTACGGTGAAAAACAGTTGATTGGTTAACAGAAAGTTTCCGTACTTTATATGGTGAATAACTGTAATAGATCTAACCTTACATTTCATTTAATTTTACAGTAAAATACCGGTAAATTTACAGTTTTTAGAAGTGAAAAAGAACAAGTCATTGTGTAATTTACAGTGAAAACCCGTAAATTGACATTCCCAGAATTTCCTGCGTGACACTTCGCCTTTGATGTATTTTCATTGCAATAACTATGTTTCTTCTTTGTTTTTTCTAATCACTTATGTACATTAGGGTTTTATGTTACATCTGATGTTGTTAAATTAATGTTTATTGCATTTTTTTGTGTGAATGACACTGAGCACCTTCTATATATTAGTATTGTCCTCTTAAAAGCTGCTTGTGATGAGCTTTGATTCATCACGTGATTCTCATCACCACAGTGATTGGTGGTTGTCCGTATATTAAAACTACATAACAGATATTAGTATTTCAATAGGTTGGTAATTTAATATTATTTCAGTTAATGATATATGTTTTTTTTACCGTAAATTGTTTACAGTGTAAACATAATCATTACAATATAAACCTTTAAATTATATGGTTTTGAACTGTAAAATAAAAAAAATGTTTAACCGTAATTATTACATTATAAACCTTTAAATTATACGGATTTGAACTTTAAAATAAAAAAAATGTAACCGTAATTTTTACTTTATAAACCTTTAAATTATATGGTGCTGTCCCTAAAAACCTAAAACGTTACTGCCGTATTTTCTATGGTAAAGTTCTGGCAACCACAGCTGCCGTTTTTTTACCGTAAATTTTACGGGGATTTTTTTTACAGTGTATATAATGCTTTATTCTATGTTAGACTGCTTGTTTTGTCAAGGCTCTCAAAATAAAGGGAGGAGGAAAGGACAGAGAATGCCACTTCTTTACACCTTTTTTGTTATCTTGTTGGAAATACACAAAAAAATCACTTTGCCTATATAATAAATAGTATTCATTGAACAAAAAGTGTTTTTACAAATTAGTATATAGAGTTCATTTCTGTTATTAATATTTGCATCACACACACACACACACACACACACACACACACACACACACACGCACGCACGCACGCACGCACGCACGCACGCACGCACGCACGCACGCACGCACGCACGCACGCACACACACACACACACACACACACACACACACACACACACACACACACACACACACACACACACAAACTCAGGGCTTCAATCACTTTGGTTTTAGTGGACACATGGCATTATTGGAATTGTGAAATAAATGTTAAAATTACTGTATAGTAAAAATGTAATTATAATACAAGTTTGTTTTATATTAAATAATAATAATAATTATTATTATTATAATATGCAATATCACTCAAGCAAGCATGCTGTTGTCTAAGTGCAATAATGTGCACACTGAGAGGGGGCTCATGCGCCTGAAACACATCCTTGTTGTCAAGCCCTAAATATTCCTGCAATCGTTCTAGTCTTCGTCTTGTTGGTAGAATGTTTTAAAGCTACACTGTGTGATATTTTCCCCCATCTAGCAGTTAAAAGGTATATGACCATCCAGTGAATATTAGTTTCTCTTCCTCTCAATTCCGATTTTGTTTTAACTCCTACGGTGGCCGATTTAGTCCAAGATTAATATGGCTTCCAGTTCAACCTCGTCCACATTCGACATGGTGCCATCGAGTGTTAAAACGCGAAAGGCGAAGCTTGAATTTACGGGTATGTCCCTCTTTGGCTGATGTACTTTCAAGATGGAGGGGCAACATGGCGACCCGCATTCAAACCCATTACCCGTATGTATTTTCAATGGCATATTATAAACTTACGAGAATACTTTATTACTTGAAAGAAGTAAATATACATTAATGAGCACATATATTTTTGAAATAACTAAGTGTTTTTAGCTAAGAATAAACTAAAAAAGTTACACAGTGTAGCTTTAAGGTAATATACAGTTCAGATTTTAAAATAATTTCAAGTTAAATCAGTATCGAATGTATACATAATTTATTTGGTGAGAAGCTGTGCAATAGATGAGATCACTGTACATTCTCCCTGACCACCCCATCAGAATGTATTTTTTCCTATAGTACAAACAAAGTGGAAAAGGAGGATGCTATTTTGTTTTTTGCTATGTTTAACAGAACCAAGACATGCTGTTGTTGTTATTATTGCATCTCTGATTCATCCATACTTGCGTGAGTGCCAGCTGTTAAAGGGGGGTCACACTACACTTTTTGTTCCATTGACTTCCATTCATACGCATGCAAAGGCATCAGATCGCAAACGCAAGCTCATTCCAAAGTTCAAGCCTGGGGAACTCTGAGCTACGAATTTGCATCATGTGAAGATGTGTGCCCAGTAGAAGATCGATACGTCAAGGTGTGACATCATTAAATAAAAAAAATTATATTTTTGCAGTAAAGTCAAATAGATTGTATATTTTTTACATTTTGAGTGTATTACTATTTGTTATATGCTGAATTCATGTTAATGAAAAAGACACTGCAGTCATATCACGACCGTTGCGATGTCCAAAGAAATTTTGCATGCTTAAAGTGTGACTGCGGCTTAAGTCGTCGCCTGTGTTGTAAAGTGTTCACTATTTTGGGGGGCTGAGCAATAAAGAGAGGGGTGTGTTTGTTTGGGTGTCGATTTCACTTTCAACAGCAACAGTGTTTCACAGAAACGTTTACTGCACCGTTAAGACTTTTTAATACTAAATGAATCTCACCTTTTGTTACTCCCTGATGATGCCATGGTTCCATAATCTTTTCCGTTTCCACTGGAACTCCCCACAGACTCATTTCCGTGGGATTCATTACTTTGCGACTCGTTACTGTGAGATTCTGTGCCACTTCCACTGGAGCCGTTTCCACCCATCTCCATGTCCTCGTGTGTTTGAGGTCTGGGAGACGTGGGTGGGTCATGACTGCTGTCACTCCCCTCAGAGGCCCCGCCCATGCGGTGCAGGTGAGACATGGAGCCACACAGGGACTCCGGCTCCCCCTCCTCAGACGCTCCTCTGTACATGTAGGGCTTAGGCTCTGTCTCACCTGACATGGACACGGTGGAGCTTTACATTTCAGGTCAAACGTCCCCAGAACACATTACATTCTCGTAGCTGTGAAAAAGACATATGGTAAGATATTATATTTATTGATTATGGAAGTCAAAGTGATAATATTGATTATGTGAGTCAAAAACTTGATGTTAATTTTTCTGTCTTTATCAATTAATTCATTCAAAAATACATTAAAATGCAATTCATTCAAACAATGGCTTATACACTGCTTTTATAACAAGCATGTTTTTACATTTTCAATTAAAATTAGTTAATGACAGGGTGATACAGACCCTCATGACTGTATAAATTAATAAAGAGCTGTTCCAAAAAAAAAAAGTTCTTTAGTCAGAATGGACAGAAAATTCTCACTGGCTTTATTCTTCATGCTTAATGTGTCATTTGTTCAGAATCTGTAGTGCTCATAAAAGTGATAAAGATATTGTGAAAGACATGATGGGTTTTTCTTATTCTTACCCAATGAGACCATTTGTAGAATTACTAATTCATATCTCTGAAATATCAAAATGCTCCTTTGTCGATACTTTTAAATGTAGTATTGTCTCTAATTAAAAACACAATTTGAAGTTGATCAAAATCCTGACTTTTTAATGAAAAAACCTTGCAATAAAAATATTGCCATTGTTCTCCCCTACTTACTTGATACTATAAATAACCTTTTTTGTGATGTTCATTGTGCAAACACTACATATTAATTTCAACAGGTAGATATTTCACCATTAACAAACATTTTATTTCATATTCTTAGGTGTGCTGCTGGAGTAAGAATCAAAAAATGGGCAGCATTCATTAACAAACCTCCAATTGATATAGTTCCAGTCAATCAAAACCTATATGCCAAACAAAGGCAAACCTCCAGCTACATATTGTTGTCTATTACTTTCTATTTATGGCTTTATTTTGAGGCAAGTATTTTTACTTTTTGCCGTGGGAATGTAACTATAATAATAATAATAATAATGATATATATATATATATATATATATATATATATATATATATATATATATATATATATATATATATATATATATTTTTTTTTTTTTAGTGTTCTTTATCTTACAGATGTAGACTGCAATTTACTAAAATATGACATTAATAATATTATTAATATACCAATGCAAATATAATGGAGATAAAGACTATGCATGAAAACATTAGCACCGTTTTTGAATATGGTTTTACAGATTTAAACACATTTAAACACACGTTGACCTGCGATGCACTGCACGGTACACTGACACAGTTATGTAAAAGTCGTGCTACCACCGATACCGATTCGTTTTAAAGATGCTCTTAAGTGACATGCTCCCAGTAATACGGAAAAACGCGTATAATATAGTGTACATATTGTATACATAGTGTATTATAATCAGTACACCTCAAAAACATAGGAATACTAAACAAAACAGAACGATTTAAATACCTGCGCATGCGCAGTCCGCGAAAGGTTATGCAACAGTTCTTGTTTGAATGTCTATGTTATAAAAAGAAGTAGTCTAAAGTCACTAACCTGCAAGAGCACGCTTTATCCACGTTTAATCCCAGGTATTTGGTCGTATCAATGTTTTCCAGGGATACTTTTGTCAGAGTGAGACACGCAACTATCCCGGCATACTGTACAATTCCTCACCGCCGGTCCCGATTACCTCTGAAAGCAGTGGCTCACGCGCCTGACCTCAATCCTGGCTCCTCCCCTTCCACTTTCCTATTGGCTGCTGCACAAGGGTTCCCATGGAAATCACCGCTGAGTGACGTCAATCCACGCTCATTGGTGTATGGCTCCGCCGGTCTCTTTATGTAAACTGCACGTGGAATCCCACGCTGATGTTATGTCGTGGAAAGTGGAGTAACCACATAAAGTTCAAAACTACGGTGCCGTTTCTGCCCTATATGAAGAGAAAATATGATTCGTTATTCCGAGTACTAATGTACTTAATTATGTTAACCTCCTGGGTGCCATTATATTTTAGGTAATTTCTCTGACGCCATACATGTCACAGTTTTAAGTCTGTATGTCCTGTAAGAGCACATTCAGGGCTTTTCGGGGATACCAAATGTTTTGAGGTTTCGCCATGAAAAACTTCTCCTTTGGTAAAATTACTGAATGATCATTTAAATCTGACACATTTTCAATTGGAAAATTGGAAACAACATCTCAGGAAAATGTCAAAATATGACTTTCTTTTACAAAAGGTCCTCAACCGCGACTTAAAGCATGTTTATCAGGCATTTTGGGAGACACAACAAGTGAATAGGGAAAGCAATTAGCTACATATCAATGTTCCTATAAAATATTAGATATTATTATGAAATGTTGGCAATTATTACTCCCATTATTACACTTCTTTTGTTGCTCCAAGAACACATTAATATGCAATGACAGTGTAGAGACTTTGCATTGGCCATTTTACCCACATATTGCATAACATAGTAAGGAATCATATTTACAAAACAAAGTTTGGTTAAAAAAAAAAAACCTTCCCATTGTTTTTGCTTGCACCTGTCATTTCATGTCATTTCATTTTTTAATAAACAAATGAGTCCTGGTGTCCACTTACGAGGACATAGCATAACAACAACAACAAAAAGTTTCAATTTGTTTCTTATGCTCTAAACAATGTAATGACATGAAAAATACTCAATTCAAAAGATTTTTGAAGACATAGTCTGGACCCTAAACTGTAGGTTTGGACTGACACATTCACTCTGTTGTATAACGCCACAGGAGACACACCCACACATACATAAGACTGGCTCAGACACCCAATAGGGCTCCAGGCTAACCAGTGCCACTAAGTTTTACAGACCAGAGGCCCGTTGCACAAAAGTAGAATTAAGACATCCAGGATAAATGACTGAGCTGAGCTCAATGAAGCCAAAACAAGTGCATCCAGGCTTAATTGGTTGCACAAAGACCAAGCCAGGATGAGCAGACACGGATTCATCAAGCCAGGTTAAACCAATCTTGGATAGGTGCGCGCTCACGGCTCACTCAAATAGACCCGCCACCGATCACAGATTCACTGATTCACCATGGCAACTAGAGCGGCGTACTTTTCCCCGTTGGAGGCATAAATCCTCATGGAGGCATACGAGGAGGTAAAAGACATAATTAAGAAGAAAGGCAACACCGCCACAGTGATAAAGCAAAGAGAAAAAGTATTGCAGACCTCCTGAATGCGTAAGTAGTGCACAATTACACACTCACCGCTCTGCTGAAACATCACAATTACAATCCAAATAGTTAATTCACATCTCCAAAAATGCAGTTGTACACTGATTATGAAACAGTTTAACTTTTAATTGAAATGGACAACAGATATGAGTGAAATTGTGTAAAGTAACCCCATCACACTGTATAAGGCTTTGATAAATTATTATCAAAGGCTTACATAATTACTACGCTCAGTAGTACAGTTTAATCTTAGCCGTTGTACTCTGCTTCTTATGCTGTCCACCGATTTTTTTTTTTTTTTTTTGGCCTCTTATGATGTTTGTGCTGTATACTGTGTGTAATACAAGCTTGCAGGGAGGCTACTGCTTCCATTCATTTGTCTGTTCAGTTGATGTGTATGGATTTGTCCTGCATTTACCGCAGTGTGCAGACAAGCGGGGTGTGTTTTATATATTTATATATATATATATATATATATATATATATACTGTATATATAATCTCTATCTTTGAATGTGTATTTATCCTTTTGTTGTATTGTTGAGTCACTGTGTGACTTCAGTTTCGAAAGGAGCTGATGGTTTACCTGCTTTGTTTTATCCTTATTCAATAAAGGAACCTAATGTTACACTTTGTGTTTTTATATTTATATGGAATGTGTATTTTATACGACCGAGTATTAGGGCCACACTGAGGAAGAAGGAAAAAGTCATACATTTATGAGGCTGGTTCTTTCTGCGGAAAAGATGCATATTCTTTTTACAGTCCTGATACTTATGACAATGTGACGCTGATGTGCCAAAAGATTAAGTATGTCCTTGTTTGTGAAACCATACTGAAGAAGAATTCCACGAAATGCCCCACAGCTGTCATTTTAACAACCGTCTTCCTCTAAAACAACGGGTTACAATATTATGACTTAATTTTTCGAAGTCTGTGACTTTTCTTTTTTTTCCTCTGTGGCCCTAATATTCTATCATTTTTATATATAGCCTTATAGTCTATGGGAAACAGTAAATTATCTAATGATAGCAACATCATCTAAAAATCATAATTTATCCAAAATTATTGAAATTATGATCACAAACGTTTAAATAATGACAGTGGGTCTAGTTATATGTGATAACAATGTGTAGTGGGCAGTGGAATAACTATTGGTTTCCGTTTGTGGTGACTGCTGACTGACATAAGGGATGAGATTAAATAGATCCTGGAATTTAGCCTGGTCTGGAGCAGGCTAGCTCCACAGAATAAATCTCCACGGTAATTTATACCATAACTTCCAACTGCCACCCTATCCAGCTTTAGTGCAACCGGATCACGGATAAATTGAGCCAGGATCACCAAGATATCCCGGCTTAATCCCTTATCCTAGTTTTGTGCAATAGGCCCCTGATTTAATCATAAAGGTAGTTTAATCATAACAAAAATTTAATTCAAATTAAAACAATTGTTTTTCATTAATAAGTGCAGTCACTAATAATATTACATGTTTATTTCTTGGAAATGCACATTTGACAGTAAAGCACTGAGCTTGAGTTGAGAAGCAGATAAAATTAACTTTTATTAACAACAGTAACAAAAAAATATTATAGGGAATTTTTTAAAATATTCTACTCTGATTAAATGTAGCATTGTTAGACAAAAACCTTGATATTCAACATAATACACTGTCATAGAAAGATCACTATTTTCCAGAGACACAAAATTAGATTACCTCAAAACTGAAATAAATTTGTGAAATAAATAAATTGACATATATATAAAGGAGAAGTACCCAGCCACCACAACATTCAGCCAGCTAGTGTGTTTAATCAATGTTTTTTCAACACACGGGAAATATAATCATCACACATACACGTGATTGTACAAAATAGACAATATGTACAGGTATGTACTGTATACAATGCAAGGGAATGCGAATAAGAGGTATAGTGTGCTAAATAAATAAGAGTATGAATAGTGATCTGTAGTGAACATGTTTATTGCCCAGTGGGAGCATTTAATTGTTCATGAGGTAGATGGCCTGAGGAAAGAACATTTTCTTGTGCCTGGTTGTTCTGGTGCTCTCCAGAGGAAGTGGCCTGGTGTGAGGGGTCCAGAGTGAATTTGCCAATGGAGTCAATGTTATTGTCCCACTTCTGGTCCTGAGAGATGGTAGAGCTCAGGAACTGCTGCCACGGTGCTGTTTATGATGGTGCTGGGGTGTTTCTCCTAAAGTCCACAATCATCTCCACTGTTTTGAGTGTGTTCAACTCCAGGTTGTTGTGACAGCCAAACCTCCGGTCTGTAATCAGACTCGTCACTGTCCTGGATGAGGCAAAGGAGTGTCATCTGCAAACTTCAGGAGGAGTCTTTTGCAGTGCAGTCGTTGGTGTATAGAGAGAAGAGAAATGGGGAGAGCACACACCCCTGGTGTGCACACACGCCAGTGCACATTGTACAGGTGTTGGACGGGAATTTTAAGTCGCACTAGCTGTCCTACAGTGATCCTGTATACAGAGCAATGAGTGCATATAAAAAGCATTCACCCCTTTTTCATGTATTGATTTTTCACTACAGTATAGGCAACAGGCTAATAGGGATAGTTTACTTTAGGTAAAGGGTGTTGTGCCCTTTTCATGAGAATCCATGAAAAAAAAATGTAGCCCAGCATTTCAGGCTCACAAAGGATATTCTTATTAGATAATTTTTTTACACTCATGTGCAGGTCCCCTCCCAAAAAAATATTACTATTAAACATTTGGTTAGGCTCTTTATTTCGACATTTAAATTTTTTTCTTAATTTTTATCGTTGTGATGGGAAAAGGCAGAAAAGCGAGCTTGGCAACAGATGGATTCGAACCCAGGTCAATCGGGTCAAAACACTGAATCTATGAGCATTACTCTTTACTGACTACACCACTGAAGGTGCTAGTGCAATAGCGCATCTCGTTTTAACCTGTTACACTTTGATCAGATCTGGATTCTTTGATACATAAAAAGTTTAAAAAGAGCAGCGTTTATTTACCGTACAAATGTTTTGTAAAAATATACACTACCGTTCAATGTTTGGGGTCAGTTTTTCTTCTTCTTTAAAAAAAAAATAGATTTTTTTTTTATTCTGTAGGGATGTGTTAAATTGATGAAAAAAGTGATAGTGAAGACTTATATTGTTAGAAAATAATTTCTTTTTAACTTTTTATTCATCAATAAATCCTGAAAAAAGTATCACAGGTACATTTTTATTGAAAGTAAATGCCTTTCCGATGTGATTTGTGATGGGAAAAGGCAGACAAACAAGCTCAGCAACAGGTGGATTCAAACCCGGGTCAATTACATCAAAACACTGAATCCTTGAGCATTACACTTTACTAACTACACCACTGAATATGTCGTATGAAGAAGAGCGTCTTCCTTTAACCTGTGATACTGTGATCAGATCTGGATTCTTTGATACATAAAAAAGTTAAAAAAAGAGCAGCGTTTATTTACAATTCAAATATTTTTTAACAATATACACAACCGTTCAAAGTTTGGTGTGAGTTTTTCTTCTTTAAAAAAAAAGAAAAAAAGAAAATAATTAATACTTTTTATTCTGTAAGGATGTGTTAAATGAATGAGAAAAGTGATAGTAAAGGCTTATATTGTTAGAAAAGATTGTCTTTTTAACTTTTTATTCATCAATGAATCCTGAAAAAAAGTGTCACAGATAAATTTCTATTGAAAGTAAATGCCTTTCCGATGTGATTTGTGATGGGAAAAGGCAGAAAGGTGAGCTCGGAAACAGGTGGATTCGAACCTGGGTCGATCGCGTCAAAACACTAAATACTTGAGCGTTACACTTTACTAACTACACCACTGGAAACATAGAATAAGGAAGGGATTTTGTGTTTAAGCTGTGATTCTGTGATAAAATCAGGATTCTTTGATGAATGATAATAAAAAAAACTGTTTATTTACAATACAAATATTTTGTAACAATATTCACTACCGTTCAAAGTTTGGGGTCAGTTTTTCTTTAAAAAAATAAAAAATAAAAATTGTATTCAGTAAGGATGTGTTAAATTGATGAAAAAAGTGATAGTGAAGGCTTATATTGTTAAGATTTTTATTTTGAAATGTTTAACTTTTTATTCGTCAATGAATCCTGAAAAAAAGTATCACAGGTTCAAAAAAATATTAAGCTGAACAATTTTTTCCATGATATAATAATATAATAATAAATATAATTAATATAATAATATAATATAATATAATATAATATAATATAATATAATATAATATAATATAATATAATATAATATAATATAATATAATATAATATAATATAATATAATTAATATAATATAATATAATATAATATAATAAATATAATATAATATAATATAATATAATATAATATAATATAATATAATATAATATAATATAATATAATATAATATAATATAATATAATATATAATATAATATAATATAATATAATATAATAAATATAATATAATATAATATAATATAATAATATAATATAATATAATATAATATAATATAATATAATATAATATAATATAATATAATATAATATAATATAATATAATATAATATAATATAATATAAATATAATAATGTGATGTGAAATTAACTAACTAACTAACTAACTACCTGCATGGTATGTGATGTCAGAGATTATTTTTGCCCCAGGGTTACAACCTTTATTGAGGTTTATTTGAACCCTTTATTCAGTACAGTTTATGGCTACTGTACTGGGGCGTTGGGTGATGTGTTATGTGCTGTAGGAACTATTTTACACCAGGTATAGCTTATTGCGACTGTAACTGGGGCGTTAGGACCCACTCAGACCTCAGGCTGATCAGACCTGTTGGCCTCTCTAACACCTCTTCCAGCAGCTACCCAGTCTCCCAGGAGGTCTCCCATCCAGATAAAGACCGGGCTCAACCCTGCTTAGCTTCGGAGGGGTTGCATGCGAAGGCTTCAGGTTGACCGCTGCTGGCTGGTGCTGTTGGCCTCCTCAAGCATCTCTTCAACCACAGACCCCCTTATGTAACAAAAATATACTGCAGATATCAAGACGGTCAGTTTCATTTCCAGATTTTTAAAATGGTCTCATTACAAGGTTCACGCATTACTAACCAGACTGACTTTATTTCCGTCAGACGTCTACAGAACCTAAACAGGTTTAGATACTGATTTTTCATTGAAAATAATATTTTCGTTTGAAGTCACCATTATGGAGATTAGTGGTTGCTTTAGTTGGGCTCTTTTGACCCAAGACTTATTAACATTAGTTTTTCTTTGGCTTCTGAAACTGTGTATTATGGCAAGTATTGATGATGACAACACATTATACTGGCTTGTAGTTGATGATGTAGTTGTTATCATGTTGTGGCCCTTTTTGGCTGTTCTTCTGAAAATCATTGGTTATAGCCTTGTGACTCTACAGCAGTGTTTTAGGCAGATTAACTTAACATTCATATTCATTCTGGTGTCCGGTTTTTAATAACATATCACACAATAAGCAGTTCAAACTTGTGCATGACTTACACACACACAGACATCAAGAATCTGCCTATGAATCTCAACAATGGTGACATGTTTCATGCCACAATGCATTCTGGGAGCATCATGCAAAACTCATCCATGGCTCCCAGAATGCATTGTGGCATGAAACATGTCACCATTTTTGAGATTCATAGGCTTTTTCTTGATGTCTGTGTGTGAGTAAATTTCACAACAGCTCAAAACCTTCTCGTCCAACATCAGTGCATGACCTCACAAATGCGCTTCTAGAAGAATAGTAAAAAAATACCACAAACACACTCCTAAACCTTGTGGAAAGTTTTCCCAGAAGAGTTGAAGCTGCAAATGATGTGCCAACTCCATATTAAACCGTACAGAATAAGAGTGGGATGCTATTAAAGTTCATGTGCATGTAAAGGCATGTGTCCCAAAACTTTTGGCAATATAGTGTATGTAAGGGGATTGTGATTGAGTGTAAAAAGAGCATCTCAGTCTTTGCAAGCAAAGATGGGGTATTGTGCGAAATATCATGTTGTCAAACAATAATAAAAAAAATCTCAATGCAAGATTGCGAAGACTTTAAGTCCTTTGCTATCTACCATACATGATATTGTGAAAAGATTAAGGGAACCCAAAGAAATCTCAGTAAATGTATAGGGCAAGCCAGGAAACCTCTGTTGAATGTGCTTATTGTGAGGGCTTTGTGCCCTCAGATGGCATTGCATGAGAAGCCATTATGCTACTGTTTTCCTGTAGCTCAAACAGTAGAGCGTCACGCCAACATCATGGGTTCGATTCCCAGGGAAAGCAAGAACTGACAAAATGTTAAAAAAAATGTGTACCTAATGAAATGTAGGTCGCTTTGGATAAAAGCGTCTGCCAAATGCACAAATGTAAATGTAAATGTACTGTGTTAAATACAGCCACATGGCTCGGGAGTACTTTGAAAAACCATTGTCAATTAACACAGTCTGCCGCTGCGTCAAGAAATGCAACTCAAATCCCTGTTACACAAGGAGAAAGCTATACATCAGTTCAATGCAGAGATGCTGCAGAGTTCTTTGGGCCAGAGCTCTACTCAGATGGTCTAAAAGAAAATGTGTGCTGTGGTCAGATGAGTCCACATTTCAGCTTGTTTTTGGGAAAAACGGAAATCAAGTATTCAGTTCCAAAGATGAAAAGGACCATCCAGATTTCCATCAGCGACAGGGGCAAAAGCAAACATCTGTCATGGTGGGGGTGCCACCATGTCATCAATGCAAATGGCAATGGTGACTTGCAGGTGTGTGACGTGGAGGCATGTTGGAATTGTACAGAGACATTTAATGACACCAAGATGACATCTTTCCTGGGAAGCAAGCCAATGCCAGGCCTCCTTCTACACGTCCTACAGAGAGGTTTCACCGTACAGTGGCTGTGCTTGACAAGTCTGCTTGCAATCCAGATCTGTCTCCTATTGAAAATGTATGTCCCATCATAAAAAAGAGAATCAGAAAACGAAAACCACGGACTGTTGAGCATATGTCTTATATCAGGCGAGATTGGGCAAATATTCCACATGTAAAACTTCAATTATAATCCTCAATTCCCCAAACATTTAAAAAGTGTCATGAAAAGGAAAGGTGATGTGACACAGTGGACACATACCTCTGTCCCAACTTTTTTTGTGTGTGGCAGCCATCAAAATCAAAATTTGTTTATATTTACAAATATTGGTCAGTGAAAACATAGTTTTTTTTGTTCTTCTGAAAGTTGGAAGAGAATGAACAAATCACAGATTCTTGATGTTATTATATTTTACAAAATGTCCCAACTTTTGGTTTGGGGTTGTATTTTGTTTGGTTCGCTTCGCGAGCAGACTTGCACGCATCCACGACAAAACTGTTCACAAGCTTTTGGGATTTAATTTTGGTTGTTGTGTGTTGAAATAAATAAACCCACAATCTCTGAATCCCTTCCGTGGCGATGGAAAAGGATATTTACAATGACAACAATAAAACTTTTTTCACATTTAAACGTTTCCAACAAACAAAAGGATTGACTTTATTCAGCTGGTGGAACACATTTTTATGTGGACATTTCTACCATGTGTCGGCTGAAGCAGCAGCAGCTGTTTTCATGGTAACCGGTAAACGGAATTCTGCAAATCTAGTGAAAACAAATGATCATGCGATGCAATAAAATAGCTTCTCTTCCCTGTAAACGATGCCATGGAGAATGTTTTTGCCTTTAAATTACATATTCCCAGTCAAAGACAGATAAACAGATTCTTGCACCTTTTGTTATTAATTTAATGGCGAACCCATCATGCAATGCAGCGTGATGTAGCTTCACATTCACTAAATAGCTGGCATAGAGAAGAACAGGTTCTCCAAGACCTGCATTAGATAGAAAAAATAATTCCATGATACTTTACATCTGCATATATACAGTGATGCCAGTAACGCGTTACTCTAATCTGACTACTTTTTTCCAGTAACGAGTAATCTAATGCATTACTATTTCCAAACCAGTGATCAGATTAAAGTAATTTATCCAAGTCACTGTGAGTTATTATTTTTGTAATTTTCCTTAGTAAAAATATATATTTTTGCTTTCTTCTTGCGTCTCGGGGAGAGTATTTATGTTAAGTGAAGTCAAGAAAGAAAGTCTTTATTAAATTTTTTATTAAAACATGTTGTTTTTTTTCAGGAAATATTTTTTAATTTCAACTTAAAATGTCAGGAGATACATTTTTGAACGTTACTGTTAAAAATGCAAAAATGGCAAAAATGGTTGTCATTTTTATGTTGAGGTGGCAGGGGTGTTGTCGGCAACTGCTGAATGTAACTAAAAAAGTAACTTCTAATCTAACTTAGTTACTTTACAGATTTTTTTATTTTAAAAGTAACTACGTTACTTTTTAAAGGAGTTATCAGTAATCAGATTACTTTTTCAAAGTAACTGTGGCAACACTGCATATACACTCACCTAAAGGATTATTAGGAACACCATACTAATACCGTGTTTGACCCCCTTTCGCCTTCAGAACTGCCTTAATTCTACGTGGCATTGATTCAACAAGGTGCTGAAAGCATTCTTTAGAAATGTTGGCCCATATTGATAGGATAGCATCTTGCAGTTGATGGAGATTTGTGGGATGCACATCCAGGACACGAAGCTCCCGTTCCACCACATCCCAAAGATGCTCTATTGGGTTGAGATCTGGTGACTGTGGGGGCCATTTTAGTTCAGTGAACTTATTGTCATGTTCAAGAAACCAATTTAAAATGATTCGAGCTTTGTGACGGTGCATTATCCTGCTGGAAGTAGCCATCAGAGGATGGGGACATGGTGGTCATAAAGGGATGGACATGGTCAGAAACAATGCTCAGGTAGGCCGTGGCATTTAAACGATGCCCAATTGGCACTAAGGGGCCTAAAGTGTGCCAAGAAAACATCCCCCACACCATTACACCACCACCACCAGCCTGCACAGTGGTAACAAGGCATGATGGATCCATGTTCTCATTCTGTTTACGCCAAATTCTGACTCTACCATCTGAATGTCTCAACAGAAATCGAGACTCATCAGACCAGGCAACATTTTTCAAGTCTTCAACTGTCCAATTTTGGTGAGCTTGTGCAAATTGTAGCCTCTTTTTCCTATTTGTAGTGGAGATGAGTGGTACCCGGTGGGGTCTTCTGCTGTTGTAGCCCATCCGCTTCAAGTTTGTGCGTGTTGTGGCTTCACAAATGCTTTATATGCTGCATACCTTGGTTGTAACGAGTGGTTATTTCAGTCAAAGTTGCTCTTCTATCAGCTTGAATCAGTCGGCCCATTCTCCTCTGACCTCTAGTATCAACAAGGGATTTTCGCCCACAGGACTGCCACAGGATGTTTTCCCCTTTTCACACCATTCTTTGTAAACCCTAGAAATGGTTGTGTGTGAAAATCCCAGTAACTGAGCAGATTGTGAATACTCAGACCGGCCCGTCTGGCACCAACAACCATGCCACGCTCAAAATTGCTTAAATAACCTTTCTTTCCCATTCTGACATTCAGTTTGGAGTTCAGGAGATTGTCTTGACCAGGACCACACCCCTAAATGCATTGAAGCAACTGCCATGTGATTGGTTGATTAGATAATTGCATTAATGAGAAATTGAACAGGTGTTCTGTTGTGAACTTCTGTTGTTTCTTGAAGTAGAGACCAGGAGACGTCGGGATCAAACAGAAGTGATTCTTTTAATGAGAACTCTCTGTGCTGCAGGTCGTCCGAAAACAGTCTGATTTAACAGTACAAAATAATGCAATTTATCTACATTTCAGGGGGAGGGGTTATACAGCAGAGGAGGAGACATTCAAACAAAGGAATGCATATGTTGTATAAAGGACACACCCTACTATGAAATCCCTACCAGTTCCCATTGAATCAGCATAGCTATTCGCATGCTGATACTGGCCAGGAACTCAAATTCCAAGAGCCATCCCAGAGCCATTAAAGACAAAAGGGGAAACGTCTGGGCTCCGAAAGGTGGGATCTCAGTGATCTGAACACAATAGAGAAAACAGGTCTGGCAGGAAAGGAGACTCTTGCTAGAGCCTCTGAAATCAGTAAAACAGGTCTGGAAGATTTGCATAGCAGACTAATTCATCCGATATCATCATTTTTACCTAAAATGCTAAATGCAATGTACTTTCTAAAATTTGTAATCCCACAGTTTCTAATAATCCTTTAGGTGAGTGTATACCAGTGCAGCTGTGTAAGGTAAAAGTCATCAGACTCTCCTTTTTTAAAACAGATTTCAAGTCTTAAAATACTCTAATACTATTTCTATGCATCTAAGGTACTGTGTTAAGTCAGTTATTTATTTATATATTTTGCTGTAGTGTATCTATAGGAAACATCTGTTTACATTTCCAAACATTCCTTTTGCAATTAACTGATAATAACCAACTAATAATCCAGTGAGATCAGAGTCTGACAACAGCCGGAATGAGAGCCTCCAGCCTCCAGTTGCAATTAAAAAAATCTTTGGAAGATACCACTGAACATTTATTTAACCATAGCAAAAGTAAATTTCTTAAGTTTATTTTTCATCTCTGTTTTTTGTGTTTGTTTAAAATAAGACAAATCTGATATTATTGTAATCTTATATCTGTTATTTATCAGTTGAGATTGTTCTTTAATGCTGATCTAACCAGTAGAAAACAAGAGCCGGGTTTAAATCCCAGTTGAGCAGGCGGGGCATGTTGTCACAATGAGCCCCTATTAGAACTGTGCTGTTATATTCAATGCTTTTATGAATTATTTTGAGAAACCATGAGAAAAAGGTGCATAAAGACTGAGAGTCAATGTTCAGAAATTATTAATTAGGGGTTCAAGCACGAAGTGCTGAAACCCTATTGTAATTGTACTGATTTTTATTAGGGGTTCAAGCACGAAGTGCTGAAACCCTATTGTAATTGTACTGATTTTTTAGGGGTTCAAGCACGAAGTGCTGAACACCTATTGTATTTGTGCTGATTTTTATTATTATTATTAGGGGTTCAAGCACGAAGTGCTGAACACCTATTGTATTTGTGCTGATTTTTATTATTAGGGGTTCAAGCACGAAGTGCTGAAACCCTATTGTAATTGTATTGATTTTTAGGGGTTCAAGCACGAAGTGCTGAAACCCTATTGTAATTGTATTGATTTTTATTATTATTATTATTATTATTATTATTCTCCGCTAAAACGCATCGTGCAGCCCAAACCGTAAGGGCTGGAACTTTGAAACTTTGTCAGATGGTAGTACACAAATCGAGGAGAGGTTATCAAATTATGAGCCAGATTGGCCTATAGGTGGCGCTATAGCAATCAATTGCGCAAAACTGCTCATAACTCCTAAACCGTATGTCGTAGACTCAAGTGTCTTATATCATTGGAAAGCTGAATACCTGACGTAAAAAATGTATATCTCCGATTTCATTTCCGCCATTATAGATTTTCCGCCATTTTGAATTTTGTCAAAAAACTACTTTTGCGAACTAGTCCCTGGATTTTTGCCCGATCGGAACCAAACCAGTGCAGAAATGTTCTCTGGAGTATGAGTATCAATAATTATCGAAAAAAAGTTGAAATTTCTATTCACGATCGCTAAGGGGCGGAAAACGAACGTTGTGGGAGGAGCCTATTTTACTAAAATGGCTATAACTCAAGAACAAAATGAGATATCTTTACCAAACTTTGTACACATGTGTATGGACTGAGTCTTGGGTCACGATAAAAGAATCGCGACGATTGAACACTTGGTGGCGCTATAACACGAAAAAAACATGAAAATGGCTATAACGACCCGACCGCTAGTCCGATTGACTTGAAAATTGGTATGCAGTGTCTTGGTCCAAGGTACCATATATGTCTATGAGGACATTGGCGTATCTCAAAAAACATGGCTGCTATTGGCCAATGAAGTTTGAGCACCTCTAAGACAAGGTTAACGGAGGCTGATCGGAATGAAACTCGGTGGGCATGTTTGACTCATGGACTTAGAGGTCTGTAAGAATTTTGAAAGAAATCGGCCACTAGTTGGCGCTAACGAGTTTTTTGGCTCTGTAATCACGTGGTGTTGCACACATCAACCAAATATACACATCATATGATAGGGCTCCTCATACTGAACAACTTTTCCTCTAAAAGCATTGCTGTCAATCAAATCGTTCATTAAATATTTGCGATTATGTTTAAAACCTACTTTTGCGAACTAGTCTCTGGATTTTTGCCTGATCGGAAACAAACCAGTCTAGGACAATTCTCTGGACTCTCTAGATCAATAATTATCAAAAAAAAGTTGAACTTTTGCATTTGAATGCCTATAACAGGGTCATTTAGAAGAGGGGCGTAGCAAAATACACTCAAAAGCATATAAATCCTAAAGGAAAACTCAAAACTTCACGAAAATTATGTATATGTAACATAACATGCTGAAAAAGCATGCAAAGTTTCATGGAGATCGGACCATAGGTGGCGCTATAACTGTTAAAAAGCTTTGAAAACCATGTATTCCTATGGTGAAATGCCTGTATTGGCTGTAAATGGTATTCTCCATCTCTGTAATCAGGTGGGGTTAAAAACATCCACATAATATGCATAAATTATGATAGATCTCCTCATACTGAACAACTTTGCCTCAAGAACCAATACTGTCAATCAAATCGTTATTTAAACATTCACAATTATGTTAATAACCTACTTTTGCAAACTAGTCATAGATTTTTCAACCTGATCAGAACCAACCCAGGGCAGTACAATTCTCTGGACTCTTTAGAGCAATAATTATTTTTTAAAAAAGTTAAACTTTTGCATCTGAATGGCTATAACTGGGTTATTTCAAGATGTGGCCTTGACCAAGTGTCCCCAAATGCCTATATCTATTCAATGAATGCTCAGATATTCTTAAAAACAAGTCAGAACATGTGTACTATGCCTCTAAACAAGCATGAAAATTTTCAGACAGATAGGACCATATTTGCCTCTATAACAGTTAAAAAGCTGAAAATTATGAAAATAATGGTATATTAAGCCAATAAGTGGTCGTTTGCTGCCCCCCGCTGTTCATTTTATTGTACTACACTCTAATATTGATATACAAGTCATTTTCAGCTTTAAATAAATCACTATTTTAACATTTGCTATCACATTTAGTTAAAATTAATCTATTAAGTATTACTATTGACAATTGTCACATTGAGAAATGTGAATCTTGAAGGAGACTTGCAGGAAACATTTTGTTTACTGCAACATCATAAAGTTCAAATGTCTGTAACTACAACAAAATGTGTGTGTGTAGTCCTATGTTTCTGAATACATTTTTAAAAATCTGATTAATAGTTACAAAGAGCTATGTGAAATGATTATAGACCATAGCATTAAAAAAGTGTGTGTGTGTCTGGCCTTGACCAAGTGTCCCCAAATGCCTATATCTATTCAATGAATGCTCAGATATTCTTAAAAACAAGTCAGAACATGTGTAATGTGCCTCCAAACAAGCATGACAATTTTCAGACAGATAGGACAATATTTGCCTCTATAACAGTAAAAAAGGTGAAAATGACAGAGTTCATATGAAAATAATGACCAATATGTGGTCTTTTGCTGCCCCCCGCTGTTCATTTTATTGTACTACACTCTAATATTGATCTATGGTTATAGATACATGGTTAATCATAGTAAATAATACTAGAACGTGGTGCATTTCACAAAAAAATGTGACATGCTTATAGACCATTAAAAGATATTTTCACAATAACATATCTCAAAAATATTGTGTGTGTGTGTGTGTGTGTGTGTGTGTGTGTGTGTGTGTGTAACCATGCATAATGGAACAACTGGTTTGAAGCCTGTTTCAGAGCCTATTTTACTAAAAGGGCTATAACTCAGGAACGAAATGAGATATCTTCACCAAACTTGGTACACTTGTGTATGGGATGAGTCTTTGGTCAAGGTAAAAAGAATTGTGAGGATTGAACACTTGGTGGCGCTATAACATAAAAAAACATGAAAAGGGCTATAACCACCCGACTGCCAGTCCGATTGACTTGAAAGTTGGTATGCAGTGTCTTGGTCCAAGGAACCACGCATGTCTATAAAGGAAATTGGCGTAGCTCAAAAAACATGGCCGCCATTGGCCAATGAAATGTGAGCACTTATTAGACAAGGTTAACAGAGGCCGATCGGAACAAAAGTTGGCGAGCATGTTTGACTCAGGGTCCTAGAGGTCTGTAATAATTTTTTAAGAATTTGGCCACTAGTAGGCGCCAATTAGTTTTATGGCTCTGTAATCACGTGATGTTTCACATATTCTCACAATATTGATATAATTTGATAGATCTCCTCATACTGAACAACTTTGTCTCTAGAAACATTGCTGTCAATCAAATCGTTCATTAAATATTTGTGATTATGTTAAAAACCTACTTTTGCAAATAAGTCCCTGTTTTTTTGCCCGATCGGAACCAAACCAGTCTAGGACAATTCTCTGGACTCTCTAGATCAATAATTATCAAAAAAAGTTTAACTTTTGCATTTGGATGGCTATAACAGGGTCATTTCGAAAAGAGGCGTGGCAAAAAACCCTCAAAAGCCTATAAATTCTAAGGGAAAGCTCAAAACTTCACGAAAATTGGTGGCCATGTGTGAGATTAGATCCTTAACAAGCATTAAACATTTTATAGAGATCGGACCATAGGTGGCGCTATAACTGTTAAAAACCTTTTAAAACCATGTTTCCTATGGTGAATTGCCTGTAAATTGAATTTTCCATCTATTATTTCAGCGTTTAAAATCTTGCTAAATAAAACTTAATGTCTTTTGATGCTTGTGTGCTTAAAGGCCTTAAAGGCTTGAACCCCGCTAAATGCTGCTTGCAGCTTTAATTATTATTATTATTATTAGGGGTTCAAGCACGAAGTGCTGAAACCCTATTGTAATTGTATTGATTTTTATTATTATTATTATTATTATTATTATTCTCCGCTAAAACGCATCGTGCAGCCCAAACCGTAAGGGCTGGAGCGTTGAAACTTTGTCAGATGGTAGTACAAAAATCGAGGAGAGGTTATCAAATTATGAGCCAGATTGGCCAATAGGTGGCGCTATAGCAATCAATTGCGCGTAACTGCTCATAACTCCTAAACCATAAGTTGTACACTCAAGTGTCTTATATCATTGGAAAGCTGAATACCTGACTTAAATAATGTATATCTCCGATTTCATTTCCGGTATGCAAATTTTTCCGCCATTTTGAATTTTGTTGAAAAACTACTTTTGCGAACTAGTCCCTGGATTTTAGCCCGATCGGAACCAAACCAGTGCAGAAATGTTCTCTGGAGTCTGAATATCAATAATTATCGAAAAAAAGTATACATTTCGCTTCAAGGTCGCAAGAGAGTGGAAAACGAATGTTGTGGGAGGAGCCTATTTTACTAAAATGGCTATAACTCAAAAACAAAATGAGATATCTTTACCAAACTTGGTACACATGTGTATGGGCTAAGTCTTTGGTCACGATAAAACAATCGCGACGATTGACCACTTGGTGGCGCTATAACACCAAAAAAACATGAAAATGGCTATAACCACCCGACCGCTAGTCCGATTGACTTGAAAATTGGTATGCAGTGTCTTGATCGAAGGTGCCATATATGTCTATGAGGACATTGGCGTATCTCAAAAATCATGGCTGCTATCGGCTAATGAAGTTTGAGCACCTCTAAGACAAGGTTAACGGAGGCCGATCGGAATGAAACTTGGTGGGCATCTTTGACTCATGGCCCTAGAGGTCTGTAAGAATTTTGAAATAAATCGGCCACTAGTTGGCGCTAACGAGTTTTATTGCTCTGTAATCACGTGGTGTTGCACACATCAACCAAATATACACATCATATGATAGGTCTCCTCATGCTGAACAACTTTGCCTCTAGAAGCATTGCTGTCAATCAAACCGTTCATTAAATATCCGCGATTATGTTTAAAACCTACTTTTGCAAACTAGTCCCTGGATTTTTGCCCGATGGGAACCAAACCAGTCTAGAACAATTCTCTGTGCTCTCTAGATCAATAATTATCGAAAAAAAGTTGAACTTTTGCATTTGGATGGCTATAACAGGGTCATTTATAAGAGGAGCTTAGCAAAATACACTCAAAAGTCTATAAATCCTAAAGGAAAACTCAAAACTTCACGAACATTTTTACGTATATGTAACATAACATGCTGAAGAATCATGCAAAGTTTCATGGAGATCGGACCATAGGTGGCGCTATAACTGTTAAAAAGCTTTGAAAACCATGTATTCCCTATGGTGAAATGCCTGTATTGGCTGTAAATGGTATTTTCCATCTCTGTAATCAGATGGGGTTAAAAACATTTACATAATATGCATAAATTATGATAGATCTCCTCATACTGAACAACTTTGCTTCAAGAACCAATACTGTCAATCAAATCGTTATTTAAACATTCACAATTATGTTAATAACCTCATTTTGCAATCTAGTCCTAGTTTTTTTTTGCCCGATCGGAACCAAACCACTGCAGTATGATTCTCTGGACTCTTTAGAGCAATAATTATTTAAAATAAAGTTAAACTTTTGCATCTGAATGGCTATAACAGGGTTTTTTCAAGATGTGGCCTTGACCAAGTGTCCCCAAATGCCTATATCTATTCAATGAATGCTCAGATATTCTTAAAAACAAGTCAAAACATGTGTAATATGCCTCTAAACAAGCATGATCATTTTCAGACAGATAGGACAATATTTGCCTCTATAACAGTTAAAAAGCTGAAAATTATGAAAATAATGGTATATTAAGCCAATAAGTGGTTGTTTGCTGCCCCCCGCTGTTCATTTTATTGTACTACACTCTAATATTGATGTATAAGTCATATTCAGACTTTAAATAAATCACTATTTTAACATTTACAATCACATTTAAATAAAATTAATCTATTAAGTATTATTATTGACAATTGTCACATTGAGAAATGTGAATCTTGAAGTAGACTTGCAGGAAACATTTTGTTTACTGCAACATCATATAGTTAAAATGTCTGTTTCTACAACAAAATGTGTTTGTGTGTGTGTGTGTGTGTGTGTGTGTGTGTGTGTGTGTGTGTGTGTGTGTAGTCCTATTTTTCTGAATACATTTTTAATAATCTGATTAATAGTTACAAAGAGCTATGTGAAATGATTATAGACCATAGTGTGTGAAAAAGTGTGTCTGTGTGTGTGTGAGTGTGTGTGTGTCTGTGTGTCTGTGTGTCTGTGTGTCTATGTTTCTGTGTTTCTGTGTGTGTGTGTGTGTGTGTGTGTGTGTGTGTGTGTGTGTGTGTGTGTGTGTGTGTGTGTGTGTGTGTGTGTGTGTGTGTGTGTGTGTGTGTGTATAAGCATGTATAATGGAATTAACATGGAAGACCAATTTGATATTTAAGTGAAGCAACTGTGAAAAGACTTTATTAATAAGTAGAATGTCCAGCAGAGGGCAGCAGAAGACCACTTATTGACTCACTTTCCTTTTAAAGTTTGATTTTCCACAGTATTTTGCACTAAAGCAATTACTATTATAACACAATCATATTTTGTCAGAGTTGACACTTCACAAAATCACTAGCAATGTGGTAAATCATGATAAATCACATTAGAAACATGGTAAATCATGGTAAATAATACTAGAACATGGTATATCATGGTAAATTATGCTAGAACAGGGTAAATCATGGTAGACTATGGTAAATCATGCTAGAAACATGGTTAATCATAGTAAATAATACTAGAATGTGGTGTATTTAAAAAAAAATGTAACATGCTCATAGACCATTAAAAGATATTTTCACAATTACATATCTCAAAAACATTTTGTGTGTGTGTGTGTGTGTGTGTGTGTGTGTGTGTGTGTGTGTGTGTGTGTGTGTGTGTGTGTGTGTGTGTAACCATGCATAATGGAACAACTGATTTGAAGCCTGTTTTAGAGACTATTTTACTAAAAAGGCTATAACTCAGGAACGAAATGAGATATCTTCACCAAACTTGGTACACATGTGTATGGGCTGTGTCTTTGGTAACAGTAAAATTAATTGTGAGGACTGAACACTTGGTGGCGCTATAACATAAAAAAACATGAAAAGGGCTATAACCACCCGACTGCTAGTCCGATTGACTTGAAAGTTGGTATGCAGTGTCTTGGTCTAAGGTACCATGCATGTCTATGAGGAAATTGGCGTAAATCAAAAAACATGGCCGCCATTGGCCAATGAAATTTGAGCAGCTATTAGACAAGGTTAACGGAGGCTGATCGGAACAAAACTTGGTGAGCATGTTTGACTCATGGTCCTAGAGGTCTGTAATAATTTTTTAAGAAATTGGCCACTAGTAGGCGCCAACGAGTTTTACGGCTCTGTAATCACGTCATGTTTCACATATTCCCACAATATTGTTATAATTTGATAGATCTCCTCATACTGAACAACTTTGCCTCTAGAAACAATGCTGTCAATCAAATCGTTCATTAAATATTCGCAATTATGTTAAAAACCTACTTTTGCAAACTAGTCCCTGTTTTTTTGCCCGATCGGAACCAAACCAGTCTAGGACAATGCTCTGGACTCTCTAGAATAATAATTATCAAAAAAGTTGAACTTTTGCATTTGGATGGCTATAACAGGGTCATTTAGAAAAGAGGCGTGGCAAAATACACTCAAAAGCCTATAAATTCTAAGGGAAAGCTCAAAACTTCACGAAAATTGTTATGCATATGTGAGATCACATCTTTAACAAGCATGCAAAGTTTTATGGAAATCAGACCATGGGTGGCGCTATAACTGTTTAAAACCTTTTAAAACCACGTATTTCCTATTGGAAATTGCCTGTATTGACTGTAAATGGTATTTTCCATCTATTATTTCAGTGTTTAAAATCTTGCTAAATAAAACTTAATGTCTTTTGATGCTTGTGTGCTTAAAGGCCTTAAAGGCTTGAACCCCGCTAAATGCTGCTTGCAGCTTTAATTAGGGGTTCAAGCACGAAGTGCTGAACACCTATTGTATTTGTGCTGATTTTTATTATTATTATTATTATTATTATTATTATTCAGACCTAAAACGCATCGTGCAGACCAAACTGTAAGGGCTAGAGACTTGAAACTTGGCCAATAGGTAGTACAAAAATCGAGGAGAGGTTATCAAATTATGACCCCGATTGGCCTATAGGTGGCGCTATAGCAATCAATTGCGCAAAACTGCTCATAACTCCTAAACTGTATGTTGTAGACTCAAGTGTCTTATATCATTGGAAAGCTGAATACCTGACATAAAAAACGTACATCTCCGATTTCATTTCCGGTATGCAAATTTTTCCGCCATTTTGAATTTTGTCAAAAAACTACTTTTGCGAACTAGTCCTAGGTTTTTTGTCCGATCAGAACCGAACTAGTGCCAAAATGTTCTCTGGCGTCTGTCTATTAATAATCATTGAAAAAAAGTCATAATTTGGATTCACGGTTGTTAGGGGGCTTAAAATTGATGTTCAGGGCGGAGCCTATTTTACTAAAAAGGCTATAACTCTAGATCAAAATAAGATATCTTCACCAAATTTGGTACACATATGTATGGGCGTGGTCTTTGGTCACGATAAGACAATCGCGACGATTGGCCACTTGGTGGCGCTATAACATGAAAATAACATGAAAAAGGCTATGACCACCTGACCATTAGTCCAATTGACTTGAAAATTGGTATGCAGTGTCTTGGTCCAAGGTAGCATATATGTCTATGAGGAAATTGGCGTATCTCAAAAAACATGGCCGCCACAGCCAATTAAATTTGAGCACCTATTAGACAAGGTTAACAGAGGCCGATCATAACGAAACTCGATGGGCATGTTTGACTCATGGTCTTAGAGGTCTGTAAGAATTTTGAAAGAAATCGGCCACTAGTTGGCGCTAACGAGTTTTGAGGTTCTGTAATCACGTGGTGTTGTACACATCCCCGAAATATGCATATCATTTGATAGATCTCCTCATACTGAACAACTTTGCCTCTTGAACTATTGCTGTCAATCAAATAGTTCATTAAATATTTGTGATTATGTTTAAAACCTACTTTTGCGAACTAGTCCCTGGATTTTTGCCCGATCAGAATCAAACCAGTCTAGGACAATTCTCTGGACTCTCTAGATCAATAATTATTGAAAAAAAGTTGAACTTTTGCATTTGGATGGCTATAACAGGGTCATTTAGAAGAGGGGCATAGCAAAATACACTCAAAAGCCTATAAATCCTAAAGGAAAACTCAAAACTTCACGAAAATTGTTATGTATATGTGACATAACATGCTGAAGAAGCATGCAAAGTTTCATGGAGATCGGACCATAGGTGGCGCTATAACTGTTAAAAAGCTTTGAAAACCATGTATTCCCTATGGTGAATTGCCTGTATTGGCTGTAAATAGTATTTTCCATCTCTGTAATCAGGTGTGGTAAAAAACATCCACATAATATGCAGAAATTATGGTAGATCTCCTCATACTGAACAACTTTGCCTCAAGAACCAATACTGTCAATCAAATTGTTATTTATTTATTTATTCACAATTATGTTAAAAACGTATTACCTAAAATTGCCACCAGATGGCAGCAGAAGACCACTCATTGGTTCATTCTGCTTACTAAGCATATTTAAACTTTATAAAATCATTATAATAAATGTTGCAAATGACATTTTGTCAATGTTTATCAATTAATTTGTTCATTTGATTAATGTTTTTACAATAATTATTAAATTACAATTAAAATAATGCCTGAAAATATGTTTTAAAGGGGAAAACCTGGAATAAGCTATTTGTTACCCATCATTTATTTCAAATATCTATATCTCCAACAAAATGTGCATGTGAGTTAAGCACGTTTGAAGACATTAACTTGGAAAATGTGCCCATTAAATGAAAAACACATTTAAAATGAAAATGAGCCAATGAGTGGTTCTCTGCTGCCACCTGCTGGGCTTAAATTGTCATTTTGTCATACTATTTACTTATCATGTTCTATAATTCCTATTTAGATATTATAAAGTCACTATTACAATATTTACAATTACATTTTGTCAAATTAATTTATTTCAAATATATGATGGCGTATTACCTAAAATTGCCACCAGATGGCAGCAGAAGACCACTCATTGGCTAATCCTCTAAACTAATATTGTTCAATCATATTTAAACTGTGATCGTGCAGACCAAAGCGTAAATGCTAGAGACTTGAAACTTTATCAGATGGTAGTACAAAAATCGAGGCTAATGTTGTCAGAGTATGAACCCGATTGGCCAATAGGTGGCGCTACAGCAATCAAAAGCGCGAAATGGCTCATAACTCCTAAACCCTATGTCGTAGACTCAAGTGTCTTATATCATTGGAAAGGTGAGTTCATGGCGAACAAAACGTATATCTCCGATTTCATTTCCGCCATGATAGATTTTCCGCCATTTTGCATTTTGTCAAAAAAAAATTTTGACAAAAACTTTTGCAAACTAGTCCTAGTCCCGGATCGGAACCAAACCAGTGTCAAAATGTTCTCTGGAGTCAGATTATCAATAATTATCAATAAAACGTCGAAATTTATATTCACGGTTGTTAAGGAGCGTAAAAATAATCGTTCAGGGGGGAGCCTATTTACTAAAAGGGATATAACTCAGGAACAAAATGAGATATCTTCACCAAACTTGGTACACATGTGTATAGGCTGAGTGTTTGGTCACGATAAAAAAAATCAGAACGATTTAACACTTGGTGGCACAATAACTTGAAAAAACATCAAAATGGCTTTAACCACCTGACCGCTAGTCCGATTGACTTGAAAATTGGTATGCAGTGTCTTGGTCCAAGGTACCAAGTATGTCTATGAGGACATTGGCGTATCTTAAAAAACATGGCTGCCACAGCCAATTAAATTTGAGCACCTATTAGACAAGTCTCATGGCCCTAGAGGTCTGTAAGAATTTTGAAATAAATCGGCCACTAGTTGGCGCTAATGAGTTTTATGGCTCTGTAATCACGTGGTGTTGCACACATCCACGAAATATACATATCATTTAATATATTCTAAGGGAAAACTCAAAACTTCACGAAAATTGGTGGGCATATGTGACATTAGATCCTTAACAAGCTTGCAAAGTTTTATAGAGCTCGGACCATAGGTGGCGCTATAACTGTTAAAAACCTTTTAAAACCATATGTTTCCTATGGTAAATTGCCTATATTGCCTGAAAATTTACTTTTCCATCTATTATTTCAGTGTTTAAAATCTTGCTAAATAAAACTTAATGTCTTTTGATGCTTGTGTGCTTAAAGGCCTTAAAGGCTTGAACCCCGCTAAATGCTGCTTGCAGCTTTAATTATTATTATTATTATTCTGCCGTAAAACGCATCGTGCAGCCCAAACCGTAAGTGCTGGAGCTTTGAAACTTTGTCAGATGGTAGTACAAAAATCGAGGAGAGGTTATCAAATTATGAGCCAGATTGGCCTATAGGTGGCGCTATAGCAATCAATTGCGCGAAACTGCTCATAACTCCTAAACCGTATGTCGTAGACTCAAGTGTCTTATATCATTGGAAAGCTGAATACCTGACGTAAAAAATGTATATCTCCGATTTCATTTCCGCCATTATAGATTTTCCGCCATTTTGAATTTTGTCAAAAAACTACTTTTGCGAACTAGTCCCTGGATTTTTGCCCGATCGGAACCAAACCAGTGCAGAAATGTTCTCTGGAGTATGAATATCAATAATTATCGAAAAAAAGTTGAAATTTCTTTTCACGATCGCTAAGGGGCGGAAAACGAACGTATTGGGGCGGAAAACGAACAAGGTACCATGTATGTCTATGAGGACATTGGCGACAATGTCGACAAAACGACATTGGCGACATTGGCGTATCTCAAAAAACATGGCTGCTATTGGCCAATGAAGTTTGAGCACCTCTAAGACAAGGTTAACGGAGGCTGATCGGAATGAAACTCGGTGGGCATGTTTGACTCATGGACTTAGAGGTCTGTAAGAATTTTGAAAGAAATCGGCCACTAGTTGGCGCTAACGAGTTTTTTGGCTCTGTAATCACGTGGTGTTGCACACATCAACCAAATATACACATCATATGATAGGGCTCCTCATACTGAACAACTTTTCCTCTAAAAGCATTGCTGTCAATCAAATCGTTCATTAAATATTTGCGATTATGTTTAAAACCTACTTTTGCGAACTAGTCTCTGGATTTTTGCCTGATCGGAAACAAACCAGTCTAGGACAATTCTCTGGACTCTCTAGATCAATAATTATCAAAAAAAAGTTGAACTTTTGCATTTGAATGCCTATAACAGGGTCATTTAGAAGAGGGGCGTAGCAAAATACACTCAAAAGCATATAAATCCTAAAGGAAAACTCAAAACTTCACGAAAATTATTATGTATATGTAACATAACATGCTGAAAAAGCATGCAAACTTTCATGGAGATCGGACCATAGGTGGCGCTATAACTGTTAAAAAGCTTTGAAAACCATGTATTCCTATGGTGAAATGCCTGTATTGGCTGTAAATGGTATTCTCCATCTCTGTAATCAGGTGGGGTTAAAAACGTCCACATAATATGCATAAATTATGATAGATCTCCTCATACTGAACAACTTTGCCTCAAGAACCAATACTGTCAATCAAATCGTTATTTAAACATTCACAATTATGTTAATAACCTACTTTTGCAAATTAGTCATAGATTTTTCAACCTGATCAGAACCAACCCAGGGCAGTACAATTCTCTGGACTCTTTAGAGCAATAATTATTTTTAAAAAAAGTTTAACTTTTGCATCTGAATGGCTATAACTGGGTTATTTCAAGATGTGGCCTTGACCAAGTGTCCCCAAATGCCTATATCTATTCAATGAATGCTCAGATATTCTTAAAAACAAGTCAGAACATGTGTACTATGCCTCTAAACAAGCATGAAAATTTTCAGACAGATAGGACCATATTTGCCTCTATAACAGTTAAAAAGCTGAAAATTATGAAAATAATGGTATATTAAGCCAATAAGTGGTCGTTTGCTGCCCCCCGCTGTTCATTTTATTGTACTACACTCTAATATTGATATACAAGTCATTTTCAGCTTTAAATAAATCACTATTTTAACATTTGCTATCACATTTAGTTAAAATTAATCTATTAAGTATTACTATTGACAATTGTCACATTGAGAAATGTGAATCTTGAAGGAGACTTGCAGGAAACATTTTGTTTACTGCAACATCATAAAGTTCAAATGTCTGTAACTACAACAAAATGTGTGTGTGTAGTCCTATGTTTCTGAATACATTTTTAAAAATCTGATTAATAGTTACAAAGAGCTATGTGAAATGATTATAGACCATAGCATTAAAAAAGTGTGTGTGTGTCTGGCCTTGACCAAGTGTCCCCAAATGCCTATATCTATTCAATGAATGCTCAGATATTCTTAAAAACAAGTCAGAACATGTGTAATATGCCTCCAAACAAGCATGACAATTTTCAGACAGATAGGACAATATTTGCCTCTATAACAGTTAAAAAGGTGAAAATGACAGAGTTCATATGAAAATAATGACCAATATGTGGTCTTTTGCTGCCCCCCGCTGTTCATTTTATTGTACTACACTCTAATATTGATCTATGGTTATAGATACATGGTTAATCATAGTAAATAATACTAGAACGTGGTGCATTTCACAAAAAAATGTGACATGCTCATAGACCATTAAAAGATATTTTCACAATAACATATCTCAAAAATATTGTGTGTGTGTGTGTGTGTGCGTAACCATGCATAATGGAACAACTGGTTTGAAGCCTGTTTCAGAGCCTATTTTACTAAAAGGGCTATAACTCAGGAACGAAATGAGATATCTTCACCAAACTTGGTACACTTGTGTATGGGATGAGTCTTTGGTCAAGGTAAAAAGAATTGTGAGGATTGAACACTTGGTGGCGCTATAACATAAAAAAACATGAAAAGGGCTATAACCACCCGACTGCCAGTCCGATTGACTTGAAAGTTGGTATGCAGTGTCTTGGTCCAAGGAACCACGCATGTCTATAAAGGAAATTGGCGTAGCTCAAAAAACATGGCCGCCATTGGCCAATGAAATGTGAGCACTTATTAGACAAGGTTAACAGAGGCCGATCGGAACAAAAGTTGGCGAGCATGTTTGACTCAGGGTCCTAGAGGTCTGTAATAATTTTTTAAGAATTTGGCCACTAGTAGGCGCCAATTAGTTTTATGGCTCTGTAATCACGTGATGTTTCACATATTCTCACAATATTGATATAATTTGATAGATCTCCTCATACTGAACAACTTTGTCTCTAGAAACATTGCTGTCAATCAAATCGTTCATTAAATATTTGTGATTATGTTAAAAACCTACTTTTGCAAATAAGTCCCTGTTTTTTTGCCCGATCGGAACCAAACCAGTCTAGGACAATTCTCTGGACTCTCTAGATCAATAATTATCAAAAAAAGTTTAACTTTTGCATTTGGATGGCTATAACAGGGTCATTTCGAAAAGAGGCGTGGCAAAAAACCCTCAAAAGCCTATAAATTCTAAGGGAAAGCTCAAAACTTCACGAAAATTGGTGGCCATGTGTGAGATTAGATCCTTAACAAGCATTAAACGTTTTATAGAGATCGGACCATAGGTGGCGCTATAACTGTTAAAAACCTTTTAAAACCATGTTTCCTATGGTGAATTGCCTGTAAATTGAATTTTCCATCTATTATTTCAGCGTTTAAAATCTTGCTAAATAAAACTTAATGTCTTTTGATGCTTGTGTGCTTAAAGGCCTTAAAGGCTTGAACCCCGCTAAATGCTGCTTGCAGCTTTAATTATTATTATTATTCTCCGCTAAAACGCATCGTGCAGCCCAAACCGTAAGGGCTGGAACTTTGAAACTTTGTCAGATGGTAGTACACAAATCGAGGAGAGGTTATCAAATTATGAGCCAGATTGGCCTATAGGTGGCGCTATAGCAATCAATTGCGCGAAACTGCTCATAACTCCTAAACCGTATGTCGTAGACTCAAGTGTCTTATATCATTGGAAAGGTGAGTCCCTGACGAACAAAACGTATATCTCCGATTTCATTTCCGTCATAATAGATTTTCCGCCATTTTGAATTTTGTCAAAAAACTACTTTTGCGAACTAGTCCCTGGATTTTTGCCCGATCGGAACCAAACCAGTGCAGAAATGTTCTCTGGAGTCTGAATATCAATAATTATCGAAAAAAAGTATAAATTTTGCTTCAAGGTCGCAAAGGGGCGGAAAACGAATGTTGTGGGAGGAGCCTATTTTACTAAAATGGCTATAACTCAAGAACAAAATGAGATATCTTTACCAAACTTGGTACACGTGTGTATGGGCTAAGTCTTTGGTCACGATAAAACAATCGCGACGATTGACCACTTGGTGGCGCTATAACACGAAAAAAACATGAAAATGGCTATAACCACCCGACCGCTAGTCCGATTGACTTGAAAATTGGTATGCAGTGTTTTGGTCCAAGGTACCATATATGTCTATGAGGACATTGGCGTATCTCAAAAAACATGGCTGCTATCGGCTAATGAAGTTTGAGCACCTCTAAGACAAGGTTAACGGAGGCCGATCGGAATGAAACTTGGTGGGCATCTTTGACTCATGGCCCTAGAGGTCTGTAAGAATTTTGAAAGAAATCGGCCACTAGTTGGCGCTAACGAGTTTTATGGCTCTGTAATCACGTGGTGTTGCACACATCAACCAAATATACACATCATATGATAGGTCTCCTCATGTTGAACAACTTTGCCTCTAGAAGCATTGCTGTCAATCAAACCGTTCATTAAATATCCGCGATTATGTTTAAAACCTACTTTTGCAAACTAGTCCCTGGATTTTTGCCCGATGGGAACCAAACCAGTCTAGAACAATTCTCTGGACTCTCTAGATCAATAATTATCAAAAAAAAGTTGAACTTTTGCATTTGTATGGCTATAACAGGGTCATTTAGAAGAGGAGCTTAGCAAAATACACTCAAAAGGCTATAAATCCTAAAGGAAAACTCAAAACTTCACGAAAAATGTTATGTATATGTATCATAACATGTTGAAGAATCCTGCAAAGTTTCATGGAGATCGGACCCTAGGTGGCGCTATAACTGTTAAAACGCTTTGAAAACCATGTATTCCCAATGGTGAAATGCCTGTATTGGCTGTAAATGGTATTTTCCATCTCTGTAATCAGGTGGGGTTAAAAACATCCACATAATATGCATAAATTATGATAGATCTCCTCATACTGAACAACTTTGCTTCAAGAACCAATACTGTCAATCAAATCGTTATTTAAACATTCACAATTATGTTAATAACCTCATTTTGCAATCTAGTCCTAGATTTTTTTTCCCGATCGGAACCAAACCACTGTAGTACGATTCTCTGGACTCTTTAGAGCAATAATTATTTAAAATAAAGTTAAACTATTGCATCTGAATGGCTATAACATTATTTCAAAGTGTGGCCTTGGCCAAGTGTCCCCAAATGCCTAAATCTATTCAATGAATGCTCAGATATTCTTAAAAAACAAGTCAGAACATGTGTAATATGCCTCTAAACAAGCATGATCATTTTCAGACAGATAGGACAATATTTGCCTCCATAACAGTTAAAAAGCTGAAAATTATGAAAATAATGGTATATTAAGCCAATAAGTGGTTGTTTGCTGCCCCCCGCTGTTCATTTTATTGTACTACACTCTAATATTGATGTATAAGTCATATTCAGACTTTAAATAAATCACTATTTTAACATTTACAATCACATTTAGTTAAAATTAATCTATTAAGTATTATTATTGACAATTGTCACATTGAGAAATGTGAATCTTGAAGGAGACTTGCAGGAAACATTTTGTTTACTGCAACATCATATAGTTAAAATGTCTGTATCTACAACAAAATGTGTTTGTGTGTGTGTGTGTGTGTGTGTGTGTGTGTGTGTGTGTGTGTGTGTGTGTGTGTGTAGTCCTATTTTTCTGAATACATTTTTAATAATCTGATTAATAGTTACAAAGAGCTATGTGAAATGATTATAGACCATAGTTTGTGAAAAAGTGTGTGTGTGTGTGTGTGTGTGTGTGTGTGTGTGTGTGTGTGTGTGTGTGTGTGTGTGTGTGTGTGTGTGTGTATAAGCATTCATAATGGAATTAACATGGAAGACCAATTTGATATATAACTGATTTTATAGTGTTTATTGCAAAGCAACTGTGAAAAGACTTTATTAATAAGTAGAATGTCCAGCAGAGGGCAGCAGAAGACCACTCATTGGTTCATTCTGTCCACTAAGCATATATATAAACTCTAAAACAGTGGTCTCCAACATGGTGCCCGCGGGCACCTGGTAGCCCGCGTGGAGTCTCTGGGTCGCCCGCAAGCACGTTCTATAAATAGCCTGAATTGTAATCTTTTTTTTTTTTTTTTTTTTTTTTTTTATGATAATGGCATAAAATGAGAAAATAACTATTGGTGACATTTCATATACCATTAAAACATAATAAAATAATTCAATAATTTAAAATATTTTGAATCTGCACGTACGTTGCCATAGGCAACATTACTTTGTGCAAAAACAAAAAACAAAAAAACCGTCACTTCTGCTAATTGAGTTGGTCGCGGGCAGACGGTATACATACTCTACATGAGATAAATTGAACTATAAAAAAGAAAAAAAGATTAATTATGGCTGATGATGCAAGTCATGCAAAAAAGAAAAAGACTTATTATTTCAATGAGGAATGGGAGACAGAATTCCTCTTCACAGGGCCGGCCCGTGGCATAGGCGGAATAGGCAAATGCTAGGGGCGCCACTCATCCTTAGGGGCGCCAAAATGTATTACCGATATTTTATTAATATTCATTTGAAATATTACCAAATAAAGCTCAAAAAAGCGTCCCCCGCCTCTTCCCAGTCCGCCGCATCAATCTCCCCCCGCCGAGCTACTTGAAGTGCGTCAGAAATATAACGTGCAATCAGTTTAACGTTAGGGGAATTTGTTGTGTCGCGCCGCCTTTCGCCGCATCCAAAGCAGACAGGATTGCTTTTATTTTTTAGGGTGCTTGGCCGCTCGCGCCAGGTGTAGACTCAGTGAAAGTTGCCTGATCATATTATGACGGATGGCCGAATTGTAGTGTCAAAAAAGACAGAAGCCCTCTGATGATGGGAAGATAAGGAATACACTGCTCTTCTTACTTAGTATTTGTGTCTTGTTTCTAGTCTAAATATATACAAATTCTTAAATCAAGATGCATTTACTAGATAAGTTAAATGACATAAGATATGTTTTCTTGAAAATAAAATCAAAATGAAGTGAGTTTTTGCTTATAACAAGCAAAATGATCTGCCAATGGGGTGAGAAAAATAATCTTGTTCCTGATTGAAATCTTGTTTCTTTCCCAAACAGAAATAAGATTATTTTTCTCACCCCATTGGCAGATAATTTTGCTTGTTTTAAGCAAAAAACTCACTTCATTTTGATTTTTTCCCCCCAGAAAATAAGAAAAAATATCTAATGTCATTTTACTTATCTAGTAAAGGCATCTTGATTTAAGCATTTTTAGATTTTATACTGGAAACAAGAAATAAATACTAAATAAGAGCAGCATTTTTTGCAGTGTAAAGACCGAAGTAAAGTGATGTAGGCTAATGAATGAACAGTGTATCTATAATTGCATAGTGGTAAAATACTAATGTTCGCTAATTTAATTCGTTATTTTTACCTTATGCAAGCAGCTGTTCTGGGTTCTCCAGAGGCCACACAGCCAGTGTGATTTTGTAAAAAAAAAAAAAATTTTTTTTTTATATATATATATAAATATTAAACGCATGTAATATCACTTTTTTTAATAGCTTAATGTTTTTACTCTGCAGTTGTGCAGTTTTAAGGGGATATATAGCAATTTGAAAATGTATTTGCCAAAATTAGTAATGATATTTATATACAGGTTCATTTAAAATAGTCAAGTCAAGTCAACTTTATTTATACAGCGCTTTTAACAATGTAGATTGTTTCAAAGCAGCTTTACAGTGTTAAACAGGAAAATAATGCAACATAATTTTATTCAGCTGTATAGCCATTCTGGAAAAAACGCTGATGTCATCAGTTCATTTCAATTATCATACAGTGACAGTGTGGGCTTTAGATCAATAATTCGATCAGTAATTTAGTTTAAATGGTTAATTTAGTTTATTATTTAGATTTATTTCGATGTTTAGTTGAAAAATTTAGTGTCCCCAACTGAGCACGCCAAGCCAGAGGCAACAGAATAACAAAATAGCAACATTTTAGGTAAAATTCACATTAAATATCTAAATTTCACAGTTTAATTCCTGGTGAAAACATGAATGCTCATAGTCAAGTGTAAGATTGCTGCCATCTACTGGAAAACAAACACTTTTGCTAGTTCTCAATGAATAGTTTGTGCATGAATGCTAGATGCTATTACTCTTGCTCTTTGTGTTTAGGCTGTAATGTGGCGTAGGTGCTATTTTTGTATAGTTTAACTATCATCAGCCTTTAAAAAATCAAATAATAATAATAATATCATGAACATAATGATGGGGTAGAATGGACTGGACATCATATAAAACAACAACAATAAAAATAAAACATCAATGCATTACAAAAATAAAACTGTACGAGTGTTTCCACAACTTAGACTGATAACGTGTAGTGCTAAACCTTGATACAAGGGGCACCAAATAAAATCTTGCCTAGGGCAGCAAATTGGTCAGGGCCGGCCCTGTGTGTGTGTGTGTGAGTGTGTGTGTGTGCGTGTGTGTGTCTGTGCCTATATTAAACAAGTAGCCCTCAAGACTTTTTTATCCCTTCAGGGAGCCCTCGCTCACAAAAAGGTTGGAGACCCCTGCTCTAAAAAAACATTATAATAGCATTGAAAATGACATTTTGTCAATGTTTATCAATTAATTTGTTCATTTGATTAATGTTTTTACAATAATTATTAAATTACAATTAAAATAATGCCTGAAAATATGTTTTAAAGGGGAAGACCTGGAATAAGTTATTTGTTACCCATCATTTATTTCAAATATTTATATCACCAACAAAATGTGCATGTGAGTTAAGCACGTTTGAAGACATTAACTTGGAAAATGTGCCCATTAAATGAAAAACAGACATTTAAAATGAAAATGAGCCAATGAGTGGTTCTCTGCTGCCACCTGCTGGGCATAAATAGTCATTTTTTCATACTATTTACTTATCATGTTCTATAATTCCTATTTAGACATTATAAAGTCATTATTACAATATTTACAATCACATTTTGTCAAATTAATTTATCTCAAATATATTATGGCGTATTACCTAAAATTGCCACCAGATGGCAGCAGAAGACCACTCATTGGCTTATCCTCTAAAAACTAATATTGTTCAATCATATTTAAACTGTGATCGTGCAGACCAAAGCGTAAATGCTAGAGACTTGAACCTTCATCAGATGATAGTACAAATATCGAGGCTAATGTTGTCAGAGTATGAACCCGATTGGACAATAGGTGGCGCTACAGCAATCAAAAGCGCGAAATGGCTCATAACTCCTAAACCGTATGTCGTAGACTCAAGTGTCTTATATCATTGGAAAGGTGAGTCCATGACGAACAAAATGTATATCTCCGATTTAATTTCCGCCATTATAGATTTTCCGCCATTTTGAATTTTGTCAAAAAACTACTTTTGCAAACTAGTCCTAGGTTTTTTGCCCGATCGGAACCAAACCAGTGACAAAATGTTCTCTGGAGTCAGGTTATCAATAATTATCAAAAAAAAGTCGAAATTTATATTCACGGTTGTTAAGGAGCGTAAAAATAGTCGTTCAGGGCGGAGCCTATTTACTAAAAAAGCTATAACTCAAGAACAAAATGAGATATCTTTACCAAACATGGTAGACATGTGTATAGGCTGAGTCTTTGGTCACAATAAAAAAAATCGCGACGATTTAACTCTTGGTGGCGCAATAACGTAAAAAAACATGAAAATGGCTTTAACCACCCGACCGCTAGTCCGATTGACTTGAAAATTGGTATGCAGTGTCTTGGTCCAAGGTACCAAGTATGTCTGTGAGGACATTGGCATATCTCAAAAAACATGGCTGCCACAGCCAATTCAATTTGAGCACCTATTAGACAAGTCTCATGGCCCTAGAGGTCGGTAAGAATTTTGAAAGAAATCGGCCACTAGTTGGCGCTAATGAGTTTTATGGCTCTGTAATCACGTGGTGTTGCACACATCCACGAAATATGCATATCATTTGATATATTCTAAGGGAAAACTCAAAACTTCACGAAAATTGGTGGGCATGTGTGTCATAACATCATTAACAAGCATGCAAAGTTTTATAGAGATCGGACCATAGGTGGCGCTATAACTATTAAAAACCTTTTAAAACCATATGTTTTCTATGGTAAATTGCCAATATTGCCTGTAAATGGACTTTTCCATCTGTTATTTCAGTGTTTAAAATCTTGCTAAATGAAACGTAATGTCTTTTGATGCTTGTGTGCTCAAAGGCCTTTAAATGCTTGAACCCCGCTAAATGCTGCTCGCAGCTTTAATTATTATTATTATTATTATTCTGCCGTAAAACGCATCGTGCAGCCCAAACCGTAAGTGCTGGAGCTTTGAAACTTTGTCAGATGGTAGTACAAAAATCGAGGAGAGGTTATCAAATTATGAGCCAGATTGGCCTATAGGTGGCGCTATAGCAATCAATTGCGCGAAACTGCTCATAACTCCTAAACCGTATGTTGTAGACTCAAGTGTCTTATATCATTGGAAAGGTGAGTCCCTGACGAACAAAACGTATATCTCCGATTTCATTTCCGTTATAATAGATTTTCCGCCATTTTGAATTTTGTCAAAAAACTACTTTTGCGAACTAGTCCCTGGATTTTTGCCCGATCGGAACCAAACCAGTGCAGAAATGTTCTCTGGAGTCTGAATATCAATAATTATCGAAAAAAAGTATAAATTTCGCTTCAAGGTCGCAAAGGGGCGGAAAACGAATGTTGTGGGAGGAGCCTATTTTACTAAAATGGCTATAACTCAAGAACAAAATGAGATATCTTTACCAAACTTGGTACACGTGTGTATGGGCTAAGTCTTTGGTCACGATAAAACAATCGCGACGATTGACCACTTGGTGGCGCTATAACACCAAAAAAACATGAAAATGGCTATAACCACCCGACCGCTAGTCCGATTGACTTGAAAATTGGTATGCAGTGTTTTGGTCCAAGGTACCATATATGTCTATGAGGACATTGGCGTATCTCAAAAAACATGGCTGCTATCGGCTAATGAAATTTGAGCACCTCTAAGACAAGGTTAACGGAGGCCGATCGGAATGAAACTTGGTGGGCATGTTTGACTCATGGCCCTAGAGGTCTGTAAGAATTTTGAAAGAAATCGGCCACTAGTTGGCGCTAACGAGTTTTATGGCTCTGTAATCACGTGGTGTTGCACACATCAACCAAATATACACATCATATGATAGGTCTCCTCATGTTGAACAACTTTGCCTCTAGAAGCATTGCTGTCAATCAAACCGTTCATTAAATATCCGCGATTATGTTTAAAACCTACTTTTGCAAACTAGTCCCTGGATTTTTGCCCGATGGGAACCAAACCAGTCTAGAACAATTTTCTGGACTCTCTAGATCAATAATTATCAAAAAAAAGTTGAACTTTTGCATTTGTATGGCTATAACAGGGTCATTTAGAAGAGGAGCTTAGCAAAATACACTCAAAAGGCTATAAATCCTAAAGGAAAACTCAAAACTTCACGAAAAATGTTATGTATATGTATCATAGCATGTTGAAGAATCCTGCAAAGTTTCATGGAGATCGGACCCTAGGTGGCGCTATAACTGTTAAAACGCTTTGAAAACCATGTATTCCCAATGGTGAAATGCCTGTATTGGCTGTAAATGGTATTTTCCATCTCTGTAATCAGGTGGGGTTAAAAACATCCACATAATATGCATAAATTATGATAGATCTCCTCATACTGAACAACTTTGCTTCAAGAACCAATACTGTCAATCAAATCGTTATTTAAACATTCACAATTATGTTAATAACCTCATTTTGCAATCTAGTCCTAGATTTTTTTGCCCGATCGGAACCAAACCACTGTAGTACGATTCTCTGGACTCTTTAGAGCAATAATTATTTAAAATAAAGTTAAACTATTGCATCTGAATGGCTATAACATTATTTCAAGGTGTGGCCTTGGCCAAGTGTCCCCAAATGCCTAAATCTATTCAATGAATGCTCAGATATTCTTAAAAAACAAGTCAGAACATGTGTAATATGCCTCTAAACAAGCATGATCATTTTCAGACAGATAGGACAATATTTGCCTCTATAACAGTTAAAAAGCTGAAAATTATGAAAATAATGGTATATTAAGCCAATAAGTGGTTGTTTGCTGCCCCCCGCTGTTCATTTTATTGTACTACACTCTAATATTGATGTATAAGTCATATTCAGACTTTAAATAAATCACTATTTTAACATTTACAATCACATTTAGTTAAAATTAATCTATTAAGTATTATTATTGACAATTGTCACATTGAGAAATGTGAATCTTGAAGGAGACTTGCAGGAAACATTTTGTTTACTGCAACATCATATAGTTAAAATGTCTGTATCTACAACAAAATGTGTTTGTAAGTGTGTGTGTGTGTGTGTGTGTGTGTGTGTGTGTGTGTGTGTGTGTGTGTGTGTGTGTAGTCCTATTTTTCTGAATACATTTTTAATAATCTGATTAATAGTTACAAAGAGCTATGTGAAATGATTATAGACCATAGTTTGTGAAAAAGTGTGTCTGTGTGTGTGTGTGTGTGTGTGTGTGTGTGTGTGTGTGTGTGTGTGTGTGTGTGTGTGTGTGTGTGTGTGTGTGTGTGTGTGTGTGTGTATAAGCATGCATAATGGAATTAACATGGAAGACCAATTTGATATATAACTGATTTTATAGTGTTTATTGCAAAGCAACTGTGAAAAGACTTTATTAATAAGTAGAATGTCCAGCAGAGGGCAGCAGAAGACCACTCATTGGTTCATTCTGTCCACTAAGCATATATATAAACTCTAAAAAAACATTATAATAGCATTGAAAATGACATTTTGTCAATGTTTATCAATTAATTTGTTCATTTGATTAATGTTTTTACAATAATTATTAAATTACAATTAAAATAATGCCTGAAAATATGTTTTAAAGGGGAAGACCTGGAATAAGCTATTTGTTACCCATCATTTATTTCAAATATTTATATCACCAACAAAATGTGCATGTGAGTTAAGCATGTTTGAAGACATTAACTTGGAAAATGTGCCCATTAAATGAAAAACAGACATTTAAAATGAAAATGAGCCAATGAGTGGTTCTCTGCTGCCACATGCTGGGCATAAATAGTCATTTTTTCATACTATTTACTTATCATGTTCTATAATTCCTATTTAGACATTATAAAGTCATTATTACAATATTTACAATCACATTTTGTCAAATTAATTTATCTCAAATATATTATGGCGTATTACCTAAAATTGCCACCAGATGGCAGCAGAAGACCACTCATTGGCTTATCCTCTAAACTAATATTGTTCAATCATATTTAAACTGTGATCGTGCTGACCAAAGCGTAAATGCTAGAGACTTGAAACCTTATCAGATGGTAGTACAAAAATCGAGGCTAATGTTGTCAGAGTATGAACCCGATTGGACAATAGGTGGCGCTACAGCAATCAAAAGCGCGAAATGGCTCATAACTCCTAAACCGTATGTCGTAGACTCAAGTGTCTTATATCATTGGAAAGGTGAGTCCATGACGAACAAAACGTATATCTCCGATTTAATTTCCGCCATTATAGATTTTCCGCCATTTTGAATTTTGTCAAAAAACTACTTTTGCAAACTAGTCCTAGGTTTTTTGCCCGATCGGAACCAAACCAGTGACAAAATGTTCTCTGGAGTCAGGTTATCAATAATTATCAAAAAAAAGTCAAAATTTATATTCACGGTTGTTAAGGAGCGTAAAAATAGTCGTTCAGGGCGGAGCCTATTTACTAAAAAAGCTATAACTCAAGAACAAAATGAGATATCTTTACCAAACATGGTAGACATGTGTATAGGCTGAGTCTTTGGTCACAATAAAAAAAATCGCGACGATTTAACTCTTGGTGGCGCAATAACGTAAAAAAACATGAAAATGGCTTTAACCACCCGACCGCTAGTCCGATTGACTTGAAAATTGGTATGCAGTGTCTTGGTCCAAGGTACCAAGTATGTCTGTGAGGACATTGGCATATCTCAAAAAACATGGCTGCCACAGCCAATTAAATTTGAGCACCTATTAGACAAGTCTCATGGCCCTAGAGGTCGGTAAGAATTTTGAAAGAAATCGGCCACTAGTTGGCGCTAATGAGTTTTATGGCTCTGTAATCACGTGGTGTTGCACACATCCACGAAATATGCATATCATTTGATATATTCTAAGGGAAAACTCAAAACTTCACGAAAATTGGTGGGCATGTGTGTCATAACATCATTAACAAGCATGCAACGTTTTATAGAGATCGGACCATAGGTGGCGCTATAACTATTAAAAACCTTTTAAAACCATATGTTTTCTATGGTAAATTGCCAATATTGCCTGTAAATGGACTTTTCCATCTGTTATTTCAGTGTTTAAAATCTTGCTAAATGAAACGTAATGTCTTCTGATGCTTGTGAGCTTAAAGGCCTTAAAGGCTTGAACCCCGCTAAATGCTGCTTGCAGCTTTAATTAGGGGTTCAAGCACGAAGTGCTGAAACCCTATTGTAATTGTATTGATTTTTATTATTATTATTATTATTATTATTATTATTATTCTCCGCTAAAACGCATCGTGCAGCCCAAACCGTAAGGGCTGGAGCGTTGAAACTTTGTCAGATGGTAGTACAAAAATCGAGGAGAGGTTATCAAATTATGAGCCAGATTGGCCAATAGGTGGCGCTATAGCAATCAATTGCGCGAAACTGCTCATAACTCCTAAACCGTATGTCGTAGACTCAAGTGTCTTATATCATTGGAAAGGTGAGTCCATGACAAACAAAACGTATATCTCCGATTTTATTTCCGCCATGATGGATTTTCCGCCATTTTGAATTTTGTCAAAAAACTACTTTTGCGAACTAGTCCCTGGATTTTAGACCGATCGGAACCAAACCAGTGCAGAAATGTTCTCTGGAGTCTGAATATCAATAATTATCGAAAAAAAGTTGAAATTTCGATTCACGGTTGCTAAGGGGCGGAAAACGATTGTTGTGGGAGGAGCCTATTTTACTAAAATGGTTTGGTTTTAACTCAAGAACAAAATGAGATATATTTACCAAACTTGGTACACATGTGTATGGGCTGAGTCTTTGGTCACGATAAAAAAATCCCGACGATTGAACACTTGGTGGCGCTATAACATGAAAAAAACATGAAATTGGCTATAACCACCCGACCGCTAGTCCGATTGACTTGAAAATTGGTATGCAGTGTCTTGGTCCAAGGTACCATGTATGTCTATGAGGAGATTGGCGTATCTTAAAAAACATGGCTGCTATTGGCCAATAAAGTTTGAGCACCTCTAAGACAAGGTTAACGGAGGCCGAAGGGAATGAAACTCGGTGGGCATGTTTTACTCATGGACTTATAGGACTGTAAGAATTTTGAAAGAAATCGGCCACTAGTTGGCGCTAACGAGTTTTTTGGCTCTGTAATCACGTGGTGTGGCACACATCAACCAAATATACACATCATATGATAGGGCTCCTCATACTGAACAACTTTTCCTCCAGAAGCATTGCTGTCAATCAAATCGTTCATTAAATATTTGCGATTATGTTTAAAACCTACTTTTGCGAACTAGTCCCTGGATTTTTGCCTGATCGGAACCAAACCAGTATAGGACAATTCTCTGGACTCTCTAGATCAATAATTATCGAAAAAAAGTTGAACTTTTGCCTTTGGATGGCTATAACAGGGTCATTTAGAAGAGGGGCGTAGCAAAATACACTCAAAAGCCTATAAATCCTAAAGGAAAACTCAAAACTTCACGAAAATTGTTATGTATATGTAACATAACATGCTGAAAAATCATGCAAAGTTTCATGGAGATCGGACCATAGGTGGCGCTATAACTGTTAAAAAGCTTTGAAAACCATGTAATCCTATGGTGAAATGCCTGTATTGGCTGTAAATGGTATTTTCCATCTCTGTAATCAGGTGGGGTTATAAACATCCACATAATATGCATAAATTATGATAGATCTCCTCATACTGAACAACTTTGCCTCAAGAACCAATACTGTCAATCAAATCGTTATTTAAACATTCACAATTATGTTAATAACCTACTTTTGCAAACTAGTCATAGATTTTTCAACCTGATCAGAACCAAACCAGTGCAGTACAATTCTCTGGACTCTTTAGAGCAATAATTATTTTAAAAAAAAGTTAAACTTTTGCATCTGAATGGCTATAACAGGGTTATTTCATGATGTGGCCTTGACCAAGTGTCCCCAAATGCCTATATCTATTCAATGAATGCTCAGATATTCTTAAAAACAAGTCAGAACATGTGTACTATGCCTCTAAACCAGCATGAAAAATTTCAGACAGATAGGACAATATTTGCCTCTATAACAGTTAAAAAGCTGAAAATTATGAAAATAATGGTATATTAAGCAATAAGTGGTCGTTTGCTGCCCCCCGCTGTTCATTTTAGTGTACTACACTCTAATATTGATCTACAAGTCATATTCAGCTTAAAATAAATCACTATTTTAACATTTGCAATCACATTTAGTTAAAATGAATCTATTAAGTATTACTATTGACAATTTTCACATTGAGAAATGTGAATCTTGAAGGAGACTGGCAGGAAACATTTTGTTTACTGCAACATCATAAAGTTCAAATGTCTGTATCTACAACAAAATGTGTGTGTGTAGTCCTATGTTTCTGAATACATTTTTAAAAATCTGATTAATAGTTACAAAGAGCTATGTTAAATGATTATAGACCATAGCATTAAAAAAGTGTGTGTGTGTGTGTGTGTGTGTCTGGCCTTGACCAAGTGTCCCAAAATGCCTATATCTATTCAATGAATGCTCAGATATTCTTAAAAACAAGTCAGAACATGTGTACTATGCCTCTAAACAAGCATGAAAAATTTCAGACAGATAGGACAATATTTGCCTCTATAACAGTTAAAAAGCTGAAAATTATGAAAATAATGGTATATTAAGCCAATAAGTGGTCGTTTGCTGCCCCCCGCTGTTCTTTTTATTGTACTACACTCTAATATTGATCTATAAGTCATATTCAGACTTTAAAAAAAATCACAATTTTAACATTTACAATCACATTTAGTCAAAATTAATCTATTAGCTATTACCATTGACAATTTTCACATTGAGAAATGTGAATCTTGAAGGAGACTTGCAGGAAACATTTTGTTTACTGCAACATCATATAGTTCAAATGTCTGTATCTACAACAAATTGTGTGTGTGTAGTCCTATGTTTCTGAATACATTTTTAATAATCTGATTAATAGTTACAAAGAGCTATGTGAAATGATTATAGACCATAGCATTAAAAAAGTGTGTGTGTGTGTGTGTGTGTGTGTGTGTGTGTGTGTGTGTGTGTGTGTGTGTGTGTGTGTGTGTGTGTGTGTGTGTGTGTGTGTGTGTGTGTGTATAAGCATGCATAATGGAATTAACATGGAAGACCAATTTGATATATAACTGATTTTATAGTGTTTATTGCAAAGCAACTGTGAAAAGACTTTATTAATAAGTAGAATGTCCAGCAGAGGGCAGCAGAAGACCACTCATTGGTTCATTCTGTCCAATAAGCATATATATAAACTCTAAAAAAACATTATAATAGCATTGAAAATGACATTTTGTCAATGTTTATCAATTAATTTGTTCATTTGATTAATGTTTTTACAATAATTATTAAATTACAATTAAAATAATGCCTGAAAATATGTTTTAAAGGGGAAGACCTGGAATAAGCTATTTGTTACCCATCATTTATTTCAAATATTTATATCACCAACAAAATGTGCATGTGAGTTAAGCACGTTTGAAGACATTAACTTGGAAAATGTGCCCATTAAATGAAAAACAGACATTTAAAATGAAAATGAGCCAATGAGTGGTTCTCTGCTGCCACCTGCTGGGCATAAATAGTCATTTTTTCATACTATTTACTTATCATGTTCTATAATTCCTATTTAGACATTATAAAGTCATTATTACAATATTTACAATCACATTTTGTCAAATTAATTTATCTCAAATATATTATGGCGTATTACCTAAAATTGCCACCAGATGGCAGCAGAAGACCACTCATTGGCTTATCCTCTAAACTAATATTGTTCAATCATATTTAAACTGTGATCGTGCAGACCAAAGCGTAAATGCTAGAGACTTGAAACTTCATCAAATGATAGTACAAAAATCGAGGCTAATGTTTTCAGAGTATGAACCCGATTGGACAATAGGTGGCGCTACAGCAATCAAAAGCGCAAAATGGCTTATAACTCCTAAACCGTATGACGTAGACTCAAGTGTCTTATATCATTGGAAAGGTGAGTCCATGACGAACAAAACGTATATCTCCGATTTAATTTCCGCCATGATAGATTTTCCGCCATTTTGAATTTTGTCAAAAAACTACTTTTGCAAACTAGTCCTAGGTTTTTTGCCCGATCGGAACCAAACCAGTGACAAAATGTTCTCTGGAGTCAGATTATGAATAATTATCAAAAAAAAGTCGAAATTTATATTCACGGTTGTTAAGGAGCGTAAAAATAGTCGTTCAGGGCGGAGCCTATTTACTAAAAAAGCTATAACTCAAGAACAAAATGAGATATCTTTACCAAACTTGGTAGCCATGTGTATAGGCTGAGTCTTTGGTCACAATAAAAAAAATCGCGACGATTTAACTCTTGGTGGCGCAATAACATAAAAAAACATGAAAATGGCTTTAACCACCCGACCGCTAGTCCGATTGACTTGAAAATTGGTATGCAGTGTCTTGGTCCAAGGTACCAAGTATGTCTGTGAGGACATTGGCATATCTCAAAAAACATGGCTGCCACAGCCAATTAAATTTGAGCACCTATTAGACAAGTCTCATGGCCCTAGAGGTCGGTAAGAATTTTGAAAAAAATCGGCCACTAGTTGGCGCTAATGAGTTTTATGGCTCTGTAATCACGTGGTGTTGCACACATCCACGAAATATGCATATCATTTGATATATTCTAAGGGAAAACTCAAAACTTCACAGAAATTGGTGGGCATGTGTGTCATAACATCATTAACAAGCATGCAAAGTTTTATAGAGATCGGACCATAGGTGGCGCTATAACTGTTAAAAACCTTTTAAAACCATATGTTTCCTATGGTAAATTGCCTATATTGCCTGAAAATTGACTTTTCCATCTATTAATTCAGTGTTTAAAATCTTGCTAAATAAAACTTAATGTCTTTTGATGCTTGTGTGCTTAAAGGCCTTAAAGGCTTGAACCCCGCTAAATGCTGCTTGCAGCTTTAATTAGGGGTTCAAGCACGAAGTGCTGAAACCCTATTGTAATTGTATTGATTTTTATTATTAGGGGTTCAAGCATGAAATGCTGAAACCCTATTGTAATTGTAAGGATTCGTAAAACGCATCGTGCAGGCCAAACCGTAAGGCCTAGAGACATGAAACCTGGCCAGATGGTAGGCCTCAGTTTGGGGACAACCTATCAGAGTATGACCCCGAATGGCCCATAGGTGGCGCTACAGCAACCAAAAGTTCAAAATTGCTCATAACTCTTAGACTGTTTGTCCCAGGATCAAGTGTCTTATATCGTTGGAATCCTTGGCTCAAGGCAGACAAAATGGCTATCTCCGATTTGGATGTAGGCAGGGAAAATTTTCTGCTATGTCGAATTTTGTCCAAAACCTACTTTTGCAAACTAGTCCCTGGTTTTTCGCCCGATCGGAACCGAACCAGTCTAGGACAATTCTCTGGACTCTCTCGATCAATAATTATCAAAAAAAAGTTGAACTTTGGCATTTGGCTGGCTGTAACAGGGTCATTTAGAAAAGGGGCGTGGCAAAATACACTAAAAAGCCTATACATCCCAAATGAAAACTCAGAACTTCACCAAAATTGATGAGCATATGTGTCAGAACATGGCGAGGAAGCATGCAGAGTTTCATGGAGATCGGACCATAGGTGGCGCTATAACTGGCAAAAAGCCTTCATTCTTATTAGGGGTTCAAGCATGAAATGCTGAAACCCTATTGTAATTGTAAGGATTCGTAAAACGCATCGTGCAGGCCAAACCGTAAGGCCTAGAGACATGAAACCTGGCCAGATGGTAGGCCTCAGTTTGGGGACAACCTATCAGAGTATGACCCCGAATGGCCCATAGGTGGCGCTACAGCAACCAAAAGTTCAAAATTGCTCATAACTCTTAGACTGTTTGTCCCAGGATCAAGTGTCTTATAACGTTGGAATCCTTGGCTCAAGGCAGACAAAATGGCTATCTCCGATTTGCTCACCCTTCAGGCGCCAATTTCGAGTAAATTGCATTTTTTTGAAAAACCAATTTTTGTTGAATTCTCCTAGGTTTTTGGCCCGATTGGAACCAAACCACTGCAAGAATATTCTCTGGAGTCTGACAATCAATAATCATCCAAAAAATTCAAAATTTAAATTAACGGTCGATAAGGGGAACCAAAATCTTTGATGGCACTAGGGCCATTTTTACTAAAATGGTTATAAATTGTGAACGGAAAGAGATTTTTTTTGCTAAACCTGGGATACATCTTTGTGAGCTCAATCTGAGATCATTTGAAAAAAATCGCAACAATTGGCCACTAGGTGGCACTATACAATGGTTATAACTTGTGAACGGAAAGAGATATTTTTGCTAAACTTGGGACACATGTTCATAAGCTCAATCTGAGTTGACATGAAAAAAAATCGTGACAATTGGCCACTTGGTGGCGCTATAACAGTGAAAAAAATCATGAAAATAGCTATAAGCGCACCCAACCGTTAGTCTACTGAAAATTGGCATGCAGTGTCTTTGTCCCGGGTGCCATGATAGTCTATGAGAACATTGGTGTATCTCAAAAAACTCAGAATACGTCATTGGCTTTGCCTTGAAGGAGCCTTAGAAGTTTCAAGCCCGTGTTTTTTTCACAGGAGTGGCCTCCTAAGAATCCTTGCCGAGTCCAACAATACCAAACATGCCAGGTTTTGCTTTATGGTTTTTGTAAGTGTCATTTAGAGCTTTAAAAAATTGTGGTTATCTTCAAAGCCGTTAGTCTGATCGAGACAACAACAAAAAAACAAAGGAAATTTGAAAACATAGGTAAATAGCTATACAATAATGCCAAAATGTTAAATTTATGATAGAAACTGACAAAAAAATTTATTAAATCTAATCAATTTCACCCATGGATCATTTTGATGCTCTCACATGTTTGAAACGAACAATGATGGATTGTGATGAAATTTGTTTTGAATTGGGACTGGCGAATCCCCGTCCATACTGTCAATGACCGTTCGCAAAGACCCGCCCACTTTAGTTACTGTTGCTATGTCTGACAAGCGATGCCACTCTCACACCACACCAAGTTCTCACGCAGTGAAAAATACATTGCGGATCAGAGAAAAGACTGCGCGCTGACAGACGAGTACTTTTGATATGAAACAAAGTCTCACCTTTCAAATGTAGTAATTTTTTAGAGACATTTAAACAATAAATACCATTTTGTGACTCTTTAATGTGTCTGATAGATCGCTGTAGACTCGAGGCTCAGTTAAAGCTGCTTGTGAACCGATCATCTCTTCCTTCTAGTTAATTTATATCATTAAAATAAACATGAATGAACATAAAAGGAATGTTGTTTTAAAGTGCTAAGACGTCAGTACACTTTGTTTTTCAAATTTAAATCCTCCTATATTAATCTACTAACTTTCCTGACTGCTTTGTTGGACAAAATGGCGGATTATGATTAGTCAGATCGCCTGTCAATAAAACTCCCTGCAAAGGGTCAATTGAGAATAGGCTTGTTTGAGATGAGCAAAATCTTCGCAGAACCGGTGATCAGCACGAGATGCATGCCGGTTACAAATGTGTCAGAGTGCGGTCTGCCTTGCTCTGATGTCATGCTGATGACTTTCAGAGTCATGCCGTTGGCTTTTTTTCCAACGGATCATCTGCTTTGATCTGTTACGACAGCAAAACACTTCTGGAAATTGGTTACCGCTACACTGACCTGTTTCAGGACACTTTCTCCAATCTTCCATCTGAGATTCGCCGGGACGCCGAGTTGAACAATGGCCACTCGAGTCGACGGCGAAGATTCAAAAAACACAGCGGGAAACGCGCTGGGATCCGCAACAGACTGAGAAAAAGAGCATTCAGTCCTCCTCTCCCGAGCATTTTGCTCGCAAATGTCCAATCCTTGGAGAATAAGATGGACGATCTTAGAGCCAGGATAAGTTTTCAACGGGACATGAGAGACTGCAACATCTTTTGTCTGTCCGAAACATGGCTCATGCCAGCGGTCCCGGATACAGCCGTGACGCCGTCCGAGAACTTCTCTGTTTTTCGGATGGACAGAACAGCCGAGGCCGGGAAATCTAAAGGCGGTGGAGTGTGTTTCATGATAAACAAGAAATGGTGCGATCCTAGGAACATCTCCATTCTTTCGCGATCCTGCTCGCCTCACTTGGAACATTTAACTCTCATGTGCCGGCCTTTCTACCTACCGAGGGAGTTTTCCTCGGTCATCTCCACTGCCGTTTATATTCCACCACAGGCAGACACGGGGCTGGCTCTATCTGCCCTCCATGATGTGACCAGCGGCTTCATAAACAAACACCCCGACGCTGCTTTCATCGTCGCGGGTGATTTTAACAAAGCAAACCTAAAGAAAGTATTGCCAAACTTTCACCAGCATGTCTCCTGTCCCACACGAGGAGCAAACACACTGGATCATTGCTACTCTCCGTTTAAGAACGCCTACAAAGCTCGTTCACAGCCAGCTTTTGGCAAATCGGACCATGCCGCCATTTTCCTCACACCGGAATATAAACAAAGGCTCGTTCAAGAGCCCCCGGTGAGGAGGGAAGTCAAACGCTGGTCATCCCATTCAGAGATCACGCTACAGGCAGCTCTCGATGACGTCGACTGGGACATGTTCCGCGCGAGTTCTGAAGACGTCAGCGAGTTCACAGAAGTGGCGGTCTGCTTTATTAACACACTGACAGAGCAAGCCACACAAACATTAACTATAACGTCCTTCCCTAATCAGAAACCGTGGGTGGACAGTTCAATTCGCACTGCAGTAAACTCGCGCACCACCGCTTACAATGCCGGTCTCCTAACGGGGGATATGAGGGAGTACAAAGCTTCATGTTACGCCCTCCGGCGCGCCGTTAAAGCCGCAAAACTCCGCTATAAAGACCGAGTGGAATCTCATTTCCAACTCAACGACTCCCGGCGGATGTGGCAGGGACTGAGAACCATCTGTGCTTTTGGAACTAAATCCTCTGCAGAGGTGAGAGCTGATCCGTTACTGGTGAACGAGTTAAACTCTTTCTACGCTCGCTTTGATGGTAATCGCGGCAGCGCGACTCCGGCGAGTGACGCGTCAGAGAGAGTCCCTCAGAGCAGCAACGGTCACGTGATCTCTGTCTCGGAGGACGAGGTTCGGAGGGCACTCAAACGTGTGGATGTCAGGAAAGCTGCTGGGCCGGATGGTATTTCAGGTCGTGTTCTGCGGTCCTGTGCTGATCAGCTCGCAGGGCTCTTTACATCCATATTCAACGAGTCCCTTGCTACATCTGTTGTCCCCACCTCCTTCAAACGATCCTCCATCATCCCTGTACCTAAGATCAGTAAACCCTCTTGCCTAAATGACTATCGTCCAGTGGCTCTCACATCTTTAGTCATGAAGGTCTTTGAGAGACTCATTAAAAACAACATTTGCTCCTCCATTCCTGACACTTTGGACCCTCTTCAGTTTGCCTATCGTCCCAATAGATCGACTGAAGATGCCATTTCTCACGTCCTTCACTCCTGCCTCACTCACATCGACAGCAAAAGTGGGAACTATGTCAGGCTGCTATTTATTGACTATAGCTCAGCCTTTAACACCATAGTTCCCATTAAGCTAACACACAAACTCCTGGATCTAGGCCTGAATTCTTCTCTCTGCCTCTGGATTGAAGATTTCCTCACTGGCAGACCCCAGGCGGTGAGAGTAGGCCAGTTCACCTCCACCTCCATCACCCTGAGTGTTGGAGCTCCACAGGGCTGTGTACTGAGTCCCCTGCTCTACTCTCTCTACACCCATGACTGTTTGTCCACACTCAGCTCCACCTCGATCATCAAGTTTGCTGATGATACTGTTGTCCTGGGTCTCATCTCCAACAACAATGAGACGGCATACTTGGACGAAGTGGAGCAACTGACATCATGGTGCCAGGACAACTGTCTCTCTCTGAATGTTAACAAGACCAAAGAACTGATTGTGGACTTCAGGAAGAGACAGCATCGGTCATACTCCCCTCTCATGATCAGCGGGACACCGGTAGAGAGAGTGAGCAGCTTCAAATACCTGGGTGTGAACATCTCCGAGGATCTGACCTGGACTACACACATCCAGACACAGGTGAAAAAAGCCAGGCAAAGACTGTACCACCTGCGCCAGCTGAGGAAATTCAGGGTTTCACCAGCCATCCTGAAAACTTTCTATCGAGGGGCGATAGAAAGTGTCCTGACTCAGTGCATCACAGCGTGGTACGGGAACAGCACCAGTCACGACTGCAAAGCCCTGCAAAGAGTGGTGCGCTTATCCGAGCGCATCTCAGGCTCAGCTCTCCCGTCTCTGCAGGACATCTACACCAAACGCTGCAGAGGTAGAGCTACCAAAATCATCAGAGACATTAATCACCCTGCAAACTCTCACTTCACCCTGCTGCCATCTGGTAAGCGCTTCCGTAGCCTGATGGCAAAGACTGAAAGACTCAGGAGGAGTTTCTTCCCCCAGGCCATCAGACTCCTGAACTCAGTCACGTGACTTCACTTCACCCCGCACACGCATAAACATACGTTTTTTTAACATTAACATCCACATACTGCAATTGCACTGCACTTTACTTTCCTATTGTTACTGCGTAACAACCTGTAATAAACCTTGCACATTATACTTCTTTATATATACATATATATATATTTTATGTTAACCACTTATTTTTAAGTCTACAGTTTATCTCACTTATCATATCCACATATTTTTTATATTTTTATTTTATCTTATTTCCTATTTTTATCTTTACTTGATTTATTTATAATTCTACTTATGTTAATACTTTTTATTCTAATTTTATTCTATTTCTATTTTAATTTCTTGTAACTATTATTTGCACTGTCCATGGAGCGGACCTGTTTACATTTCACTGCCAGTTGTATATTGTGTATATAACTGTGTATGTGACAAATAAAACTCTTGAATCTTGAATGTATGTCAAAAATATCTCGCGAGCGCAAAGCGCACGTGTCGGATTCTGCAGTCGCATGCAGTTGCTCTCCACCGACTGCGCTGATCAAAAGCATGATGGGAAACGACTTGCTGACGACACAGCTTAATGCTCATTGGTTTAAACAACTGTGATGTATTGTTCTCTTTTAAAATGTTTGATTTTAAAACTCTAATATCATGTTTTATGTGTATATGTTGTTTGTGAATATTCCCAAACTATCTGACAGTGCGATCTCTTTGGGTTATGCAATTTATTTTTTATAAAAAAATAAAATAAATAAAAACACATGTCTGTATTAAAGAAAGAAATATTGATAAACATGTATTTGGAATGGAATTAAATAACAAGTACTTTGGGTGTCTTGTTCATTTTATTTATTTTCATATAAAAGCAACAAAACTTGAATTACATCCAGTTTATTAGCAAAACTGTGCACGAGCGTGAATTGCGTGAATCGCGTGAATCCCGCGATATCCATCTTTGATCTTGCAGGTGTCAGATCCACTGTGAGTAGAGAGAACTGTCCAGCTTGCCTGTGCTTTTTTCACTCCTCCTCTCACTGCAGCCGCCTACTCTAGCATACATTTCAGGCGAGGCAAGGCGCATCTCAAACAAGCCTATTGCCTGTGCGCACAATCCTGATCTAATCGACAACTTTGCAGTTGCACATAGGAAAGCCCGTAAAATCCCACTATAATGTAAGAGAGCATCTTTTTTATGTATTTGGACCTAGGCCTAACAATGTTTTATAGTGCGCTGTCCCCATTGTTTTTTTGTTGTTTTTTTGTTTTGTTTTTGGTGAGCGTAGGCTACTCATGATTTTGTTAGTAATCTCATCTCTTATATGCTGTGTATGATCATATCCTGCCCTATTCATGGTAGCCTACTCGCGGACATTGCGTCATCAATTGCGTCATCAAGGGGCCTGCCTTGATAATCCTACTTAAGGGCCCGGTGTTGGCTCGTTCGTTACGCCACTGAATATAATTGTCTAAACTCCTTATTAAAATTACATATTTACAACAAATCTGACACATATATACAGTATGGGCACACTTTGAGTACTACTAATAAAAGTGGTGGAGATCAGGCAAGACTATAAGAAGACTCTAACTATAACTGTAAAAACGCTTTAAAACCATATATTTCCTATGGTAAACTGCCTGTATAGGCTGTAAATTGACTTTTTCATCTATGATGGCAGTTGTTAAATGCTTGCTAAATGAAACTTAATGTCTTTTGATGCTTGTGTGCTTAAAGGCCTTAAAGGCTTGAACCCCGCTAAATGCTGCTTGCAGCTTTAATTAGGGGTTCAAGCACGAAGTGCTGAAACCCTATTGTAATTGTATTGATTTTTATTATTATTATTATTATTATTATTATTCTCCGCTAAAACGCATCGTGCAGCCCAAACCGTAAGGGCTGGAACTTTGAAACTTTGTCAGATGGTAGTAAACAAATCGAGGAGAGGTTATCAAATTATGAGCCAGATTGGCCTATAGGTGGCGCTATAGCAATCAATTGCGCGAAACTGCTCATAACTCCTAAACCGTATGTCGTAGACTCAAGTGTCTTATATCATTGGAAAGGTGAGTTTATGACGAACAAAACGTATATCTCCGATTTCATTTGCGCCATGATAGATTTTCCGCCATTTTGAATTTTGTCAAAAAACTACTTTTGCGAACTAGTCCTAGGTTTTTTGCCCGATCGGAACCAAACCAGTGCAGAAATGTTCTCTGGAGTCTGAATATCAATAATTATCGAAAAAAAGTTGAAATTTCTATTCACGGTTGCTAAGGGGCGGAAAACGAATGTTGTGGGAGGAGCCTATTTTACTAAAATGGCTATAACTCAAGAAAAAAATGAGATATCTTCACCAAACTTGGTACACATGTGTATGGGCTCCGTTTTTGGTCACGATAAAAAAACCGCGATGATTGAACACTTGGTGGCGCTATAACACGAAAAAAACATGAAAATGGCTATAACCACCCGACCGCTAGTCCGATTGACTTGAAAATTGGTATGCAGTGTCTTGGTCCAAGGTACCAAGTATGTCTATGAGGACATTGGCGTATCTCAAAAAACATGGCCGCCAAGGCCAACTAAATTTGAGCACCTATTAGACAAGGTTAACGGAGGCCGATCAGAACGAAACTCGATGGGTATGTTTGACTTATGGCCTTAGAGGTCTATAAGAATTTTGAAAGAAATCAGCCACTAGTTGGCGCTAACAAGTTTTATGGCACTGTAATCACGTGGTGTTGAACACATCCACAAAATATGCATATCGTTTGATAGACCTCCTCATATTGAACAACTTTGCCTCTGGAACCATTGCTGTTAATCCAATTGTTCATTAAATATTTGCGATTATGTTTAAAACCTACTTTTGCAAACTAGTCCCTGGTTTTTTGCCTGATCGGAACCAAACCAGTATAGGACAATTCTCTGGACTCTCTAGATCAATAATTATCGAAAAAAAGTCCAATTTTTGCCTTTGGATGGCTATAACAGGGTCATTTAGAAGAGGGGCGTAGCAAAATACACTCAAAAGCCTATAAATCCTAAAGGAAAACTCAAAACTTCACGAAAATTGTTATGTATATGTAACATAACATGCTGAAAAATCATGCAAAGTTTCATGGAGATCGGACTATAGGTGGCGCTATAACTGTTAAAAAGCTTTGAAAACCATGTAATCCTATGGTGAAATGCCTGTATTGGCTGTAAATGGTATTTTCCATCTCTGTAATCAGGTGGGGTTAAAAACATCCACATAATATGCATAAATTATGATAGATCTCCTCATACTGAACAACTTTGCCTCAAGAACCAATACTGTCTATCAAATCGTTATTTAAACATTCACAATTATGTTAATAACCTACTTTTGCAAACTAGTCATAGATTTTTCAACCTGATCAGAACCAAACCAGTGCAGTACAATTCTCTGGACTCTTTAGAGCAATAGTTATTTTAAAAAAAAGTTAAACTTTTGCATCTGAATGGCTATAACAGGGTTATTTCATGATGTGGCCTTGACCAAGTGTCCCCAAATGCCTATATCTATTCAATGAATGCTCAGATATTCTTAAAAACAAGTCAGAACATGTGTACTATGCCTCTAAACAAGCATGAAAAATTTCAGACAGATAGGACAATATTTGCCTCTATAACAGTTAAAAAGCTGAAAATTATGAAAATAATGGTATATTAAGCCAATAAGTGGTCGTTTGCTGCCCCCCGCTGTTCATTTTATTGTACTACACTCTAATATTGATCTACAAGTCATATTCAGCTTAAAATAAATCACTATTTTAACATTTGCAATCACATTTAGTTAAAATGAATCTATTAAGTATTACTATTGACAATTTTCACATTGAGAAATGTGAATCTTGAAGGAGACTGGCAGGAAACATTTTGTTTACTGCAACATCATAAAGTTCAAATGTCTGTATCTACAACAAAATGTGTGTGTGTAGTCCTATGTTTCTGAATACATTTTTAAAAATCTGATAAATAGTTACAAAGAGCTATGTTAAATGATTATAGACCATAGCATTAAAAAAGTGTGTGTGTGTGTGTGTGTGTGTGTGTGTCTGGCCTTGACCAAGTGTCCCCAAATGCCTATATCTATTCAATGAATGCTCAGATATTCTTAAAAACAAGTCAGAAGATGTGTACTATGCCTCTAAACAAGCATGAAAAATTTCAGACAGATAGGACAATATTTGCCTCTATAACAGTTAAAAAGCTGAAAATTATGAAAATGATGGTATATTAAGCCAATAAGTGGTCGTTTGCTGCCCCCCGCTGTTCTTTTTATTGTACTACACTCTAATATTGATCTATAAGTCATATTCAGACTTTAAAAAAAATCACAATTTTAACATTTACAATCACATTTAGTCAAAATTAATCTATTAGCTATTACCATTGACAATAATTGTCACATTGAGAAATGTGAATCTTGAAGGAGACTTGCAGGAAACATTTTGTTTACTGCAACATCATATAGTTCAAATGTCTGTATCTACAACAAATTGTGTGTGTGTGTAGTCCTATGTTTCTGAATACATTTTTAATAATCTGATTAATAGTTACAAAGAGCTATGTGAAATGATTATAGACCATAGTGTGTGAAAAAGTGTGTCTGTGTGTGTCTGTGTGTGTGTGTGTGTGTGTGTGTGTGTGTGTGTGTGTGTGTGTGTGTGTGTGTGTGTGTGTGTGTGTATAAGCATGTATAATGGAATTAACATGGAAGACCAATATGATATTTAAGTGAAGCAACTGTGAAAAGACTGTATTAATAAGTAGAATGTCCAGCAGAGGGCAGCAGAAGACCACTTATTGACTCACTTTCCTTTTAAAGTTTGATTTTCCACAGTATTTTGCACTAAAGCAATTACTATTATAACACAATCATATTTTGTCAGAGTTGACACTTCACATAATTACTAGCAATGTGGTAAATCATGATAAATCACATTAGAAACATGGTAAATCATGGTAAATAATACTAGAACATGGTATATCATTGTAAATTTTGCTAGAACAGGGTAAATCACGGTAGACTATGGTAAATCATGCTAGAAACATGGTTATTCATAGTAAATAATACTAGAACGTGATGTATTTCACAAAAAAATTTGACATGCTCATAGACCATTAAAAGATATTTTCACAATTACATATCTCAAAAACATTTTGTGTGTGTGTGTGTAACCATGCATAATGGAACAACTGGTTTGAAGCCTGTTTTAGAGACTATTTTACTAAAAGGGCTATAACTCAGGAACGAAATGAGATATCTTCACCAAACTTGGTACACATGTGTATGGGCTGAGTCTTTGGTCACAGTAAAATTAATTGTGAGGACTGAAAACTTGGTGGCGCTATAACATTAAAAAAACATGAAAAGGGCTATAACCACCCACCTGCTAGTCCAATTGACTTGAAAATTGGTATGCAGTGTCTTGGTCCAAGGTCCAAACATGGCCGCCATTGGCCAATGAAATTTGAGCACCTATAAGACAAGGTTAAAGGAGGCCGATCGGAACAAAACTTGGTGAGCATGTTTGACTCATGGTCCTAGAGGTCTGTAATAATTTTTTAAGAAATTGGCCACTAGTAGGCTCCAACGAATTTTACGGCTCTGTAATCACGTGATGTTTCACATATTCCCACAATATTGATATAATTTGATAGATCTCCTCATACTGTACAACTGTGCCTCTAGAAACATTGCTGTCAATCAAATCGTTCATTAAATATTCGTAATTATGTTAAAACCCTACTTTTGCAAACTAGTCCCGTTTTTTTTGCCCGATCGGAGCCAAACAAGTCTAGGACAATTCTCTGCACTCTCTAGATCAATAATTATCAAAAAAGTTGAACTTTTGCATCTGGATGGCTATAACAGGGTCATTTAGAAAAGAGGCGTGGCAAAATACACTCAAAAGCCTATAAATTCTAAGGGAAAGCTCAAAACTTCACGAAAATTGGTGGGCATATGTGACATTAGATCCTTAACAAGCATTAAACGTTTTATAGAGATCGGACCATAGGTGGCGCTATAACTGTTAAAAACCTTTTAAAACCATGTTTCCTATGGTAAATTGCCTGTAAATTGACTTTTCCATCTATTATTTCAGTGTTTAAAATCTTGCTAAATAAAACTTAACGTCTTTTGATGCTTGTGTGCTTAAAGGCCTTAAAGGCTTGAACCCCGCTAAATGCTGCTTGCAGCTTTAATTATTATTATTATTATTATTATTCTCCGCTAAAACGCATCGTGCAGCCCAAACCGTAGAAGCTGGAGCTTTGAAACTTTGTCAGATGGTAGTACAAAAATCGAGGAGAGGTTATCAAATTATGAGCCAGATTGGCCTATAGGTGGCGCTATAGCAATCAATTGCGCAAAACTGCTCATAACTCCTAAACCGTATGTCGTAGACTCAAGTGTCTTATATCATTGGAAAGCTGAATACCTGACGTAAAAAATGTATATCTCCGATTTCATTTCCGCCATTATAGATTTTCCGCCATTTTGAATTTTGTCAAAAAACTACTTTTGCGAACTAGTCCCTGGATTTTTGCCCGATCGGAACCAAACCAGTGCAGAAATGTTCTCTGGAGTATGAATATCAATAATTATCGAAAAAAATGTGAAATTTCTATTCACGATCGCTAAGGGGCGGAAAACGAACGTTGTGGGAGGAGCCTATTTTACTAAAATGGCTATAACTCAAGAACAAAATTAGATATCTTTACCAAACTTTGTACACATGTGTATGGACTGAGTCTTGGGTCACGATAAAAGAATCGCGACGATTGAACACTTGGTGGCGCTATAACACGAAAAAAACATGAAAATGGCTCTAACGACCCGACCGCTAGTCCGATTGACTTGAAAATTGGTATGCAGTGTCTTGGTCCAAGGTACCATATATGTCTATGAGGACATTGGCGTATCTCAAAAAACATGGCTGCTATTGGCCAATGAAGTTTGAGCACCTCTAAGACAAGGTTAACGGAGGCTGATCGGAATGAAACTCGGTGGGCATTTTTGACTCATGGACTTAGAGGTCTGTAAGAATTTTGAAAGAAATCGGCCACTAGTTGGCGCTAACGAGTTTTTTGGCTCTGTAATCACGTGGTGTTGCACACATCAACCAAATATACACATCATATGATAGGGCTCCTCATACTGAACAACTTTTCCTCCAAAAGCATTGCTGTCAATCAAATCGTTCATTAAATATTTGCGATTATGTTTAAAACCTACTTTTGCGAACTAGTCTCTGGATTTTTGCTTGATCGGAAACAAACCAGTCTAGGACAATTCTCTGGACTCTCTAGATCAATAATTATCAAAAAAAAGTTGAACTTTTGCATTTGAATGCCTATAACAGGGTCATTTAGAAGAGGGGCGTAGCAAAATACACTCAAAAGCATATAAATCCTAAAGGAAAACTCAAAACTTCACGAAAATTATTATGTATATGTAACATAACATGCTGAAAAAGCATGCAAAGTTTCATGGAGATCGGACCATAGGTGGCGCTATAACTGTTAAAAAGCTTTGAAAACCATGTATTCCTATGGTGAAATGCCTGTATTGGCTGTAAATGGTATTCTCCATCTCTGTAATCAGGTGGGGTTAAAAACATCCACATAATATGCATAAATTATGATAGATCCCCTCATACTGAACAACTTTGCCTCAATAACCAATACTGTCAATCAAATCGTTATTTAAACATTCACAATTATGTTAATAACCTACTTTTGCAAACTAGTCATAGATTTTTCAACCTGATCAGAACCAACCCAGGGCAGTACAATTCTCTGGACTCTTTAGAGCAATAATTATTTTTAAAAAAAGTTAAACTTTTGCATCTGAATGGCTATAACTGGGTTATTTCAAGATGTGGCCTTGACCAAGTGTCCCCAAATGCCTATATCTATTCAATGAATGCTCAGATATTCTTAAAAACAAGTCAGAACATGTGTACTATGCCTCTAAACAAGCATGAAAATTTTCAGACAGATAGGACCATATTTGCCTCTATAACAGTTAAAAAGCTGAAAATTATGAAAATAATGGTATATTAAGCCAATAAGTGGTCGTTTGCTGCCCCCCGCTGTTCATTTTATTGTACTACACTCTAATATTGATATACAAGTCATTTTCAGCTTTAAATAAATCACTATTTTAACATTTGCTATCACATTTAGTTAAAATTAATCTATTAAGTATTACTATTGACAATTGTCACATTGAGAAATGTGAATCTTGAAGGAGACTTGCAGGAAACATTTTGTTTACTGCAACATCATAAAGTTCAAATGTCTGTAACTACAACAAAATGTGTGTGTGTAGTCCTATGTTTCTGAATACATTTTTAAAAATCTGATTAATAGTTACAAAGAGCTATGTGAAATGATTATAGACCATAGCATTAAAAAAAGTGTGTGTGTGTCTGGCCTTGACCAAGTGTCCCAAAATGCCTATATCTATTCAATGAATGCTCAGATATTCTTAAAAACAAGTCAGAACATGTGTAATATGCCTCCAAACAAGCATGACAATTTTCAGACAGATAGGACAATATTTGCCTCTATAACAGTTAAAAAGGTGAAAATGACAGAGTTCATATGAAAATAATGACCAATATGTGGTCTTTTGCTGCCCCCCACTGTTCATTTTATTGTACTACACTCTAATATTGATCTATGGTTATAGATACATGGTTAATCATAGTAAATAATACTAGAACGTGGTGCATTTCACAAAAAAATGTGACATGCTCATAGACCATTAAAAGATATTTTCACAATAACATATCTCAAAAATATTGTGTGTGTGTGTGTGTGTGTGTGTGTGTAACCATGCATAATGGAACAACTGGTTTGAAGCCTGTTTCAGAGCCTATTTTACTAAAAGGGCTATAACTCAGGAACGAAATGAGATATCTTCACCAAACTTGGTACACTTGTGTATGGGATGAGTCTTTGGTCAAGGTAAAAAGAATTGTGAGGATTGAACACTTGGTGGCGCTATAACATAAAAAACATGAAAAGGGCTATAACCACCCGACTGCCAGTCCGATTGACTTGAAAGTTGGTATGCAGTGTCTTGGTCCAAGGTACCACGCATGTCTATAAAGGAAATTGGCGTAGCTCAAAAAACATGGCCGCCATTGGCCAATGAAATGTGAGCACTTATTAGACAAGGTTAACAGAGGCCGATCGGAACAAAAGTTGGCGAGCATGTTTGACTCAGGGTCCTAGAGGTCTGTAATAATTTTTTAAGAATTTGGCCACTAGTAGGCGCCAATAAGTTTTATGGCTCTGTAATCACGTGATGTTTCACATATTCTCACAATATTGATATAATTTGATAGATCTCCTCATACTGAACAACTTTGTCTCTAGAAACATTGCTGTCAATCAAATCGTTCATTAAATATTTGTGATTATGTTAAAAACCTACTTTTGCAAATAAGTCCCTGTTTTTTTGACCGATCGGAACCAAACCAGTCTAGGACAATTCTCTGGACTCTCTAGATCAATAATTATCAAAAAAAGTTTAACTTTTGCATTTGGATGGCTATAACAGGGTCATTTCGAAAAGAGGCATGGCAAAAAACCCTCAAAAGCCTATAAATTCTAAGGGAAAGCTCAAAACTTCACGAAAATTGGTGGCCATGTGTGAGATTAGATCCTTAACAAGCATTAAACATTTTATAGAGATCGGACCATAGGTGGCGCTATAACTGTTAAAAACCTTTTAAAACCATGTTTCCTATGGTGAATTGCCTGTAAATTGAATTTTCCATCTATTATTTCAGCGTTTAAAATCTTGCTAAATAAAACTTAATGTCTTTTGATGCTTGTGTGCTTAAAGGCCTTAAAGGCTTGAACCCCGCTAAATGCTGCTTGCAGCTTTAATTAGGGGTTCAAGCACGAAGTGCTGAAACCCTATTGTAATTGTATTGATTTTTATTATTAGGGGTTCAAGCACGAAGTGCTGAACACCTATTGTATTTGTGCTGATTTTTATTATTATTATTATTATTATTATTATTCTGCCATAAAACGCATCGTGCAGCCCAAACCGTAAGTGCTGGAGCTTTGAAACTTTGTCAGATGGTAGTACAAAAATCGAGGAGAGGTTATCAAATTATGAGCCAGATTGGCCTATAGGTGGCGCTATAGCAATCAATTGCGCGAAACTGCTCATAACTCCTAAACCGTATGTCGTAGACTCAATTGTCTTATATCATTGGAAAGGTGAGTCCCTGACGAACAAAACGTATATCTCCGATTTCATTTCCGTCATAATAGATTTTCCGCCATTTTGAATTTTGTCAAAAAACTACTTTTGCGAACTAGTCCCTGGATTTTTGCCCGATCGGAACCAAACCAGTGCAGAAATGTTCTCTGGTATCTGAATATCAATAATTATTGAAAAAAAGTAGAAATTTCGATTCACGGTCGCAAAGGGGCGGAAAACGAATGTTGTGGGAGGAGCCTATTTTACTAAAATGGCTATAACTCAAGAAAAAAATTAGATATCTTTACCAAACTTGGTACACATGTGTATGGGCTGAGTTTTTGGTCACGATAAAAAAATCGCGACGATTGAACACTTGGTGGCGCTATAACACGAAAAAAACATGAAAATGGCTATAACCACCCGACCGCTAGTCCGATTGACTTGAAAATTGGTATGCAGTGTCTTGGTCCAAGGTACCATATATGTCTATGAGGACATTGGCGTATCTCAAAAAACATGGCTGCTATCGGCTAATGAAATTTGAGCACCTCTAAGACAAGGTTAACGGAGGCCGATCGGAATGAAACTTGGTGGGCATCTTTGACTCACGGCCTTAGAGGTCTGTAAAAATTTTGAAAGAAATCGGCCACTAGTTGGCGCTAACGAGTTTTATGGCTCTGTAATCACGTGGTGTTGCACACATCAACCAAATATACATATCATATGATAGGTCTCCTCATGCTGAACAACTTTGCCTCTAGAAGCATATCTGTCAATCAAACCGTTCATTAAATATTTGCAATTATGTTTAAAAACTACTTTTTCAAACTAGTCCCTGGATTTTTGCCCGATCAGAATCAAACCAGTCTAGGACAATTCTCTGGACTCTCTAGATCAATAATTATCGAAAAAAAGTTGAACTTTTGCATTTAGATGGCCATAACAGGGTCATTTAGAAGAGGGGCGTAGCAAAATACACTCAAAAGCCTATAAAATCTAAAGGAAAACTCAAAACTTCACGAAAATTGTTATGTATATGTGACATAACATGCTGAAGAAGGATGCAAAGTTTCATGGAGATCGGACCATAGGTGGCGCTATAACTGTTAAAAAGCTTTGAAAACCATGTATTCCCAATGGTGAATTGCCTGTATTGGCTGTAAATGGTATTTTCCATCTCTGTAATCAGGTGGGGTAAAAAACATCCACATAATGTGCAGAAATTATGATAGATCTCCTCATACTGAACAACTTTGCCTCAAGAACCAATACTGTCAATCAAATTGTTATTTATTTATTCACAATTATGTTAAAAACGTATTACCTAAAATTGCCACCAGATGGCAGCAGAAGACCACTCATTGGTTCATTCTGCTTACTAAGCATATTTAAACTTTATAAAATCATTATAATAAATGTTGCAAATGACATTTTGTCAATGTTTATCAATTAATTTGTTCATTTGATTAATGTTTTTACAATAATTATTAAATTACAATTAAAATAATGCCTGAAAATATGTTTTAAAGGGGAAAACCTGGAATAAGCTATTTGTTACCCATCATTTATTTCAAATATCTATATCTCCAACAAAATGTGCATGTGAGTTAAGCACGTTTGAAGACATTAACTTGGAAAATGTAACCATTAAATGAAAAACAGACATTTAAAATGAAAATGAGCCAATGAGTGGTTCTCTGCTGCCACCTGCTGGGCTTAAATGGTCATTTTGTCATACTATTTACTTATCATGTTCTATAATTTCTATTTAGACATTATAAAGTCACTATTACAATATTTACAATTACATTTTGTCAAATTAATTTATTTCAAATATATTATAGCGTATTACCTAAAATTGCCACCTGATGGCAGCAGAAGACCACTCATTGGCTTATCCTCTAAACTAATATTGTTCAATCATATTTAAACTGTGATCGTGCAGACCAAAGCGTAAATGCTAGAGACTTGAAACTTTATCAAATGGTAGTACAAAAATCGAGGCTAATGTTGTCAGAGTATGAACCCGATTGGCCAATAGGTGGCGCTACAGCAAGCAAAAGCGCAAAATGGCTCATAACTCCTCAACCGTATGTCGTAGACTCAAGTGTCTTATATCATTGGAAAGGTGAGTCCATGACGAACAAAACGTATATCTCCGATTTCATTTCCGCCATGAAAGATTTTCCGCCATTTTGCATTTTGTCAAAAAACTACTTTTGCAAACTAGTCCTAGGTTTTTTGCCGGATCGGAACCAAACCAGTGTCAAAATGTTCTCTGGAGTCAACTTATCAATAATTATCAAAAAAAGTCGAAATTTATATTCACGGTTGTTAAGGAGCGTAAAAATAATCGTTCAGGGGGGAGCCTATTTACTAAAAGGGCTATAACTCAAGAACAAAATGAGATATCTTCACCAAACTTGGTACACATGTGTATAGGCTGAGTCTTTGGTCACGATAAAAAAAATTGCGACGATTTAGCACTTGGTGGCACAATAACGTGAAAAAACATCAAAATGGCTTTAACCACCTGACCGCTAGTCCGATTGACTTGAAAATTGGTATGCAGTGTCTTGGTCCAAGGTACCAAGTATGTCTATGAGGACATTGGCGTATCTTAAAAAACATGGCTGCCACAGCCAATTAAATTTGAGCACCTATTAGACAAGTCTCATGGCCCTAGAGGTCTGTAAGAATTTCGAAAGAAATCGGCCACTAGTTGGCGCTAATGAGTTTTATGGCTCTGTAATCACGTGGTGTTGCACACATCCACGAAATATACATATCATTTGATATATTCTAAGGGTAAACTCAAAACTTCACGAAAATTGGTGGGCATATGTGACATTAGATCCTTAACAAGCTTGCAAAGTTTTATAGAGCTCGGACCATAGGTGGCGCTATAACTGTTAAAAACCTTTTAAAACCATATGTTTCCTATGGTAAATTGCCTATATTGCCTGAAAATTGACTTTTCCATCTATTTTTTCAGTGTTTAAAATCTTGCTAAATAAAACTAAATGTCTTTTGATGCTTGTGTGCTTAAAGGCCTTAAAGGCTTGAACCCCACTAAATGCTGCTTGCAGCTTTAATTATTATTATTATTATTATTATTCTCCGCTAAAACGCATCGTGCAGCCCAAACCGTAAGGGCTGGAACTTTGAAACTTTGTCAGATGGTAGTAAACAAATCGAGGAGAGGTTATCAAATTATGAGCCAGATTGGCCTATAGGTGGCGCTATAGCAATCAATTGCGCGAAACTGCTCATAACTCCTAAACCGTATGTCGTAGACTCAAGTGTCTTATATCATTGGAAAGGTGAGTTTATGACGAACAAAACGTATATCTCCGATTTCATTTGCGCCATGATAGATTTTCCGCCATTTTGAATTTTGTCAAAAAACTACTTTTGCGAACTAGTCCTAGGTTTTTTGCCCGATCGGAACCAAACCAGTGCAGAAATGTTCTCTGGAGTCTGAATATCAATAATTATCGAAAAAAAGTTGAAATTTCTATTCACGGTTGCTAAGGGGCGGAAAACGAATGTTGTGGGAGGAGCCTATTTTACTAAAATGGCTATAACTCAATAAAAAAATGAGATATCTTCACCAAACTTGGTACACATGTGTATGGGCTCCGTTTTTGGTCACGATAAAAAAACCGCGATGATTGAACACTTGGTGGCGCTATAACACGAAAAAAACATGAAAATGGCTATAACCACCCGACCGCTAGTCCGATTGACTTGAAAATTGGTATGCAGTGTCTTGGTCCAAGGTACCAAGTATGTCTATGAGGACATTGGCGTATCTCAAAAAACATGGCCGCCAAGGCCAATTAAATTTGAGCACCTATTAGACAAGGTTAACGGAGGCCGATCAGAACGAAACTCGATGGGTATGTTTGACTTATGGCCTTAGAGGTCTATAAGAATTTTGAAAGAAATCAGCCACTAGTTGGCGCTAACAAGTTTTATGGCACTGTAATCACGTGGTGTTGAACACATCCACAAAATATGCATATCGTTTGATAGACCTCCTCATATTGAACAACTTTGCCTCTGGAACCATTGCTGTTAATCCAATTGTTCATTAAATATTTGCGATTATGTTTAAAACCTACTTTTGCGAACTAGTCCCTGGTTTTTTGCCTGATCGGAACCAAACCAGTATAGGACAATTCTCTGGACTCTCTAGATCAATAATTATCGAAAAAAAGTCCAACTTTTGCCTTTGGATGGCTATAACAGGGTCATTTAGAAGAGGGGCGTAGCAAAATACACTCAAAAGCCTATAAATCCTAAAGGAAAACTCAAAACTTCACGAAAATTGTTATGTATATGTAACATAACATGCTGAAAAATCATGCAAAGTTTCATGGAGATCGGACTATAGGTGGCGCTATAACTGTTAAAAAGCTTTGAAAACCATGTAATCCTATGGTGAAATGCCTGTATTGGCTGTAAATGGTATTTTCCATCTCTGTAATCAGGTGGGGTTAAAAACATCCACATAATATGCATAAATTATGATAGATCTCCTCATACTGAACAACTTTGCCTCAAGAACCAATACTGTCTATCAAATCGTTATTTAAACATTCACAATTATGTTAATAACCTACTTTTGCAAACTAGTCATAGATTTTTCAACCTGATCAGAACCAAACCAGTGCAGTACAATTCTCTGGACTCTTTAGAGCAATAGTTATTTTAAAAAAAAGTTAAACTTTTGCATCTGAATGGCTATAACAGGGTTATTTCATGATGTGGCCTTGACCAAGTGTCCCCAAATGCCTATATCTATTCAATGAATGCTCAGATATTCTTAAAAACAAGTCAGAACATGTGTACTATGCCTCTAAACAAGCATGAAAAATTTCAGACAGATAGGACAATATTTGCCTCTATAACAGTTAAAAAGCTGAAAATTATGAAAATAATGGTATATTAAGCCAATAAGTGGTCGTTTGCTGCCCCCCGCTGTTCATTTTATTGTACTACACTCTAATATTGATCTACAAGTCATATTCAGCTTAAAATAAATCACTATTTTAACATTTGCAATCACATTTAGTTAAAATGAATCTATTAAGTATTACTATTGACAATTTTCACATTGAGAAATGTGAATCTTGAAGGAGACTGGCAGGAAACATTTTGTTTACTGCAACATCATAAAGTTCAAATGTCTGTATCTACAACAAAATGTGTGTGTGTAGTCCTATGTTTCTGAATACATTTTTAAAAATCTGATAAATAGTTACAAAGAGCTATGTTAAATGATTATAGACCATAGCATTAAAAAAGTGTGTGTGTGTGTGTGTGTGTGTGTGTGTGTGTGTGTCTGGCCTTGACCAAGTGTCCCCAAATGCCTATATCTATTCAATGAATGCTCAGATATTCTTAAAAACAAGTCAGAAGATGTGTACTATGCCTCTAAACAAGCATGAAAAATTTCAGACAGATAGGACAATATTTGCCTCTATAACAGTTAAAAAGCTGAAAATTATGAAAATGATGGTATATTAAGCCAATAAGTGGTCGTTTGCTGCCCCCCGCTGTTCTTTTTATTGTACTACACTCTAATATTGATCTATAAGTCATATTCAGACTTTAAAAAAAATCACAATTTTAACATTTACAATCACATTTAGTCAAAATTAATCTATTAGCTATTACCATTGACAATAATTGTCACATTGAGAAATGTGAATCTTGAAGGAGACTTGCAGGAAACATTTTGTTTACTGCAACATCATATAGTTCAAATGTCTGTATCTACAACAAATTGTGTGTGTGTGTAGTCCTATGTTTCTGAATACATTTTTAATAATCTGATTAATAGTTACAAAGAGCTATGTGAAATGATTATAGACCATAGCATTAAAAAAGTGTGTGTGTGTGTGTGTGTGTGTGTGTGTGTGTGTGTGTGTGTGTGTGTATAAGCATGCATAATGGAATTAACATGGAAGACCAATTTGATATATAACTGATTTTATAGTGTTTATTGCAAAGCAACTGTGAAAAGACTTTATTAATAAGTAGAATGTCCAGCAGAGGGCAGCAGAAGACCACTAATTGGTTCATTCTGTCCACTAAGCATATATATAAACTCTAAAAAAACATTATAATAGCATTGAAAATGACATTTTGTCAATGCTTATCAATTAATTTGTTCATTTGATTAATGTTTTTACAATAATTATTAAATTACAATTAAAATAATGCCTGAAAATATGTTTTAAAGGGGAAGACCTGGAATAAGCTATTTGTTACCCATCATTTATTTCAAATATTTATATCACCAACAAAATGTGCATGTGAGTTAAGCACGTTTGAAGACATTAAAAAACAGACATTTAAAATGAAAATGAGCCAATGAGTGGTTCTCTGCTGCCACCTGCTGGGCATAAATAGTCATTTTTTTCATACTATTTACTTATCATGTTCTATAATTCCTATTTACACATTATAAAGTCATTATTACAATATTTACAATCACATTTTGTCAAATTAATTTATCTCAAATATATTATGGCGTATTACCTAAAATTGCCACCAGATGGCAGCAGAAGACCACTCATTGGCTTATCCTCTAAACTAATATTGTTCAATCATATTTAAACTGTGATCGTGCAGACCAAAGCGTAAATGCTAGAGACTTGAAACTTCATCAGATGATAGTACGAAAATCGAGGCTAATGTTGTCAGAGTATGAACCCGATTGGACAATAGGTGGCGCTACAGCAATCAAAAGCGCAAAATGGCTTATAACTCCTAAACCGTATGACGTAGACTCAAGTGTCTTATATCATTGGAAAGGTGAGTCCATGACAAACAAAACGTATATCTCCGATTTCATTTCCGCCATTATAGATTTTCCGCCATTTTTAATTTTGTCAAAAAACTACTTTTGCAAACAAGTCCTAGGTTTTTTGCCCGATCGGAACCAAACCAGTGTCAAAAAATTTTCTTGAGTCAGTTTATCAATAATTATCAAAAAAAAGTCGAAATTTATATTCACGGTTGTTAAGGAGCGTAAAAATAGTTGTTCAGGGCGGAGCCTATTTACTAAAAAAGCTATAACTCAAGAACAAAATGAGATATCTTTACCAAACTTGGTAGACATGTGTATAGGCTGAGTCTTTGGTCACAATAAAAAAAATCGCGACGATTTAACTCTTGGTGGCGCAATAACGTAAAAAAACATGAAAATGGCTTTAACCACCCGACCGCTAGTCCGATTGACTTGAAAATTGGTATGCAGTGTCTAGGTCCAAGGTACCAAGTATGTCTGTGAGGACATTGGCATATCTCAAAAAACATGGCTGCCACAGCCAATTAAATTTGAGCACCTATTAGACAAGTCTCATGGCCCTAGAGGTCGGTAAGAATTTTGAAAGAAATCGGCCACTAGTTGGCGCTAATGAGTTTTATGGCTCTGTAATCACGTGGTGTTGCACACATCCACGAAATATGCATATCATTTGATATATTCTAAGGGAAAACTCAAAACTTCACGAAAATTGGTGGGCATGTGTGTCATAACATCATTAACAAGCATAGAAAGTTTTATAGAGATCGGACCATAGGTGGCGCTATAACTATTAAAAACCTTTTAAAACCATATGTTTTCTATGGTAAATTGCCAATATTGCCTGTAAATGGACTTTTCCATCTGTTATTTCAGTGTTTAAAATCTTGCTAAATGAAACGTAATGTCTTTTGATGCTTGTGTGCTTAAAGGCCTTAAAGGCTTGAACCCCGCTAAATGCTGCTTGCAGCTTTAATTAGGGGTTCAAGCACGAAGTGCTGAAACCTTATTGTAATTGTAAGGGTTTTTATTATTATTATTCTCCGCTAAAACGCATCGTGCAGCCCAAACCGTAAAGGCTGGAGCATTGAAACTTTGTCAGATGGTAGCCCAAAAATCGAGGAGAGGTTATCAAATTATGAGCCAAATTGGCCTATAGGTGGCGCTATAGCAATCAATTGCGCGAAACTGCTCATAACTCCTAAACCGTAAGTCATAGACTCAAGTGTCTTATATCATTGGAAAGCTGAATACCTGACGTAAATAATGTATATCTCCGATTTCATTTCCGGTAGGCAAATTTTTCCGTCATTTTGAATTTTGTTGAAAAACTACTTTTGCGAACTAGTCCCTGGATTTTAACCCGATCGGAACCAAACCAGTGCAGAAATGTTCTCTGGAGTCTGAATATCAATAATTATCGAAAAAAAGTTGAAATTTCGATTCACGGTTGCTAAGGTGCGGAAAACGAATGTTGTGGGAGGAGCCTATTTTACTAAAATGGCTATAACTCAAGAACAAAATGAGATATCTTTACCAAACTTGGTACACATGTGTATGGGCTGAGTCTTTGGTCACGATAAAACAATCGCGACGATTGAACACTTGGTGGCGCTATAACACAAAAAAAACATGAAAATGGCTATAACCACCCGACCGCTAGTCCAATTGACTTGAAAATTGGTATGCAGTGTCTTGGTCCAAGGTACCATATATGTCTATGAGGACATTGGCGTATCTCAAAAAACATGGCCGCTATCGGCTAATGAAGTTTGAGCACCTCTAAGACAAGGTTAACGGAGGCCGATCGGAATGAAACTCGGTGGGCATGTTTGACTCATGGCCCTAGAGGTCTGTAAGAATTTTGAAAGAAATCGGCCTCTAGTTGGCGCTAACGAGTTTTATGGCCCTGTAATCACGTGGTGTTGCACACATAAACCAAATATACATATCATATGATAGGTCTCCTCATGCTGAATAACTTTGCCTCTAGAAGCATTGCTGTCAATCAAAGCGTTCATTAAATATTTGCAATTATGTTTAAAACCTACTTTTGCGAACTAGTCCCTGGATTTTTGCCTGATCGGAACCAAACCAGTCTAGGACAATTCTCTGGACTCTCTAGATTAATAATTATTGAAAAAAAATTGAACTTTTGCATTTGGATGGCTATAACAGGGTCATTTAGAAGAGGGGCGTAGCAAAATACACTATACAGCTTATAAATCCTAAAGGAAAACTCAAAACTTCACGAAAATTGTTATGTATATGTGACATAACATGCTGAAGAAGCATGCAAAGTTTTATGGAGATCGGACCATAGGTTGCGCTATAACTGTTAAAAAGCTTTGAAAACCATGTATTCCCTATGGTGAATTGCCTGTATTGGCTGTAAATGGTATTTTCTATCTCTGTAATCAGGTGGGGTAAAAAACATCCACATAATGTGCAGAAATTATGATAGATCTCTTCATACTGAACAACTTTGCCTCAAGAACCAATACTGTCAATCAAATTGTTATTTATTTATTCACAATTATGTTAAAAACGTATTACCTAAAATTGCCACCAGATGGCAGCAGAAGACCACTCATTGGTTCATTCTGCTTACTAAGCATATTTAAACTTTATAAAATCATTATAATAAATGTTGCAAATGACATTTTGTCAATGTTTATCAATTAATTTGTTCATTTGATTAATGTTTTTACAATAATTATTAAATTACAATTAAAATAATGCCTGAAAATATGTTTTAAAGGGGAAAACCTGGAATAAGCTATTTGTTACCCATCATTTATTTCAAATATCTATATCTCCAACAAAATGTGCATGTGAGTTAAGCACGTCTGAAGACATTAACTTGGAAAATGTGCCAATTAAATGAAAAACAGACATTTAAAATGAAAATGAGCCAATGAGTGGTTCTCTGCTGCCACCTGCTGGGCTTAAATGGTCATTTTGTCATTCTATTTACTTATCATGTTCTATAATTCCTATTTAGACATTATAAAGTCACTATTACAATATTTACAATTACATTTTGTCAAATTAATTTATTTCAAATATATTATGGCGTATTACCTAAAATTGCCACCAGATGGCAGCAGAAGACCACTCATTGGCTTATCCTCTAAACTAATATTGTTCAATCATATTTAAACTGTGATCGTGCAGACCAAAGCGTAAATGCTAGAGACTTGAAACTTTATCAGATGGTAGTACAAAAATCGAGGCTAATGTTGTCAGAGTATGAACTTGATTGGCCAATAGGTGGCGCTACAGCAATCAAAAGGGCGAAATGGCTCATAACTCCTAAACCGTATGTCGTAGACTCAAGTGTCTTATATCATTGGAAAGGTGAGTCCATGACGAATAAAACGTATATCTCCGATTTCATTTCCGCCATGATAGATTTTCCGCCATTTTGCATTTTGTCAAACAACTACTTTTGCAAACTAGTCCTAGGTTTTTTGCCGGATCGGAACCAAACCAGTGTCAAAATGTTCTCTGGAGTCAGATTATCAATAATTATCAAAAAAAGTCGAAATTTATATTCACGGTTGTTAAGGAGCGTAAAAATAATCGTTCAGGGGGGAGCCTATTTACTAAAAGGGCTATAACTCAGGAACAAAATGAGATATCTTCACCAAACTTGGTACACATGTGTATAGGCTGAGTCTTTGGTCACGATAAAAAAATCGCGACGATTTAACACTTGGTGGCACAATAACGTGAAAAAACATCAAAATGGCTTTAACCACCTGACCGCTGGTCCGATTGACTTGAAAATTGGTATGCAGTGTCTTGGTCCAAGGTACCAAGTATGTCTATGAGGACATTGGCGTATCTTAAAAAACATGGCTGCCACAGCCAATTAAATTTGAGCACCTATTAGACAAGTCTCATGGCCCTAGAGGTCTGTAAGAATTTTGAAAGAAATCGGCCACTAGTTGGCGCTAACGAGTTTTACGGCTCTGTAATCACGTGGTGTTGCACACATCCACGAAATATGCATATCATTTGATAGATCTCCTCATACCAAACAACTTTTTCTCTAGAACTGTTGCTGTCAATTAATATGTTCATTAAATATTCCTGAGTATGTTCAAAACCTACTTTTGCGAACTAGTCCCTGGTTTTTTGCCCGATTGGAACCAAACTAGTCTAGGATAATTCTCTGGACTCTCTAGATCAATAATTATTGAAAAAAAGTTGAACTTTTGCATTTGAATGGCTATTACAGGGTCATTTAGAAAAGAGGTGTGGCAACATACACTCAAAAGCCTATAAATTCTAAGGGAAAACTCAAAACTTCACGAAAATTGTTTTTGCATATGTAAGATAACATCTTTAACAAGCATGCAAAGTTTTATGGAAATCGGACCATAGGTGACGCTATAACTGTTAAAAGCCTTTTAAAACCACGTATTTCCTATTGTAAATTGCCTGTATTGACTGTAAATGGTATTTTCCATCTATTATTTCAGTGTTTAAAATCTTGCTAAATAAAAATTAATGTCTTTTGATGTTTGTGTGCTTAAAGGCCTTAAAGGCTTGAACCCCGCTAAATGCTGCTTGCAGCTTTAATTATTATTATTATTCTCCGCTAAAACGCATCGTGCAGCCCAAACCGTAGAAGCTGGAGCTTTGAAACTTTGTCAGATGGTAGTACAAAAATCGAGGAGAGGTTATCAAATTATGAGCCAGATTGGCCTATAGGTGGCGCTATAGCAATCAATTGCGCGAAACTGCTCATAACTCCTAAACCGTATGTCGTAGACTCAAGTGTCTTATATCATTGGAAAGGTGAGTCCCTGACGAACAAAACGTATATCTCCGATTTCATTTCCGTCATAATAGATTTTCCGCCATTTTGAATTTTGTCAAAAAACTACTTTTGCGAACTAGTCCCTGGATTTTTGCCCGATCGGAACCAAACCAGTGCAGAAATGTTCTCTGGAGTCTGAATATCAATAATTATTGAAAAAAAGTATAAATTTCGCTTCAAGGTCGCAAAGGGGCGGAAAACGAATGTTGTGGGAGGAGCCTATTTTACTAAAATGGCTATAACTCAAGAACAAAATGAGATATCTTTACCAAACTTGGTACACGTGTGTATGGGCTAAGTCTTTGGTCACGATAAAACAATCGCGACGATTGACCACTTGGTGGCGCTATAACACGAAAAAAACATGAAAATGGCTATAACCACCCGACCGCTAGTCCGATTGACTTGAAAATTGGTATGCAGTGTTTTGGTCCAAGGTACCATATATGTCTATGAGGACATTGGCGTATCTCAAAAAACATGGCTGCTATCGGCTAATGAAGTTTGAGCACCTCTAAGACAAGGTTAACGGAGGCCGATCGGAATGAAACTTGGTGGGCATCTTTGACTCATGGCCCTAGAGGTCTGTAAGAATTTTGAAAGAAATCGGCCACTAGTTGGCGCTAACGAGTTTTATGGCTCTGTAATCACGTGGTGTTGCACACATCAACCAAATATACACATCATATGATAGGTCTCCTCATGTTGAACAACTTTGCCTCTAGAAGCATTGCTGTCAATCAAACCGTTCATTAAATATCCGCGATTATGTTTAAAACCTACTTTTGCAAACTAGTCCCTGGATTTTTGCCCGATGGGAACCAAACCAGTCTAGAACAATTCTCTGGACTCTCTAGATCAATAATTATCAAAAAAAAGTTGAACTTTTGCATTTGTATGGCTATAACAGGGTCATTTAGAAGAGGAGCTTAGCAAAATACACTCAAAAGGCTATAAATCCTAAAGGAAAACACAAAACTTCACGAAAAATGTTATGTATATGTATCATAACATGTTGAAGAATCCTGCAAAGTTTCATGGAGATCGGACCCTAGGTGGCGCTATAACTGTTAAAACGCTTTGAAAACCATGTATTCCCAATGGTGAAATGCCTGTATTGGCTGTAAATGGTATTTTCCATCTCTGTAATCAGGTGGGGTTAAAAACATCCACATAATATGCATAAATTATGATAGATCTCCTCATACTGAACAACTTTGCTTCAAGAACCAATACTGTCAATCAAATCGTTATTTAAACATTCACAATTATGTTAATAACCTCATTTTGCAATCTAGTCCTAGATTTTTTTGCCCGATCGGAACCAAACCACTGTAGTACGATTCTCTGGACTCTTTAGAGCAATAATTATTTAAAATAAAGTTAAACTATTGCATCTGAATGGCTATAACATTATTTCAAGGTGTGGCCTTGGCCAAGTGTCCCCAAATGCCTAAATCTATTCAATGAATGCTCAGATATTCTTAAAAAACAAGTCAGAACATGTGTAATATGCCTCTAAACAAGCATGATCATTTTCAGACAGATAGGACAATATTTGCCTCTATAACAGTTAAAAAGCTGAAAATTATGAAAATAATGGTATATTAAGCCAATAAGTGGTTGTTTGCTGCCCCCCGCTGTTCATTTTATTGTACTACACTCTAATATTCAAGATTCAAGATTCAAGAGTTTTATTTGTCACATACACAGTTATATACACAATATACAACTGGCAGTGAAATGTAAACAGGTCCGCTCCATGGACAGTGCAAATAACAGTTACAAGAAATTAAAATAGAAATAGAATAAAATTAGAATAAAAAGTATTAACATAAGTAGAATTATAAATAAATCAAGTAAAAGATAAAAATAGGAAATAAGATAAAAATAAAAATATAAAAATAAAAATATAAAAATATAAAAAAAAATAATAAGTGGATATGATAAGTGAGATAAACTGTAGACTTAGAAATAAGTGGTTAACATAAATATATATATATGTATATATAAAGAAGTATAATGTGCAAGGTTTATTACAGGTTGTTACGCAGTAACAATAGGAAAGTAAAGTGCAGTGCAATGGCAGTATGTGGATGTTAATGTTTAAACTGGATGTTTATGCGTGTGCGGGGGTGAAGTGAAGTCACGTGACTGAGTTCAGGAGTCTGATGGCCTGGGGGAAGAAACTCCTCCTGAGTCTTTCAGTCTTTGCCATCAGGCTACGGAAGCGCTTACCAGATGGCAGCAGGGTGAAGTGAGAGTTTGCAGGGTGATTAATGTCTCTGATGATTTTAGTAGCTCTACCTCTGCAGCGTTTGGTGTAGGTGTCCTGCAGAGACGGGAGAGCTGAGCCTGAGATGCGCTCGGATAAGCGCACCACTCTTTGCAGGGCTTTGCAGTCGTGACTGGTGCTGTTCCCGTACCACGCTGTGATGCACTGAGTCAGGACACTTTCTATCGCCCCTCGATAGAAAGTTTTCAGGATGGCTGGTGAAACCCTGAATTTCCTCAGCTGGCGCAGGTGGTACAGTCTTTGCCTGGCTTTTTTCACCTGTGTCTGGATGTGTGTAGTCCAGGTCAGATCTTCGGAGATGTTCACACCCAGGTATTTGAAGCTGCTCACTCTCTCTACCGGTGTCCCGCTGATCATGAGAGGGGAGTATGACCGATGCTGTCTCTTCCTGAAGTCCACAATCAGTTCTTTGGTCTTGTTAACATTCAGAGAGAGACAGTTGTCCTGGCACCATGATGTCAGTTGCTCCACTTCGTCCAAGTTTATATATATGCTACAACAATATTGATGTATAAGTCATATTCAGACTTTAAATAAATCACTATTTTAACATTTACAATCACATTTAGTTAAAATTAATCTATTAAGTATTATTATTGACAATTGTCACATTGAGAAATGTGAATCTTGAAGGAGACTTGCAGGAAACATTTTGTTTACTGCAACATCATATAGTTAAAATGTCTGTATCTACAACAAAATGTGTTTGTGTGTGTGTGTGTGTGTGTGTGTGTGTGTGTGTGTGTGTGTGTGTGTGTGTGTGTGTGTAGTCCTATTTTTCTGAATACATTTTTAATAATCTGATTAATAGTTACAAAGAGCTATGTGAAATGATTATAGACCATAGTTTGTGAAAAAGTGTGTCTGTGTGTGTGTGTGTGTGTGTGTGTGTGTGTGTGTGTGTGTGTGTGTGTGTATAAGCATGCATAATGGAATTAACATGGAAGACCAATTTGATATATAACTGATTTTATAGTGTTTATTGCAAAGCAACTGTGAAAAGACTTTATTAATAAGTAGAATGTCCAGCAGAGGGCAGCAGAAGACCACTCATTGGTTCATTCTGTCCACTAAGCATATATATAAACTCTAAAAAAAACATTATAATAGCATTGAAAATGACATTTTGTCAATGTTTATCAATTAATTTGTTCATTTGATTAATGTTTTTACAATAATTATTAAATTACAATTAAAATAATGCCTGAAAATATGTTTTAAAGGGGAAGACCTGGAATAAGCTATTTGTTACCCATCATTTATTTCAAATATTTATATCACCAACAAAATGTGCATGTGAGTTAAGCACGTTTGAAGACATTAACTTGGAAAATGTGCCCATTAAATGAAAAACAGACATTTAAAATGAAAATGAGCCAATGAGTGGTTCTCTGCTGCCACCTGCTGGGCATAAATAGTCATTTCTCATACTATTTACTTATCATGTTCTATAATTCCTATTTAGACATTATAAAGTCATTATTACAATATTTACAATCACATTTTGTCAAATTAATTTATCTCAAATATATTATGGCGTATTACCTAAAATTGCCACCAGATGGCAGCAGAAGACCACTCATTGGCTTATCCTCTAAACTAATATTGTTCAATCATATTTAAACTGTGATCGTGCAGACCAAAGCGTAAATGCTAGAGACTTGAAACTTCATCAGATGATAGTACAAAAATCGAGGCTAATGTTGTCAGAGTATGAACCCGATTGGACAATAGGTGGCGCTACAGCAATCAAAAGCGCGAAATGGCTCATAACTCCTAAACCGTATGTCGTAGACTCAAGTGTCTTATATCATTGGAAAGGTGAGTCCATGACGAACAAAACGTATATCTCCGATTTAATTTCCGCCATGATAGATTTTCCGCCATTTTGAATTTTGTCAAAAAACCTCTTTTGCAAACTAGTCCTAGGTTTTTTGCCCGATCGGAACCAAACCAATGACAAAATGTTCTCTGGAGTCAGGTTATCAATAATTATCAAAAAAAAGTCGAAATTTATATTCACGGTTGTTAAGGAGCGTAAAAATAGTCGTTCAGGGCGGAGCCTATTTACTAAAAAAGCTATAACTCAAGAACAAAATGAGATATCTTTACCAAACATGGTAGACATGTGTATAGGCTGAGTCTTTGGTCACAATAAAAAAAATCGCGACGATTTAACTCTTGGTGGCGCAATAACGTAAAAAAACATGAAAATGGCTTTAACCACCCGACCGCTAGTCCGATTGACTTGAAAATTGGTATGCAGTGTCTTGGTCCAAGGTACCAAGTATGTCTGTGAGGACATTGGCATATCTCAAAAAACATGGCTGCCACAGCCAATTAAATTTGAGCACCTATTAGACAAGTCTCATGGCCCTAGAGGTCGGTAAGAATTTTGAAAGAAATCGGCCACTAGTTGGCGCTAATGAGTTTTATGGCTCTGTAATCACGTGGTGTTGCACACATCCACGAAATATGCATATCATTTGATATATTCTAAGGGAAAACTCAAAACTTCACGAAAATTGGTGGGCATGTGTGTCATAACATCATTAACAAGCATGCAAAGTTTTATAGAGATCGGACCATAGGTGGCGCTATAACTATTAAAAACCTTTTAAAACCATATGTTTTCTATGGTAAATTGCCAATATTGCCTGTAAATGGACTTTTCCATCTGTTATTTCAGTGTTTAAAATCTTGCTAAATGAAACGTAATGTCTTTTGATGCTTGTGTGCTCAAAGGCCTTTAAATGCTTGAACCCCGCTAAATGCTGCTCGCAGCTTTAATTAGGGGTTCAAGCACGAAGTGCTGAAACCCTATTGTAATTGTACTGATTTTTATTAGGGGTTCAAGCACGAAGTGCTGAAACCCTATTGTAATTGTATTGATTTTTATTAGGGGTTCAAGCACGAAGTGCTGAACACCTATTGTATTTGTGCTGATTTTTAGGGGTTCAAGCACGAAGTGCTGAAACCCTATTGTAATTGTATTGATTTTTATTATTATTATTATTATTATTATTATTCTCCGCTAAAACGCATCGTGCAGCCCAAACCGTAAGGGCTGGAGCGTTGAAACTTTGTCAGATGGTAGTACAAAAATCGAGGAGAGGTTATCAAATTATGAGCCAGATTGGCCAATAGGTGGCGCTATAGCAATCAATTGCGCGAAACTGCTCATAACTCCTAAACCGTATGTCGTAGACTCAAGTGTCTTATATCATTGGAAAGGTGAGTCCATGACAAACAAAACGTATATCTCCGATTTCATTTCCGCCATGATGGATTTTCCGCCATTTTGAATTTTGTCAAAAAACTACTTTTGCGAACTAGTCCCTGGATTTTAGACCGATCGGAACCAAACCAGTGCAGAAATGTTCTCTGGAGTCTGAATATCAATAATTATCGAAAAAAAGTTGAAATTTCGATTCACGGTTGCTAAGGGGCGGAAAACGAATGTTGTGGGAGGAGCCTATTTTACTAAAATGGTTATAACTCAAGAACAAAATGAGATATATTTACCAAACTTGGTACACATGTGTATGGGCTGAGTCTTTGGTCACGATAAAAAAATCCCGACGATTGAACACTTGGTGGCGCTATAACATGAAAAAAACATGAAATTGGCTATAACCACCCGACCCCTAGTCCGATTGACTTGAAAATTGGTATGCAGTGTCTTGGTCCAAGGTACCATGTATGTCTATGAGGACATTGGCGTATGTCAAAAAACATGGCCGCCACAGCCAATTAAATTTGAGCACCTATTAGACAAGGTTAACGGAGGCCGATCGGAACGAAACTCTGTGGGCATGTTTAACTCATGGCCCTAGAGGTCTGTAAGAAGTTTGAAAGAAATCGGCCACTAGTTGGCGCCAACGAGTTTTACGGCTCTGTAATCACGTGGTGTTGCACACATCCATGAAATATGCATATCATTTGATAGAACTCCTCATACCAAACAACTTTGCCTCTAGAACTATTGCTGTCAATTAATATGTTCATTAAATATTTGCGTTTATGTTCAAAACCTACTTTTGCGAACTAGTCCCTGGATTTTTGCCCGATTGGAACCAAACTAGTCTAGGATAATTCTCTGGACTCTCTAGATCAATAATTATCAAAAAAAAGTTTAACTTTTGCATTTAAATGGCTATAACAGGGTAATTTAGAAAAGCGGCATGGCAAAATACACTCAAAAGCCTATAAATTCTAAGGGAAAACTCAAAACTTCACGAAAATTGTTATGCATATGTGAGATCACATCTTTAACAAGCATGCAAAGTTTTATGGAAATCAGACCATGAGTGGCGCTATAACTGTTTAAAACCTTTTAAAACCACGTATTTCCTATTGGAAATTGCCTGTATTGACTGTAAATGGTATTTTCCATCTATTATTTCAGTGTTTAAAATCTTGCTAAATAAAACTTAATGTCTTTTGATGCTTGTGTGCTTAAAGGCCTTAAAGGCTTGAACCCCGCTAAATGCTGCTTGCAGCTTTAATTATTATTATTATTATTATTATTATTATTCTGCCATAAAACGCATCGTGCAGCCCAAACCGTAAGTGCTGGAGCTTTGAAACTTTGTCAGATGGTAGTACAAAAATCGAGGAGAGGTTATCAAATTATGAGCCAGATTGGCCTATAGGTGGCGCTATAGCAATCAATTGCGCGAAACTGCTCATAACTCCTAAACCGTATGTCGTAGACTCAATTGTCTTATATCATTGGAAAGGTGAGTCCCTGACGAACAAAACGTATATCTCCGATTTCATTTCCGTCATAATAGATTTTCCGCCATTTTGAATTATGTCAAAAAACTACTTTTGCGAACTAGTCCCTGGATTTTTGCCCGATCGGAACCAAACCAGTGCAGAAATGTTCTCTGGAATCTGAATATCAATAATTATTGAAAAAAAGTAGAAATTTTGATTCACGGTCGCAAAGGGGCGGAAAACGAATGTTGTGGGAGGAGCCTATTTTACTAAAATGGCTATAACTCAAGAAAAAAATTAGATATCTTTACCAAACTTGGTACACATGTGTATGGGCTGAGTTTTTGGTCACGATAAAAAAATCGCGACGATTGAACACTTGGTGGCGCTATAACACGAAAAAAACATGAAAATGGCTATAACCACCCGACCGCTAGTCCGATTGACTTGAAAATTGGTATGCAGTGTCTTGGTCCAAGGTACCATGCATGTCTATGAGGACATTGGCGTATCTCAAAAAACATGGCTGCTATCGGCTAATGAAATTTGAGCACCTCTAAGACAAGGTTAACGGAGGCCGATCGGAATGAAACTTGGTGGGCATCTTTGACTCACGGCCCTAGAGGTCTGTAAGAATTTTGAAAGAAATCGGCCACTAGTTGGCGCTAACGAGTTTTATGGCTCTGTAATCACGTGGTGTTGCACACATCAACCAAATATACATATCATATGATAGGTCTCCTCATGCTGAACAACTTTGCCTCTAGAAGCATATCTGTCAATCAAACCGTTCATTAAATATTTGCAATTATGTTTAAAAACTACTTTTTCAAACTAGTCCCTGGATTTTTGCCCGATTGGAACCAAACTAGTCTAGAACAATTCTCTGGACTCTCTAGATCAATAATTATCGAAAAAAAGTTGAACTTTTGCATTTAGATGGCTATAACAGGGTCATTTAGAAGAGGGGCGTAGCTAAATACACTCAAAAGCCTATAAATCCTAAAGGAAAACTCAAAACTTCACGAAACTTGTTATGTATATGTGACATAAAATGCTGAAGAAGCATGCAGAGTTTCATGGAGATCGGACCATATGTGGCGCTATAACTGTTAAAAAGCTTGGAAAACCATGTATTCCCTATGGTGAATTGCCTGTATTGGCTGTAAATGGTATTTTCCATCTCTGTAATCAGGTGGGGTAAAAACATCCACATAATATGCAGAAATTATGATAGATCTCCTCATACTGAACAACTTTGCCTCAAGAACCAATACTGTCAATCAAATTGTTATTTATTTATTCACAATTATGTTAAAAACTTATTACCTAAAATTGCCACCAGATGGCAGCAGAAGACCACTCATTGGTTCATTCTGCTTACTAAGCATATTTAAACTTTATAAAATCATTATAATAAATGTTGCAAATGACATTTTGTCAATGTTTATCAATTAATTTGTTCATTTGATTAATGTTTTTACAATAATTATTAAATTACAATTAAAATAATGCCTGAAAATATATTTTAAAGGGGAAAACCTGGAATAAGCTATTTGTTACCCATCATTTATTTCAAATATCTATATCTCCAACAAAATGTACATTTGAGCTAAGCATGTTTGAAGACATTAACTTGGAAATGTGCCCATTAAATGAAAAACAGACATTTAAAATGAAAATGAGCCAATGAGTGGTTCTCTGCTGCCACCTGCTGGGCTTAAATGGTCATTTTGTCATACTATTTACTTATCATGTTCTATAATTCCTATTTAGACATTATAAAGTCACTATTACAATATTTACAATTATATTTTGTCAAATTAATTTATTTCAAATATATTATGGCGTATTACCTAAAATTGCCACCAGATGGCAGCAGAAGACCACTCATTGGCTTATCCTCTAAACTAATATTGTTCAATCATATTTAAACTGTGATCGTGCAGACCAAAGCGTAAATGCTAGAGACTTGAAACTTTATCAGATGGTGGTACAAAAATCGAGGCTAATGTTGTCAGAGAATGAACCCGATTGGCCAATAGGTGGCGCTACAGCAATCAAAAGCGTGAAATGGCTCATAACTCCTAAACCCTATGTCGTAGACTCAAGTGTCTTATATCATTGGAAAGGTGAGTCTATGACGAACACAACGTATATCTCCGATTTCATTTCCGCCATGATAGATTTTCCGCCATTTTGAATTTTGTCAAAAAACTACTTTTTCAAACTAGTCCTAGGTTTTTTGATTGATCGGAACCAAACCAGTGCAGAAATGTTCTCTGGAGTCTGATTATCAATAATTATTGAAAAAAAGTTGAAATTTCTATTCACGGTCGCTAAGGGGCGCAAAACGATTGTTGTGGGAGGAGCCTATTTTACTAAAATGGCTATAACTCAAGAACAAAATGAGATATCATCATCAAACTTGGTACACATGTGTAAGACCTCAATTTGTGGTCATGATAAAAAAATCGCGACGATTGAACACTTGGTGGCGCTATAACACGAAAAAAACATGAAAATGGCTATAACCACCCGACCGCTAGTCCGATTGACTTGAAAATGGGTATGCAGTGTCTTGGTCCAAGGTACCATGTATGTCTATGAGGACATTGGCGTATCTCAAAAAACATGGCCGCCACAGCCAATTAAATATGAGCACCTATTAGACAAGGTTAACGGAGGCCGATCAGAACGAAACTCAATGGGTATGTTTGACTCATGGCCTTAGAGGTATGTAAGAATTTTGAAAGAAATCGGCCACTAGTTGGCGCTAACGAGTTTTATGGCTCTGTAATCACGTGGTGTTGCACACATCCACAAAATATGCATATCAATTGATAGATCTCCTCATATTGAACAACTTTGCCTCTATAACCATTGCTGTCAATCAAATTGTTCATTAAATATTTGCAATAATGTTAAAAACCTACTTTTGCAAACTAGTCCCTGGTTTTTTGCCCGATCGGAACCAAACCAGTCTAGGACAATTCTCTGGACTCTCTAGATCAATAATTATCAAAAAAAAGTTCAACTTTTAGATTTAGATGACTATAACAGGGTGATTTAGAAGAGGGACGTAGCAAAACACACTCAATAGCCTATAAATTCTAAGGGAAAACTCAAAACTTCCCGAAAATTGGTGGGCATGTGTGACATTAGATCCTTAACAAGCATACAAAGCTTTATAGAGATCGGACCATAGGTGGCGCTATAATTGTTAAAAACCATATGTTTCCTATGGTAAATTGCCTACATTGCCTGTAATTTGAGTTTTCCATCTATTATTTCAGTGTTTAAAATCTTGCTAAATAAAACTTAATGTCTTTTGATGCTTGTGTGCTTAAAGGCCTTAAAGGCTTGAACCCCGCTAAATGCTGCTCGCAGCTTTAATTAGGGGTTCAAGCACGAAGTGCTGAAACCCTATTGTAATTGTATTGATTTTTATTATTATTATTATTATTATTATTATTCTCCGCTAAAACGCATCGTGCAGCCCAAACCGTAAGGGCTGGAGCGTTGAAACTTTGTCAGATGGTAGTACAAAAATCGAGGAGAGGTTATCAAATTATGAGCCAGATTGGCCTATAGGTGGCGCTATAGCAATCAATTGCGCAAAACTGCTCATAACTCCTAAACCGTATGTCGTAGACTCAAGTGTCTTATATCATTGGAAAGCTGAATACCTGACGTAAAAAATGTATATCTCCGATTTCATTTCCGCCATTATAGATTTTCCGCCATTTTGAATTTTGTCAAAAAACTACTTTTGCGAACTAGTCCCTGGATTTTTGCCCGATCGGAACCAAACCAGTGCAGAAATGTTCTCTGGAGTATGAATATCAATAATTATCGAAAAAAAATTGAAATTTCTATTCACGATCGCTAAGGGGCGGAAAACGAACGTTGTGGGAGGAGCCTATTTTACTAAAATGGCTATAACTCAAGAACAAAATGAGATATCTTTACCAAACTTTGTACACATGTGTATGGACTGAGTCTTGGGTCACGATAAAATAATCGCGACGATTGAACACTTGGTGGCGCTATAACACGAAAAAAACATGAAAATGGCTATAACGACCCGACCGCTAGTCCGATTGACTTGAAAATTGGTATGCAGTGTCTTGGTCCAAGGTACCATATATGTCTATGAGGACATTGGCGTATCTCAAAAAACATGGCTGCTATTGGCCAATGAAGTTTGAGCACCTCTAAGACAAGGTTAACGGAGGCTGATCGGAATGAAACTCGGTGGGCATGTTTGACTCATGGACTTAGAGGTCTGTAAGAATTTTGAAAGAAATCGGCCACTAGTTGGCGCTAACGAGTTTTTTGGCTCTGTAATCACGTGGTGTTGCACACATCAACCAAATATACACATCATATGATAGGGCTCCTCATACTGAACAACTTTTCCTCTAAAAGCATTGCTGTCAATCAAATCGTTCATTAAATATTTGCGATTATGTTTAAAACCTACTTTTGCGAACTAGTCTCTGGATTTTTGCCTGATCGGAAACAAACCAGTCTAGGACAATTCTCTGGACTCTCTAGATCAATAATTATAAAAAAAAAGTTGAACTTTTGCATTTGAATGCCTATAACAGGGTCATTTAGAAGAGGGGCGTAGCAAAATACACTCAAAAGCATATAAATCCTAAAGGAAAACTCAAAACTTCACGAAAATTATTATGTATATGTAACATAACATGCTGAAAAAGCATGCAAAGTTTCATGGAGATCGGACCATAGGTGGCGCTATAACTGTTAAAAAGCTTTGAAAACCATGTATTCCTATGGTGAAATGCCTGTATTGGCTGTAAATGGTATTCTCCATCTCTGTAATCAGGTGGGGTTAAAAACATCCACATAATATGCATAAATTATGATAGATCTCCTCATACTGAACAACTTTGCCTCAAGAACCAATACTGTCAATCAAATCGTTATTTAAACATTCACAATTATGTTAATAACCTACTTTTGCAAACTAGTCATAGATTTTTCAACCTGATCAGAACCAACCCAGGGCAGTACAATTCTCTGGACTCTTTAGAGCAATAATTATTTTTAAAAAAAGTTAAACTTTTGCATCTGAATGGCTATAACTGGGTTATTTCAAGATGTGGCCTTGACCAAGTGTCCCCAAATGCCTATATCTATTCAATGAATGCTCAGATATTCTTAAAAACAAGTCAGAACATGTGTACTATGCCTCTAAACAAGCATGAAAATTTTCAGACAGATAGGACCATATTTGCCTCTATAACAGTTAAAAAGCTGAAAATTATGAAAATAATGGTATATTAAGCCAATAAGTGGTCGTTTGCTGCCCCCCGCTGTTCATTTTATTGTACTACACTCTAATATTGATATACAAGTCATTTTCAGCTTTAAATAAATCACTATTTTAACATTTGCTATCACATTTAGTTAAAATTAATCTATTAAGTATTACTATTGACAGTTGTCACATTGAGAAATGTGAATCTTGAAGGAGACTTGCAGGAAACATTTTGTTTACTGCAACATCATAAAGTTCAAATGTCTGTAACTACAACAAAATGTGTGTGTGTAGTCCTATGTTTCTGAATACATTTTTAAAAATCTGATTAATAGTTACAAAGAGCTATGTGAAATGATTATAGACCATAGCATTAAAAAAGTGTGTGTGTGTCTGGCCTTGACCAAGTGTCCCCAAATGCCTATATCTATTCAATGAATGCTCAGATATTCTTAAAAACAAGTCAGAACATGTGTAATATGCCTCCAAACAAGCATGACAATTTTCAGACAGATAGGACAATATTTGCCTCTATAACAGTTAAAAAGGTGAAAATGACAGAGTTCATATGAAAATAATGACCAATATGTGGTCTTTTGCTGCCCCCCGCTGTTCATTTTATTGTACTACACTCTAATATTGATCTATGGTTATAGATACATGGTTAATCATAGTAAATAATACTAGAACGTGGTGCATTTCACAAAAAAATGTGACATGCTCATAGACCATTAAAAGATATTTTCACAATAACATATCTCAAAAATATTGTGTGTGTGTGTGTGTGTGTGTGTGTGTGTGTGTGTGTGTGTGTGTGTGTGTAACCATGCATAATGGAACAACTGGTTTGAAGCCTGTTTCAGAGCCTATTTTACTAAAAGGGCTATAACTCAGGAACGAAATGAGATATCTTCACCAAACTTGGTACACTTGTGTATGGGATGAGTCTTTGGTCAAGGTAAAAAGAATTGTGAGGATTGAACACTTGGTGGCGCTATAACATAAAAAAACATGAAAAGGGCTATAACCACCCGACTGTCAGTCCGATTGACTTGAAAGTTGGTATGCAGTGTCTTGGTCCAAGGTACCACGCATGTCTATAAAGGAAATTGGCGTAGCTCAAAAAACATGGCCGCCATTGGCCAATGAAATGTGAGCACTTATTAGACAAGGTTAACAGAGGCCGATCGGAACAAAAGTTGGCGAGCATGTTTGACTCAGGGTCCTAGAGGTCTGTAATAATTTTTTAAGAATTTGGCCACTAGTAGGCGCCAATTAGTTTTATGGCTCTGTAATCACGTGATGTTTCACATATTCTCACAATATTGATATAATTTGATAGATCTCCTCATACTGAACAACTTTGTCTCTAGAAACATTGCTGTCAATCAAATCGTTCATTAAATATTTGTGATTATGTTAAAAACCTACTTTTGCAAATAAGTCCCTGTTTTTTTGCCCGATCGGAACCAAACCAGTCTAGGACAATTCTCTGGACTCTCTAGATCAATAATTATCAAAAAAAGTTTAACTTTTGCATTTGGATGGCTATAACAGGGTCATTTCGAAAAGAGGCGTGGCAAAAAACCCTCAAAAGCCTATAAATTCTAAGGGAAAGCTCAAAACTTCACGAAAATTGGTGGCCATGTGTGAGATTAGATCCTTAACAAGCATTAAACGTTTTATAGAGATCGGACCATAGGTGGCGCTATAACTGTTAAAAACCTTTTAAAACCATGTTTCCTATGGTGAATTGCCTGTAAATTGAATTTTCCATCTATTATTTCAGTGTTTAAAATCTTGCTAAATAAAACTTAACATCTTTTGATGCTTGTGTGCTTAAAGGCCTTAAAGGCTTGAACCCCGCTAAATGCTGCTTGCAGCTTTAATTATTATTATTTTTATTATTCTGCCGTAAAACGCATCGTGCAGCCCAAACCGTAAGGGCTAGAGACTTGAAACTTGGCCAATAGGTAGTACAAAAATCGAGGAGAGGTTATCAAATTATGAGCCAGATTGGCCTATAGGTGGCGCTATAGCAATCAATTGCGCGTAACTGCTCATAACTCCTAAACCATAAGTTGTACGCTCAAGTGTCTTATATCATTGGAAAGCTGAATACCTGACTTAAATAATGTATATCTCCGATTTCATTTCCGGTATGCAAATTTTTCCGCCATTTTGAATTTTGTTGAAAAACTACTTTTGCGAACTAGTCCCTGGATTTTAGCCCGATCGGAACCAAACCAGTGCAGAAATGTTCTCTGGAGTCTGAATATCAATAATTATCGAAAAAAAGTAGAAATTTCGATTCACGGTTGCTAAGGGGCGGAAAACGAATGTTGTGGGAGGAGCCTATTTTACTAAAATGGTTATAACTCAAGAACAAAATGAGAAATATTTACCAAACTTGGTACACATGTGTATGGGCTAAGTCTTTGGTCACGAAAAAAAAAATCCTGACGATTGAACACTTGGTGGCGCTATAACATGAAAAAAACATGAAAATGGCTATAACCACCTGACCGCTAGTCCGATTTACTTGAAAATTGGTATTCAGTGTCTTAGTCCAAGGTACCAAGTATGTCTATGAGGACATTGGCGTATGTCAAAAAACATGGCCGCCACAGCCAATTAAATTTGAGCACCTATTAGACAAGGTTAACAGAGGCCGATCGGAACGAAACTCTGTGGGCATGTTTGACTCATGGCCCTAGAGGTCTGTAAGAATTTTGAAAGAAATCGGCCACTAGTTGGCGCTAACGAGTTTTACGGCTCTGTAATCACGTGCTGTTGCACACATCCACGAAATATGCATATCATTTGATAGTATCATTGGAAAGGTGAACTTTTTGACTTTTGCGAACTAGTCCCTGGATTTTTACCCGATCAGAATCAAACCAGTCTAGGACAATTCTCTGGACTCTCTAGATCAATAATTATTGAAAAAAAGTTGAACTTTTGCATTTGGATGGCTATAACAGGGTCATTTAGAAGAGGGGCATAGCAAAATACACTCAAAAGCCTATAAATCCTAAAGGAAAACTCAAAACTTCACGAAAATTGTTATGTATATGTGACATAACATGCTGAAGAAGCATGCAAAGTTTCATGGAGATCGGACCATAGGTGGCGCTATAACTGTTAAAAAGCTTTGAAAACCATGTATTCCCTATGGTGAATTGCCTGTATTGGCTGTAAATAGTATTTTCCATCTCTGTAATCAGGTGTGGTAAAAAACATCCACATAATATGCAGAAATTATGGTAGATCTCCTCATACTGAACAACTTTGCCTCAAGAACCAATACTGTCAATCAAATTGTTATTTATTTATTTATTCACAATTATGTTAAAAACGTATTACCTAAAATTGCCACCAGATGGCAGCAGAAGACCACTCATTGGTTCATTCTGCTTACTAAGCATATTTAAACTTTATAAAATCATTATAATAAATGTTGCAAATGACATTTTGTCAATGTTTATCAATTAATTTGTTCATTTGATTAATGTTTTTACAATAATTATTAAATTACAATTAAAATAATGCCTGAAAATATGTTTTAAAGGGGAAAACCTGGAATAAGCTATTTGTTACCCATCATTTATTTCAAATATCTATATCTCCAACAAAATGTGCATGTGAGTTAAGCACGTTTGAAGACATTAACTTGGAAAATGTGCCCATTAAATGAAAAACAGACATTTAAAATGAAAATGAGCCAATGAGTGGTTCTCTGCTGCCACCTGCTGGGCTTAAATTGTCATTTTGTCATACTATTTACTTATCATGTTCTATAATTCCTATTTAGATATTATAAAGTCACTATTACAATATTTACAATTACATTTTGTCAAATTAATTTATTTCAAATATATGATGGCGTATTACCTAAAATTGCCACCAGATGGCAGCAGAAGACCACTCATTGGCTAATCCTCTAAACTAATATTGTTCAATCATATTTAAACTGTGATCGTGCAGACCAAAGCGTAAATGCTAGAGACTTGAAACTTTATCAGATGGTAGTACAAAAATCGAGGCTTATGTTGTCAGAGTATGAACCCGATTGGCCAATAGGTGGCGCTACAGCAATCAAAAGCGCGAAATGGCTCATAACTCCTAAACCCTATGTCGTAGACTCAAGTGTCTTATATCATTGGAAAGGTGAGTCCATGGCGAACAAAACGTGTATCTCCGATTTCATTTCCGCCATGATAGATTTTCCGCCATTTTGCATTTTGTCAAAAAAAATTTTTGACAAAAACTTTTGCAAACTAGTCCTAGGTTTTTTGCCGGATCGGAACCAAACCAGTGTCAAAATGTTCTCTGGAGTCAGATTATCAATAATTATCAATAAAACGTTGAAATTTATATTCACGGTTGTTAAGGAGCGTAAAAATAATCGTTCAGGGGGGAGCCTATTTACTAAAAGGGATATAACTCAGGAACAAAATGAGATATCTTCACCAAACTTGGTACACATGTGTATAGGCTAAATGTGTTTGGTCACGATAAAAAAAATCAGAACGATTTAACACTTGGTGGCACAATAACTTGAAAAAACATCAAAATGGCTTTAACCACCTGACCGCTAGTCCGATTGACTTGAAAATTGGTATGCAGTGTCTTGGTCCAAGGTACCAAGTATGTATATGAGGACATTGGCGTATCTTAAAAAACATGGCTGCCACAGCCAATTAAATTTGAGCACCTATTAGACAAGTCTCATGGCCCTAGAGGTCTGTAAGAATTTTGAAATAAATCGGCCACTAGTTGGCGCTAATGAGTTTTATGGCTCTGTAATCACGTGGTGTTGCACACATCCACGAAATATACATATCATTTAATATATTCTAAGGGAAAACTCAAAACTTCACGAAAATTGGTGGGCATATGTGACATTAGATCCTTAACAAGCTTGCAAAGTTTTATAGAGCTCGGACCATAGGTGGCGCTATAACTGTTAAAAACCTTTTAAAACCATATGTTTCCTATGGTAAATTGCCTATATTGCCTGAAAATTTACTTTTCCATCTATTATTTCAGTGTTTAAAATCTTGCTAAATAAAACTTAATGTCTTTTGATGCTTGTGTGCTTAAAGGCCTTAAAGGCTTGAACCCCGCTAAATGCTGCTTGCAGCTTTAATTAGGGGTTCAAGCATGAAATGCTGAAACCCTATTGTAATTGTAAGGATTCGTAAAACGCATCGTGCAGGCCAAACCGTAAGGCCTAGAGACATGAAACCTGGCCAGATGGTAGGCCTCAGTTTGGGGACAACCTATCAGAGTATGACCCCGAATGGCCCATAGGTGGCGCTACAGCAACCAAAAGTTCAAAATTGCTCATAACTCTTAGACTGTTTGTCCCAGGATCAAGTGTCTTATATCGTTGGAATCGTTGGCTCAAGGCAGACAAAATGGCTATCTCCGATTTGGATGTAGGCAGGGAAAATTTTCTGCTATGTCGAATTTTGTCCAAAACCTACTTTTGCGAACTAGTCCCTGGTTTTTTGCCCGATCGGAACCGAACCAGTCTAGGACAATTCTCTGGACTCTCTCGATCCATAATTATCAAAAAAAAGTTGAACTTTGGCATTTGGGTGGCTGTAACAGGGTCATTTAGAAAAGGGGCGTGGCAAAATACACTACAAAGCCTATACACCCCAAATGAAAACTCAGAACTTCACCAAAATTGATGAGCATATGTGTCAGAACATGGTGAGGAAGCATGCAGAGTTTCATGGAGATCGGACCATAGGTGGCGCTATAACTGGCAAAAAGCCTTCATTCTTATTAGGGGTTCAAGCATGAAATGCTGAAACCCTATTGTAATTGTAAGGATTCGTAAAACGCATCGTGCAGGCCAAACCGTAAGGCCTAGAGACATGAAACCTGGCCAGATGGTAGGCCTCAGTTTGGGGACAACCTATCAGAGTATGACCCCGAATGGCCCATAGGTGGCGCTACAGCAACCACAAGTTCAAAATTGCTCATAACTCTTAGACTGTTTGTCCCAGGATCAAGTGTCTTATATCGTTGGAATCCTTGGCTCAAGGCAGACAAAATGGCTATCTCCGATTTGGATGTAGGCAGGGAAAATTTTCTGCTATGTCGAATTTTGTCCAAAACCTACTTTTGCGAACTAGTCCCTGGTTTTTTGCCCGATCGGAACCGAACCAGTCTAGGACAATTCTCTGGACTCTCTCGATCCATAATTATCAAAAAAAGTTGAACTTTGGCATTTGGGTGGCTGTAACAGGGTCATTTAGAAAAGGGGCGTGGCAAAATACACTACAAAGCCTATACATCCCAAATGAAAACTCAGAACTTCACCAAAATTGATGAGCATATGTGTCAGAACATGGTGAGGAAGCATGCAGAGTTTCATGGAGATCGGACCATAGGTGGCGCTATAACTGGCAAAAAGCCTTCATTCTTATTAGGGGTTCAAGCATGAAATGCTGAAACCCTATTGTAATTGTAAGGATTCGTAAAACGCATCGTGCAGGCCAAACCGTAAGGCCTAGAGACATGAAACCTGGCCAGATGGTAGGCCTCAGTTTGGGGACAACCTATCAGAGTATGACCCCGAATGGCCCATAGGTGGCGCTACAGCAACCAAAAGTTCAAAATTGCTCATAACTCTTAGACTGTTTGTCCCAGGATCAAGTGTCTTATATCGTTGGAATCCTTGGCTCAAGGCAGACAAAATGGCTATCTCCGATTTGGATGTAGGCAGGGAAAATTTTCTGCTATGTCGAATTTTGTCCAAAACCTACTTTTGCAAACTAGTCCCTGGTTTTTTGCCCGATCGGAACCGAACCAGTCTAGGACAATTCTCTGGACTCTCTCGATCCATAATTATCAAAAAAAAGTTGAACTTTGGCATTTGGGTGGCTGTAACAGGGTCATTTAGAAAAGGGGCGTGGCAAAATACACTAAAAAGCCTATACATCCCAAATGAAAACTCAGAACTTCACCAAAATTGATGAGCATATGTGTCAGAACATGGTGAGGAAGCATGCAGAGTTTCATGGAGATCGGACCATTGGTGGCGCTATAACTGTTAAAAAGCTTTGAAAACCATGTATTCCTATGGTGAAATGCCTGTATTGGCTGTAAATGGTATTCTCCATCTCTGTAATCAGGTGGGGTTAAAAACATCCACATAATATGCTTAAATTATGATAGATCTCCTCATTCTGAACAACTTTGCCTCAAGAACCAATACTGTCAATCAAATCGTTATTTAAACATTCACAATTATGTTAATAACCTACTTTTGCAAACTAGTCATAGATTTTTCAACCTGATCAGAACCAACCCAGGGCAGTACAATTCTCTGGACTCTTTAGAGCAATAATTATTTTAAAAAAAAGTTAAACTTTTGCATCTGAATGGCTATAACTGGGTTATTTCAAGATGTGGCCTTGACCAAGTGTCCCCAAATGCCTATATCTATTCAATGAATGCTCAGATATTCTTAAAAACAAGTCAGAACATGTGTACTATGCCTCTAAACAAGCATGAAAATTTTCAGACAGATAGGACCATATTTGCCTCTATAACAGTTAAAAAGCTGAAAATTATGAAAATAATGGTATATTAAGCCAATAAGTGGTCGTTTGCTGCCCCCCGCTGTTCATTTTATTGTACTACACTCTAATATTGATATACAAGTCATTTTCAGCTTTAAATAAATCACTATTTTAACATTTGCTATCACATTTAGTTAAAATTAATCTATTAAGTATTACTATTGACAATTGTCACATTGAGAAATGTGAATCTTGAAGGAGACTTGCAGGAAACATTTTGTTTACTGCAACATCATAAAGTTCAAATGTCTGTAACTACAACAAAATGTGTGTGTGTAGTCCTATGTTTCTGAATACATTTTTAAAAATCTGATTAATAGTTACAAAGAGCTATGTGAAATGATTATAGACCATAGCATTAAAAAAGTGTGTGTGTGTCTGGCCTTGACCAAGTGTCCCCAAATGCCTATATCTATTCAATGAATGCTCAGATATTCTTAAAAACAAGTCAGAACATGTGTAATATGCCTCCAAACAAGCATGACAATTTGCTTGTTTGCTTGTACTACACTCTAATATTGATCTATGGTTATAGATACATGGTTAATCATAGTAAATAATACTAGAACGTGGTGCATTTCACAAAAAAATGTGACATGCTCATAGACCATTAAAAGATATTTTCACAATAACATATCTCAAAAATATTGTGTTTGTGTGTGTGTGTGTGTGTGTAACCATGCATAATGGAACAACTGGTTTGAAGCCTGTTTCAGAGCCTATTTTACTAAAAGGGCTATAACTCAGGAACGAAATGAGATATCTTCACCAAACTTGGTACACTTGTGTATGGGATGAGTCTTTGGTCAAGGTAAAAAGAATTGTGAGGATTGAACACTTGGTGGCGCTATAACATAAAAAAACATGAAAAGGGCTATAACCACCCGACTGCCAGTCCGATTGACTTGAAAGTTGGTATGCAGTGTCTTGGTCCAAGGTACCACGCATGTCTATAAAGGAAATTGGCGTAGCTCAAAAAACATGGCCGCCATTGGCCAATGAAATGTGAGCACTTATTAGACAAGGTTAACAGAGGCCGATCGGAACAAAAGTTGGCGAGCATGTTTGACTCAGGGTCCTAGAGGTCTGTAATAATTTTTTAAGAATTTGGCCACTAGTAGGCGCCAATTAGTTTTATGGCTCTGTAATCACGTGATGTTTCACATATTCTCACAATATTGATATAATTTGATAGATCTCCTCATACTGAACAACTTTGTCTCTAGAAACATTGCTGTCAATCAAATCGTTCATTAAATATTTGTGATTATGTTAAAAACCTACTTTTGCAAATAAGTCCCTGTTTTTTTGCCCGATCGGAACCAAACCAGTCTAGGACAATTCTCTGGACTCTCGAGATCAATAATTATCAAAAAAAGTTTAACTTTTGCATTTGGATGGCTATAACAGGGTCATTTCGAAAAGAGGCGTGGCAAAAAACCCTCAAAAGCCTATAAATTCTAAGGGAAAGCTCAAAACTTCACGAAAATTGGTGGCCATGTGTGAGATTAGATCCTTAACAAGCATTAAACGTTTTATAGAGATCGGACCATAGGTGGCGCTATAACTGTTAAAAACCTTTTAAAACCATGTTTCCTATGGTGAATTGCCTGTAAATTGAATTTTCCAACTATTATTTCAGCGTTTAAAATCTTGCTAAATAAAACTTAATGTCTTTTGATGCTTGTGTGCTTAAAGGCCTTAAAGGCTTGAACCCCGCTAAATGCTGCTTGCAGCTTTAATTAGGGGTTCAAGCACGAAGTGCTGAAACCCTATTGTAATTGTATTGATTTTTAGGGGTTCAAGCACGAAGTGCTGAACACCTATTGTATTTGTGCTGATTTTTATTATTATTATTATTATTATTATTATTCTGCCATAAAACGCATCGTGCAGCCCAAACCGTAAGTGCTGGAGCTTTGAAACTTTGTCAGATGGTAGTACAAAAATCGAGGAGAGGTTATCAAATTATGAGCCAGATTGGCCTATAGGTGGCGCTATAGCAATCAATTGCGCGAAACTGCTCATAACTCCTAAACCGTATGTCGTAGACTCAAGTGTCTTATATCATTGGAAAGGTGAGTCCCTGACGAACAAAACGCATATCTCCGATTTCATTTCCGTCATAATAGATTTTCCGCCATTTTGAATTTTGTCAAAAAACTACTTTTGCGAACTAGTCCCTGGATTTTTGCCCGATCGGAACCAAACCAGTGCAGAAATGTTCTCTGGAATCTGAGTATAAATAATTATTGAAAAAAAGTAGAAATTTCGATTCACGGTTGCAAAGGGGCGGAAAACGAATGTTGTGGGAGGAGCCTATTTTACTAAAATGGCTATAACTCAAGAACAAAATAAGGTATCTTTACCAAACTTGGTACACATGTGTATGGGCTGAGTTTTTGGTCACGATAAAAAAATCGCGACGATTGAACACTTGGTGGCGCTATAACACGAAAAAAACATGAAAATGGCTATAACCACCCGACCGCTAGTCCGATTGACTTGAAAATTGGTATGCAGTGTCTTGGTCCAAGGTAGCATATATGTCTATGAGGACATTGGCGTATCTTAAAAAACATGGCTGCTATTGGCCAATGAAGTTTGAGCACCTCTAAGACAAGGTTAACGGAGGCCGATCGGAATGAAACTCGGTGGGCATGTTTGACTCATGGACTTAGAGGACTGTAAGAATTTTGAAAGAAATCGGCCACTAGTTGGCGCTAACGAGTTTTATGGCTCTGTAATCACGTGGTGTTGTACACATCCCCAAAATATGCATATCATTTGATAGATCTCCTCATATTGAACAACTTTGCCTCTACAACTATTGCTGTCAAACAAATCGTTCATTAAATATTTGCAATTATGTTAAAAACCTACTTTTGCGAACTAGTCCCTGGATTTTTGCCCGATCGGAACCAAACCAGTCTAGAACAATTCTCTGGACTCTCTAGGTTAATAATTATTGAAAAAAGTTGAACTTTTGCATTTACATGGCTATAACAGGGTCATTTAGAAGAGGGACGTAGCAAAATACACTCAATAGCATATAAATCTTAAAGGAAAACTCAAAACGTCACGAATATTGTTATGTATATGTGACATAACATGCTGAAGAAGCATGCAAAGTTTCATGGAGATCGGACCATAGGTGGCGCTAAAACTGTTAAAAAGCTTTGAAAACCATGTATTCCCTATGGTGAATTGCCTGTATTGGCTGTAAATTGAATTTTCCATCTCTCTATTCAATGAATGTTCAGATCTACTTAAAAACAAGTCAGAACATGTATCCTATGCCTCTAAACAAGCATGAAAAATTTCAGACAGATCGGACAATATTTGCCTCTATAAAAGTTAAAAAAGGTTAAAATTACAGAGTTCATTTGATAATAATGGTATATTAAGCCAATAAGTGGTCGTTTGCTGCCCCCCGCTGTTCATTTTATTGTACTACACACAAAATAATATTATTCTGCAGTAAAACACATCGTGCAGCCCAAACCGTAAGGGCTAGAGACTTGAAAGTTGGCCAATAGGTAGTACAAACATAGAGGAGAGGTTATCAAATTATGAGCCAGATTGGCCTATAGGTGGCGCTATAGAAATCAATTGCGCGAAACTGCTCATAACTCCTAAACCGTATATCGTACACTCAAGTGTCTTATATCATTGGAAAGGTGAGTCCATGAGGAAAAAAATGTGTATCTCCGATTTCATTTGCGCCATGATAGATTTTCCGCCATTTTGAATTTTGTTAAAAAACTACTTTTGCAAACTAGTCCTAGGTTTCTTGCTTGATCGGAACCAAACCAGTGCAGAAATGTTCTCTGGAGTCTGAATATCAATAATTATCGAAAAAAAGTTGAAATTTCTATTCACGGTCGCTAAGGGGCGGAAAACGACTGTTGTGGGAGGAGCCTATTTTACTAAAATGGCTATAACTCAAGTAAGAAATGAGATGTCTTCACCAAACTTGGTACACATGTGTATGGTCTGAGTCTTTGGTCACGATAAAAGAATCGCGACGATTGAACACTTGGTGGCGCTATAACACAAAACAAACATGAAAATGGCTAAAACTACCCGACCGCTAGTCCGATTGACTTGAAAATTGGTATGCAGTGTCTTGGTCCAAGGTCCCATGTATGTCTATGAGGACATTGGCCTATCTCAAAAAACATTGCCGCCACAGCCAATTAAATTATTTCAGTGTTTAAAATCTTGCTAAATAAAACTTAATGTATTTTGATGCTTGTGTGCTTAAAGGCCTTAAAGGCTTGAACCCCGCTAAATGCTGCTTGCAGCTTTAATTATTATTATTATTATTATTATTATTATTCTCCGCTAAAACGCATCGTGCAGCCCAAACCGTAAGGGCTGGAACTTTGAAACTTTGTCAGATGGTAGTAAACAAATCGAGGAGAGGTTATCAAATTATGAGCCAGATTGGCCTATAGGTGGCGCTATAGCAATCAATTGCGCGAAACTGCTCATAACTCCTAAACCGTATGTCGTAGACTCAAGTGTCTTATATCATTGGAAAGGTGAGTTTATGACGAACAAAACGTATATCTCCGATTTCATTTGCGCCATGATAGATTTTCCGCCATTTTGAATTTTGTCAAAAAACTACTTTTGCGAACTAGTCCTAGGTTTTTTGCCCGATCGGAACCAAACCAGTGCAGAAATGTTCTCTGGAGTCTGAATATCAATAATTATCGAAAAAAAGTTGAAATTTCTATTCACGGTTGCTAAGGGGCGGAAAACGAATGTTGTGGGAGGAGCCTATTTTACTAAAATGGCTATAACTCAATAAAAAAATGAGATATCTTCACCAAACTTGGTACACATGTGTATGGGCTCCGTTTTTGGTCACGATAAAAAAACCGCGATGATTGAACACTTGGTGGCGCTATAACACGAAAAAAACATGAAAATGGCTATAACCACCCGACCGCTAGTCCGATTGACTTGAAAATTGGTATGCAGTGTCTTGGTCCAAGGTACCAAGTATGTCTATGAGGACATTGGCGTATCTCAAAAAACATGGCCGCCAAGGCCAATTAAATTTGAGCACCTATTAGACAAGGTTAACGGAGGCCGATCAGAACGAAACTCGATGGGTATGTTTGACTTATGGCCTTAGAGGTCTATAAGAATTTTGAAAGAAATCAGCCACTAGTTGGCGCTAACAAGTTTTATGGCACTGTAATCACGTGGTGTTGAACACATCCACAAAATATGCATATCGTTTGATAGACCTCCTCATATTGAACAACTTTGCCTCTGGAACCATTGCTGTTAATCCAATTGTTCATTAAATATTTGCGATTATGTTTAAAACCTACTTTTGCGAACTAGTCCCTGGTTTTTTGCCTGATCGGAACCAAACCAGTATAGGACAATTCTCTGGACTCTCTAGATCAATAATTATCGAAAAAAAGTCCAACTTTTGCCTTTGGATGGCTATAACAGGGTCATTTAGAAGAGGGGCGTAGCAAAATACACTCAAAAGCCTATAAATCCTAAAGGAAAACTCAAAACTTCACGAAAATTGTTATGTATATGTAACATAACATGCTGAAAAATCATGCAAAGTTTCATGGAGATCGGACTATAGGTGGCGCTATAACTGTTAAAAAGCTTTGAAAACCATGTAATCCTATGGTGAAATGCCTGTATTGGCTGTAAATGGTATTTTCCATCTCTGTAATCAGGTGGGGTTAAAAACATCCACATAATATGCATAAATTATGATAGATCTCCTCATACTGAACAACTTTGCCTCAAGAACCAATACTGTCTATCAAATCGTTATTTAAACATTCACAATTATGTTAATAACCTACTTTTGCAAACTAGTCATAGATTTTTCAACCTGATCAGAACCAAACCAGTGCAGTACAATTCTCTGGACTCTTTAGAGCAATAGTTATTTTAAAAAAAAGTTAAACTTTTGCATCTGAATGGCTATAACAGGGTTATTTCATGATGTGGCCTTGACCAAGTGTCCCCAAATGCCTATATCTATTCAATGAATGCTCAGATATTCTTAAAAACAAGTCAGAACATGTGTACTATGCCTCTAAACAAGCATGAAAAATTTCAGACAGATAGGACAATATTTGCCTCTATAACAGTTAAAAAGCTGAAAATTATGAAAATAATGGTATATTAAGCCAATAAGTGGTCGTTTGCTGCCCCCCGCTGTTCATTTTATTGTACTACACTCTAATATTGATCTACAAGTCATATTCAGCTTAAAATAAATCACTATTTTAACATTTGCAATCACATTTAGTTAAAATGAATCTATTAAGTATTACTATTGACAATTTTCACATTGAGAAATGTGAATCTTGAAGGAGACTGGCAGGAAACATTTTGTTTACTGCAACATCATAAAGTTCAAATGTCTGTATCTACAACAAAATGTGTGTGTGTAGTCCTATGTTTCTGAATACATTTTTAAAAATCTGATAAATAGTTACAAAGAGCTATGTTAAATGATTATAGACCATAGCATTAAAAAAGTGTGTGTGTGTGTGTGTGTGTGTGTGTGTGTGTGTGTGTGTCTGGCCTTGACCAAGTGTCCCCAAATGCCTATATCTATTCAATGAATGCTCAGATATTCTTAAAAACAAGTCAGAAGATGTGTACTATGCCTCTAAACAAGCATGAAAAATTTCAGACAGATAGGACAATATTTGCCTCTATAACAGTTAAAAAGCTGAAAATTATGAAAATGATGGTATATTAAGCCAATAAGTGGTCGTTTGCTGCCCCCCGCTGTTCTTTTTATTGTACTACACTCTAATATTGATCTATAAGTCATATTCAGACTTTAAAAAAAATCACAATTTTAACATTTACAATCACATTTAGTCAAAATTAATCTATTAGCTATTACCATTGACAATAATTGTCACATTGAGAAATGTGAATCTTGAAGGAGACTTGCAGGAAACATTTTGTTTACTGCAACATCATATAGTTCAAATGTCTGTATCTACAACAAATTGTGTGTGTGTGTAGTCCTATGTTTCTGAATACATTTTTAATAATCTGATTAATAGTTACAAAGAGCTATGTGAAATGATTATAGACCATAGCATTAAAAAAGTGTGTGTGTGTGTGTGTGTGTGTGTGTGTGTGTGTGTGTGTGTGTGTGTGTGTGTGTATAAGCATGCATAATGGAATTAACATGGAAGACCAATTTGATATATAACTGATTTTATAGTGTTTATTGCAAAGCAACTGTGAAAAGACTTTATTAATAAGTAGAATGTCCAGCAGAGGGCAGCAGAAGACCACTAATTGGTTCATTCTGTCCACTAAGCATATATATAAACTCTAAAAAAACATTATAATAGCATTGAAAATGACATTTTGTCAATGCTTATCAATTAATTTGTTCATTTGATTAATGTTTTTACAATAATTATTAAATTACAATTAAAATAATGCCTGAAAATATGTTTTAAAGGGGAAGACCTGGAATAAGCTATTTGTTACCCATCATTTATTTCAAATATTTATATCACCAACAAAATGTGCATGTGAGTTAAGCACGTTTGAAGACATTAAAAAACAGACATTTAAAATGAAAATGAGCCAATGAGTGGTTCTCTGCTGCCACCTGCTGGGCATAAATAGTCATTTTTTTCATACTATTTACTTATCATGTTCTATAATTCCTATTTACACATTATAAAGTCATTATTACAATATTTACAATCACATTTTGTCAAATTAATTTATCTCAAATATATTATGGCGTATTACCTAAAATTGCCACCAGATGGCAGCAGAAGACCACTCATTGGCTTATCCTCTAAACTAATATTGTTCAATCATATTTAAACTGTGATCGTGCAGACCAAAGCGTAAATGCTAGAGACTTGAAACTTCATCAGATGATAGTACGAAAATCGAGGCTAATGTTGTCAGAGTATGAACCCGATTGGACAATAGGTGGCGCTACAGCAATCAAAAGCGCAAAATGGCTTATAACTCCTAAACCGTATGACGTAGACTCAAGTGTCTTATATCATTGGAAAGGTGAGTCCATGACAAACAAAACGTATATCTCCGATTTCATTTCCGCCATTATAGATTTTCCGCCATTTTTAATTTTGTCAAAAAACTACTTTTGCAAACAAGTCCTAGGTTTTTTGCCCGATCGGAACCAAACCAGTGTCAAAAAATTTTCTTGAGTCAGTTTATCAATAATTATCAAAAAAAAGTCGAAATTTATATTCACGGTTGTTAAGGAGCGTAAAAATAGTTGTTCAGGGCGGAGCCTATTTACTAAAAAAGCTATAACTCAAGAACAAAATGAGATATCTTTACCAAACTTGGTAGACATGTGTATAGGCTGAGTCTTTGGTCACAATAAAAAAAATCGCGACGATTTAACTCTTGGTGGCGCAATAACGTAAAAAAACATGAAAATGGCTTTAACCACCCGACCGCTAGTCCGATTGACTTGAAAATTGGTATGCAGTGTCTAGGTCCAAGGTACCAAGTATGTCTGTGAGGACATTGGCATATCTCAAAAAACATGGCTGCCACAGCCAATTAAATTTGAGCACCTATTAGACAAGTCTCATGGCCCTAGAGGTCGGTAAGAATTTTGAAAGAAATCGGCCACTAGTTGGCGCTAATGAGTTTTATGGCTCTGTAATCACGTGGTGTTGCACACATCCACGAAATATGCATATCATTTGATATATTCTAAGGGAAAACTCAAAACTTCACGAAAATTGGTGGGCATGTGTGTCATAACATCATTAACAAGCATAGAAAGTTTTATAGAGATCGGACCATAGGTGGCGCTATAACTATTAAAAACCTTTTAAAACCATATGTTTTCTATGGTAAATTGCCAATATTGCCTGTAAATGGACTTTTCCATCTGTTATTTCAGTGTTTAAAATCTTGCTAAATGAAACGTAATGTCTTTTGATGCTTGTGTGCTTAAAGGCCTTAAAGGCTTGAACCCCGCTAAATGCTGCTTGCAGCTTTAATTATTATTATTATTCTCCGCTAAAACGCATCGTGCAGCCCAAACCGTAAGGGCTGGAGCGTTGAAACTTTGTCAGATGGTAGTACAAAAATCGAGGAGAGGTTATCAAATTATGAGCCAGATTGGCCTATAGGTGGCGCTATAGCAATCAATTGCGCAAAACTGCTCATAACTCCTAAACCGTATGTCGTAGACTCAAGTGTCTTATGTCATTGGAAAGGTGAGTCTCTGACGAAAAAAACGTATATCTCCGATTTCATTTCCGTCATAATAGATTTTCCGCCATTTTGAATTTTGTCAAAAAACTACTTTTGCGAACTAGTCCCTGGATTTTTGCCCGATCGGAACCAAACCAGTGCAGAAATGTTCTCTGGAGTCTGAATATCAATAATTATTGAAAAAAAGTGTAAATTTCGCTTCAAGGTCGCAAAGGGGCGGAAAACGAATGTTGTGGGAGGAGCCTATTTTACTAAAATGGCTATAACTCAAGTACAAAATGAGATATCTTTACCAAACTTGGTACACATGTGTATGGGCTAAGTCTTTGGTCACGATAAAACAATCGCGACGATTGAACACTTGGTGGCGCTATAACACGAAAAAAACATGAAAATGGCTATAACCACCCGACCGCTAGTCCGATTGACTTGAAAATTGGTATGCAGTGTTTTGGTCCAAGGTACCATATATGTCTATGAGGACATTGGCGTATTTCAAAAAACATGGCTGCTATCGGCCAATGAAGTTTTAACACCTCTAAGACAAGGTTAACGGAGGCCGATCGGAATGAAACTCGATGGGCATGTTTGAATCATGGCCCTAGAGGTCTGTTAGAATTTTGAAAGAAATCGGCCACTAGTTGGCGCTAACGAGTTTTATGGCTCTGTAATCACGTGGTGTTACACACATCAACCAAATATACATATCATATGATAGGTCTCCTCATGCTGAACAACTTTGCCTCTAGAAGCATATCTGTCAATCAAACCGTTCATTAAATATTTGCAATTATGTTTAAAAACTACTTTTGCAAACTAGTCCCTGGATTTTTGCCCGATCGGAACCAAACCAGTCTAGAACAATTCTCTGGACTCTCTAGATCAAAAATTATCGAAAAAAAGTTGAACTTTTGCATTTAGATGGCTATAACAGGGTCATTTAGAAGAGGGGCGTAGCTAAATACACTCAAAAGCCTATAAATCATAAAGGAAAACTCAAAACTTCACGAAAATTGTTATGTATAGGTCACATAACATGCTGAAGAAGCATGAATAGTTTCATTGAGATCGGACCATAGGTGGCGCTATAACTGTTAAAAAGCTTTGAAAACCATGTATTCCTGTGGTGAAATGCCTGTATTGGCTCTAAATGGTATTTTCCATCTCTGTAATCAGGTGGGGTAAAAAACATCCACATAATATGCAGAAATTATGATAGATCTCCTCATACTGAACAACTTTGCCTCAAGAACCAATACTGTCGATCAAATTGTTATTTATTTATTCACAATTATGTTAAAAACGCATTACCTAAAATTGCCACCAGATGGCAGCAGAAGACCACTCATTGGTTCATTCTGCTTACTAAGCATATTTAAACTTTATAAAATCAATATAATAATGTTGAAAATGACATTTTGTCAATGTTTATCAATTAATTTGTTCATTTGATTAATGTTTTTACAATAATTATTAAATTACAATTAAAATAATGCCTGAAAATATGTTTTAAAGGGGAAAACCTGGAATAAGCTATTTGTTACCCATCATTCATTTCAAATATCTATATCTTTAACAAAATGTGCATTTGAGTTAAGCACGTTTGAAGACATTAGCTTGGAAAATGTGCCCATTAAATGAAAAACAGACATTTAAAATGAAAATGAGCCAATGAGTGGTTCTCTGCTGCCACCTGCTGGGCTTAAATAGTCATTTTTTCATACTATTTACTTATCATATTCTATAATTCCTATTTAGACATTATAAAGTCACTTTTACAATATTTACAATCACATTTTGTCAAAATAATTTATTTCAAATATATTAAGGTGTATTACCTAAAATTGCCACCAGATGGCAGCAGAAGACCACTCATTGGCTTATCCTCTAAACTAATATTGTTCAATCATATTAAAACTGTGATCATGCAGACCAAAGCGTAAATGCTAGAGACTTGAAACTTTATCAGATGGTAGTACAAAAATCGAGGCTAATATTGTCAGAGTATGAACCCGATTGGCCAATAGGTGGCGCTACAGCAATCAAAAGCGCGAAATGGCCCTTAACTCCTAAACCGTATGTCGTAGACTCAAGTGTCTTATATCATTGGAAAGGTGAGTCCATGACGAACAAAACGTTTATCTCCGATTTCATTTGCGCCATGATAGATTTTCCGCCATTTTGAATTTTGTTAAAAAACTTCTTTTGCAAACTAGTCCTAGGTTTCTTGCTTGATCGGAACCAAACCAGTGCAGAAATGTTCTCTGGAGTCTGAATATCAATAATAATTGAAAAAAAGTTTAAATTTCTATTCACTGTCGCTAAGGGGCGGAAAACGACTGTTGTGGGAGGAGCCTATTTTACTAAAATGGCTATAACTCAAGTAAGAAATGAGATGTCTTCACCAAACTTGGTTCACATGTGTATGGTCTGAGTCTTTGGTCACGATAAAAAAATCGCGACGATTGAACACTTGGTGGCGCTATAACACAAAAAAAAACATGAAAATTGCTAAAACTACCCGACCGCTAGTCCGATTGACTTGAAAATTGGCATGCAGTGTCTTGGTCCAAGGTCCCATCTATGTCTATGAGGACATTGGCCTATCTCAAAAAACATTGCCGCCACAGCCAATTAAATTATTTCAGTGTTTAAAATCTTGCTAAATAAAACTTAATGTATTTTGATGCTTGTGTGCTTAAAGGCCTTAAAGGCTTGAACCCCGCTAAATGCTGCTTGCAGCTTTAATTAGGGGTTCAAGCACGAAGTGCTGAACACCTATTGTATTTGTGCTGATTTTTAGGGGTTCAAGCACGAAGTGCTGAAACCCTATTGTAATTGTAAGGGTTTTTATTATTATTATTCTCCGCTAAAACGCATCGTGCAGCCCAAACCGTAAAGGCTGGAGCATTGAAACTTTGTCAGATGGTAGCCCAAAAATCGAGGAGAGGTTATCAAATTATGAGCCAAATTGGCCTATAGGTGGCGCTATAGCAATCAATTGCGCGAAACTGCTCATAACTCCTAAACCGTAAGTCATAGACTCAAGTGTCTTATATCATTGGAAAGCTGAATACCTGACGTAAATAATGTATATCTCCGATTTCATTTCCGGTAGGCAAATTTTTCCGTCATTTTGAATTTTGTTGAAAAACTACTTTTGCGAACTAGTCCCTGGATTTTAACCCGATCGGAACCAAACCAGTGCAGAAATGTTCTCTGGAGTCTGAATATCAATAATTATCGAAAAAAAGTTGAAATTTCGATTCACGGTTGCTAAGGTGCGGAAAACGAATGTTGTGGGAGGAGCCTATTTTACTAAAATGGCTATAACTCAAGAACAAAATGAGATATCTTTACCAAACTTGGTACACATGTGTATGGGCTGAGTCTTTGGTCACGATAAAACAATCGCGACGATTGAACACTTGGTGGCGCTATAACACAAAAAAAACATGAAAATGGCTATAACCACCCGACCGCTAGTCCAATTGACTTGAAAATTGGTATGCAGTGTCTTGGTCCAAGGTACCATATATGTCTATGAGGACATTGGCGTATCTCAAAAAACATGGCCGCTATCGGCTAATGAAGTTTGAGCACCTCTAAGACAAGGTTAACGGAGGCCGATCGGAATGAAACTCGGTGGGCATGTTTGACTCATGGCCCTAGAGGTCTGTAAGAATTTTGAAAGAAATCGGCCTCTAGTTGGCGCTAACGAGTTTTATGGCCCTGTAATCACGTGGTGTTGCACACATAAACCAAATATACATATCATATGATAGGTCTCCTCATGCTGAATAACTTTGCCTCTAGAAGCATTGCTGTCAATCAAAGCGTTCATTAAATATTTGCAATTATGTTTAAAACCTACTTTTGCGAACTAGTCCCTGGATTTTTGCCTGATCGGAACCAAACCAGTCTAGGACAATTCTCTGGACTCTCTAGATTAATAATTATTGAAAAAAAATTGAACTTTTGCATTTGGATGGCTATAACAGGGTCATTTAGAAGAGGGGCGTAGCAAAATACACTATACAGCTTATAAATCCTAAAGGAAAACTCAAAACTTCACGAAAATTGTTATGTATATGTGACATAACATGCTGAAGAAGCATGCAAAGTTTTATGGAGATCGGACCATAGGTTGCGCTATAACTGTTAAAAAGCTTTGAAAACCATGTATTCCCTATGGTGAATTGCCTGTATTGGCTGTAAATGGTATTTTCTATCTCTGTAATCAGGTGGGGTAAAAAACATCCACATAATGTGCAGAAATTATGATAGATCTCTTCATACTGAACAACTTTGCCTCAAGAACCAATACTGTCAATCAAATTGTTATTTATTTATTCACAATTATGTTAAAAACGTATTACCTAAAATTGCCACCAGATGGCAGCAGAAGACCACTCATTGGTTCATTCTGCTTACTAAGCATATTTAAACTTTATAAAATCATTATAATAAATGTTGCAAATGACATTTTGTCAATGTTTATCAATTAATTTGTTCATTTGATTAATGTTTTTACAATAATTATTAAATTACAATTAAAATAATGCCTGAAAATATGTTTTAAAGGGGAAAACCTGGAATAAGCTATTTGTTACCCATCATTTATTTCAAATATCTATATCTCCAACAAAATGTGCATGTGAGTTAAGCACGTCTGAAGACATTAACTTGGAAAATGTGCCAATTAAATGAAAAACAGACATTTAAAATGAAAATGAGCCAATGAGTGGTTCTCTGCTGCCACCTGCTGGGCTTAAATGGTCATTTTGTCATTCTATTTACTTATCATGTTCTATAATTCCTATTTAGACATTATAAAGTCACTATTACAATATTTACAATTACATTTTGTCAAATTAATTTATTTCAAATATATTATGGCGTATTACCTAAAATTGCCACCAGATGGCAGCAGAAGACCACTCATTGGCTTATCCTCTAAACTAATATTGTTCAATCATATTTAAACTGTGATCGTGCAGACCAAAGCGTAAATGCTAGAGACTTGAAACTTTATCAGATGGTAGTACAAAAATCGAGGCTAATGTTGTCAGAGTATGAACTTGATTGGCCAATAGGTGGCGCTACAGCAATCAAAAGGGCGAAATGGCTCATAACTCCTAAACCGTATGTCGTAGACTCAAGTGTCTTATATCATTGGAAAGGTGAGTCCATGACGAATAAAACGTATATCTCCGATTTCATTTCCGCCATGATAGATTTTCCGCCATTTTGCATTTTGTCAAACAACTACTTTTGCAAACTAGTCCTAGGTTTTTTGCCGGATCGGAACCAAACCAGTGTCAAAATGTTCTCTGGAGTCAGATTATCAATAATTATCAAAAAAAGTCGAAATTTATATTCACGGTTGTTAAGGAGCGTAAAAATAATCGTTCAGGGGGGAGCCTATTTACTAAAAGGGCTATAACTCAGGAACAAAATGAGATATCTTCACCAAACTTGGTACACATGTGTATAGGCTGAGTCTTTGGTCACGATAAAAAAATCGCGACGATTTAACACTTGGTGGCACAATAACGTGAAAAAACATCAAAATGGCTTTAACCACCTGACCGCTGGTCCGATTGACTTGAAAATTGGTATGCAGTGTCTTGGTCCAAGGTACCAAGTATGTCTATGAGGACATTGGCGTATCTTAAAAAACATGGCTGCCACAGCCAATTAAATTTGAGCACCTATTAGACAAGTCTCATGGCCCTAGAGGTCTGTAAGAATTTTGAAAGAAATCGGCCACTAGTTGGCGCTAACGAGTTTTACGGCTCTGTAATCACGTGGTGTTGCACACATCCACGAAATATGCATATCATTTGATAGATCTCCTCATACCAAACAACTTTTTCTCTAGAACTGTTGCTGTCAATTAATATGTTCATTAAATATTCCTGAGTATGTTCAAAACCTACTTTTGCGAACTAGTCCCTGGTTTTTTGCCCGATTGGAACCAAACTAGTCTAGGATAATTCTCTGGACTCTCTAGATCAATAATTATTGAAAAAAAGTTGAACTTTTGCATTTGAATGGCTATTACAGGGTCATTTAGAAAAGAGGTGTGGCAACATACACTCAAAAGCCTATAAATTCTAAGGGAAAACTCAAAACTTCACGAAAATTGTTTTTGCATATGTAAGATAACATCTTTAACAAGCATGCAAAGTTTTATGGAAATCGGACCATAGGTGACGCTATAACTGTTAAAAGCCTTTTAAAACCACGTATTTCCTATTGTAAATTGCCTGTATTGACTGTAAATGGTATTTTCCATCTATTATTTCAGTGTTTAAAATCTTGCTAAATAAAAATTAATGTCTTTTGATGTTTGTGTGCTTAAAGGCCTTAAAGGCTTGAACCCCGCTAAATGCTGCTTGCAGCTTTAATTAGGGGTTCAAGCACGAAGTGCTGAAACCCTATTGTAATTGTATTGATTTTTATTATTAGGGGTTCAAGCACGAAGTGCTGAAACCCTATTGTAATTGTATTGATTTTTATTATTATTATTATTAGGGGTTCAAGCACGAAGTGCTGAAACCCTATTGTAATTGTACTGATTTTTATTATTATTATTATTATTCTCCGCTAAAACGCATCGTGCAGCCCAAACCGTAAGTGCTAGAGACTTGAAACTTGGTCACAAGGTAGTACAAAAATCGAGGAGAGGTTATCAAAATATGAGCCTGATTGGCCAATAGGTGGCGCTATAGCGCAAAAAACAAAAAAACTGCACTATTTTGCTTATATCTCAATAACCCTTTGTCCCAGATCCAAGTGTCTTACATCATTGGAATCCTTGGCTCAAGCCGAACAAAAAATATAGCAGGTTTTTTATTTCCGGTATGCAAATTTTCCCGCCATTTTGGATTTTGTCCAAAACCTACTTTTGCGAACTAGTCCCTGGATTTTTGCCCGATCGGAACCAAACCAGTGCAGAAATGTTCTCTGGAGTCTGAATATCAATAATTATCAAAAAAAAGTTTAAATTTCTTTTAACGGTTGCTAAGGGGCCTCAAAACGTCAAAATGGGCGGAGCATAATATTTAAAAAAAGCTATAACTTAGGAAGTAAATGAGATAACTTCACCAAACTTGGTACACATGTGTATATGCTGAGTTTTTGGTCACGATAAAAAAATCGCGATGATTGGGCTCTAGGTGGCGCTATAACACGAAAAAAACATGAAAATGGCTATAACCACCCGACCGCTAGTCCGATTGACTTGAAAATTTGTATGCAGTGTCTTGGTCCAAGGTACCATATATGTCTATGAGGACATTGGCGTATCTCAAAAAACATGGCTGCTATCGGCCAATGAAGTTTGAGCACCTCTAAGACAAGGTTAACGGAGACCGATCGGAATGAAACTCGGTGAGCGTCTTTGACTCATGACCCTAGAGGTCTGTAAGAATTTTGAAAGAAATCGGCCACTAGTTGGCGCTAACAAGTTTTATGGCTCTGTAATCACGTGGTGTTGCACACATCAACCAAATATACATATCATATGATAGGTCTCCTCATGTTGAACAACTTTGCTTCTAGAAGTATTGCTGTCAATCAAATCGTTCATTCAATATTTGTAATTATGTTTAAAACCTACTTTTGCGAACTAGTCCCTGGATTTTTTCCCGATCAGAATCAAACCAGTCTAGGACAATTCTCTGGACTCTCTAGATCAATAATTATTGAAAAAAAGTTAAACTTTTGCATTTGGATGGCTATAACAGGGTCATTTAGAAGAGGGACGTAGCAAAATACACTCAATAGCCTATAAATCCTAATGGAAAACTCAAACCTTCACGACAATTGTTAAGTATATGTGACATAACATGTTGAAGAAGCATGCAAAGTTTCATGGAGATCGGACCATAGTTGGCGCTATAACTGTTAAAAAGCTTTGAAAACCATGTATTCCCTATGGTGAATTGCCTGTATTGGCTGTAAATGGTATTTTCCATCTCTGTAATCAGGTGGGGTTAAAAACATCCACATAATATGCATATATTATGATAGATCTCCACATGCTAAACAACTTTGCCTCAAGAACCAATACTGGCAATCAAATCGTTATTTAAATATTCACAACTATGTTAAAAACCTCTTTTTGTAAACTAGTCCTAGGTTTTTTGCCCAATCGAACCAAACCACTGCAGTACAATTCTCTGGACTATTTAGAGCAATAATTATATATATAAATAAAAAAGTTCAACTTTTGCATCTGAATGGTTATAACAGGGTAATTTCAAGATGTGGCCTTGACCAAGTGTCCCCGAATGCCTATATCTATTCAATGAATGCTCAGATCTACTTAAAAAACAAGTCAGAACATGTATCCTATAACTCTAAACAAGCATGAAAAATTTCAGACAAATTGGACAATATTTGCCTCTATAACAGTTAAAAAGATTGAAATTACAGAGTTCTGGTATATTAAGCCAATAAGTGGTCGTTTGCTGCCCCCCGCTGTTCATTTTATTGTACTACACACAAAATAATATTATTCTGCCATAAAACGCATCGTGCAGCCCAAACCGTAAGGGCTGGAACTTTGAAACTTTGTCAGATGGTAGTACACAAATCGAGGAGAGGTTATCAAATTATGAGCCAGATTGGCCAATAGGTGGCGCTAAAGCAATCAATTGCGCGAAACCACTCATAACTCCTAAACCGTATGTCGTAGACTCAAGTGTCTTATATCATTGGAAAGGTGAGTCCATGACGAACAAAATGTATATCTCCGATTTCATTTCCGCCGTGATAGATTTTCCGCCATTTTGAATTTTGTCAAAAAACTACTTTTGCGAACTAGTCCTAGGTTTTGCGCTTGATCGGAACCAAACCAGTGCAGAAATGTTCTCTGGAGTCTGAATATCAATAATTATCGAAAAAAAGTTGAAATTTCTATTCACGGTTGCTAAGGGGCGTAAAACGAATGTTGTGGGAGGAGCCTATTTTAATAAAATGGCTATAACTCAAGAACAAAATGAGATATCTTCACCAAACTTGGTACACATGTTTATGGGCTCATTCCTCGGTCTCGATATAAAAATCGCGACGATTGAACACTTGGTGGCGCTATAACACGAAAAAAAACAGGAAAAGGGCTATAACCACCCGACCGCTAGTCTGATTGACTTGAAAATTGGTATGCAGTGTGTTGGTCCAAGGTACCATGCATGTCTATAAGGACATTGGCGTATCTCAAAAAACATGGCCGCCACAGCCAATTAAATTTTAGCACCTATTAGACAAGGTTAACGGAGTCCGATCAGAACGAATCTCAATGGGCATGTTTGACTCATGGCCCTAGAGGTCTATAAGAATTTTGAAAGAAATCAGCCACTAGTTGGCGCTAACGAGTTGTATGGCTCTGTAATCACGTGGTGTTGCACACATCCACAAAATATGCATATCATTTGATAGATCTCCTCATATTGAACAACTTTGCCTCTAGAACCATTGCTGTCAATCAAATTGTTCATTAAATATTTGCAATTATGTTAAAAACCTACTTTTGCGAACTAGTCCCTGGTTTTTTGCCCGATCGGACCCAAACCAGTCTAGGACAATTGTCTGGACTCTCTAGATTATTAATTATCAAAGAAAAGTTCAACTTTTGCATTTGAATGGCTATAGCAAGGTGATTTAGAAGAGGGACATAGCAAAACACACTCAATAGCCTATAAATCTTAAAGGAAAACTCAAAACTTCACGAAAATTGGTGGGCATGTGTGACATTAGATCCTTAACAAGCATACAAAGCTTTATAGAGATCGGACCATAGGTGGCGCTATAACTTTTAAAAACCATATGTTTCCTATGGTAAATTGCCTATATTGCCTGTAATTTGAGTTTTCCATCTATTATTTCAGTGTTTAAAATCTTGCTAAATAAAACTTAATGTATTTTGATGCTTGTGTGCTTAAAGGCCTTAAAGGCTTGAACCCCGCTAAATGCTGCTTGCAGCTTTAATTAGGGGTTCAAGCATGAAATGCTGAAACCCTATTGTAATTGTAAGGATTCGTAAAACGCATCGTGCAGGCCAAACCGTAAGGCCTAGAGACATGAAACCTGGCCAGATGGTAGGCCTCAGTTTGGGGACAACCTATCAGAGTATGACCCCGAATGGCCCATAGGTGGCGCTACAGCAACCAAAAGTCCAAAATTGCTCATAACTCTTAGACTGTTTGTCCCAGGATCAAGTGTCTTATATCGTTGGAATCCTTGGCTCAAGGCAGACAAAATGGCTATCTCCGATTTGGATGTAGGCAGGGAAAATTTTCTGCTATGTCGAATTTTGTCCAAAACCTACTTTTGCGAACTAGTCCCTGGTTTTTCGCCCGATCGGAACCGAACCAGTCTAGGACAATTCTCTGGACTCTCTCGATCTATAATTATCAAAAAAAAATTGAACTTTGGTATTTGGGTGGCTGTAACAGGGTCATTTAGAAAAGGGGCGTGGCAAAATACACTAAAAAGCCTATACATCCCAAATGAAAACTCAGAACTTCACCAAAATTGATGAGCATATGTGTCAGAACATGGCGAGGAAGCATGCAGAGTTTCATGGAGATCGGACCATAGGTGGCGCTATAACTGGCAAAAAGCCTTCATTCTTATTAGGGGTTCAAGCATGAAATGCTGAAACCCTATTGTAATTGTAAGGATTCGTAAAACGCATCGTGCAGGCCAAACCGTAAGGCCTAGAGACATGAAACCTGGCCAGATGGTAGGCCTCAGTTTGGGGACAACCTATCAGAGTATGACCCCGAATGGCCCATAGGTGGCGCTACAGCAACCAAAAGTCCAAAATTGCTCATAACTCTTAGACTGTTTGTCCCAGGATCAAGTGTCTTATATCGTTGGAATCCTTGGCTCAAGGCAGACAAAATGGCTATCTCCGATTTGGATGTAGGCAGGGAAAATTTTCTGCTATGTCGAATTTTGTCCAAAACCTACTTTTGCGAACTAGTCCCTGGTTTTTCGCCCGATCGGAACCGAACCAGTCTAGGACAATTCTCTGGACTCTCTCGATCTATAATTATCAAAAAAAAGTTGAACTTTGGTATTTGGGTGGCTGTAACAGGGTCATTTAGAAAAGGGGCGTGGCAAAATACACTAAAAAGCCTATACATCCCAAATGAAAACTCAGAACTTCACCAAAATTGATGAGCATATGTGTCAGAACATGGCGAGGAAGCATGCAGAGTTTCATGGAGATCGGACCATAGGTGGCGCTATAACTGGCAAAAAGCCTTCATTCTTATTAGGGGTTCAAGCATGAAATGCTGAAACCCTATTGTAATTGTAAGGATTCGTAAAACGCATCGTGCAGGCCAAACCGTAAGGCCTAGAGACATGAAACCTGGCCAGATGGTAGGCCTCAGTTTGGGGACAACCTATCAGAGTATGACCCCGAATGGCCCATAGGTGGCGCTACAGCAACCAAAAGTCCAAAATTGCTCATAACTCTTAGACTGTTTGTCCCAGGATCAAGTGTCTTATATCGTTGGAATCCTTGGCTCAAGGCAGACAAAATGGCTATCTCCGATTTGGATGTAGGCAGGGAAAATTTTCTGCTATGTCGAATTTTGTCCAGAACCTACTTTTGCGAACTAGTCCCTGGTTTTTCGCCCGATCGGAACCGAACCAGTCTAGGACAATTCTCTGGACTCTCTCGATCTATAATTATCAAAAAAAAATTGAACTTTGGTATTTGGGTGGCTGTAACAGGGTCATTTAGAAAAGGGGCGTGGCAAAATACACTAAAAAGCCTATACATCCCAAATGAAAACTCAGAACTTCACCAAAATTGATGAGCATATGTGTCAGAACATGGCGAGGAAGCATGCAGAGTTTCATGGAGATCGGACCATAGGTGGCGCTATAACTGGCAAAAAGCCTTCATTCTTATTAGGGGTTCAAGCATGAAATGCTGAAACCCTATTGTAATTGTAAGGATTCGTAAAACGCATCGTGCAGGCCAAACCGTAAGGCCTAGAGACATGAAACCTGGCCAGATGGTAGGCCTCAGTTTGGGGACAACCTATCAGAGTATGACCCCGAATGGCCCATAGGTGGCGCTACAGCAACCAAAAGTCCAAAATTGCTCATAACTCTTAGACTGTTTGTCCCAGGATCAAGTGTCTTATATCGTTGGAATCCTTGGCTCAAGGCAGACAAAATGGCTATCTCCGATTTGGATGTAGGCAGGGAACATTTTCTGCTATGTCGAATTTTGTCCAAAACCTACTTTTGCGAACTAGTCCCTGGTTTTTCGCCCGATCGGAACCGAACCAGTCTAGGACAATTCTCTGGACTCACTCGATCTATAATTATCAAAAAAAAGTTGAACTTTGGTATTTGGGTGGCTGTAACAGGGTCATTTAGAAAAGGGGCGTGGCAAAATACACTAAAAAGCCTATACATCCCAAATGAAAACTCAGAACTTCACCAAAATTGATGAGCATATGTGTCAGAACATGGCGAGGAAGCATGCAGAGTTTCATGGAGATCGGACCATAGGTGGCGCTATAACTGGCAAAAAGCCTTCATTCTTATTAGGGGTTCAAGCATGAAATGCTGAAACCCTATTGTAATTGTAAGGATTCGTAAAACGCATCGTGCAGGCCAAACCGTAAGGCCTAGAGACATGAAACCTGGCCAGATGGTAGGCCTCAGTTTGGGGACAACCTATCAGAGTATGACCCCGAATGGCCCATAGGTGGCGCTACAGCAACCAAAAGTCCAAAATTGCTCATAACTCTTAGACTGTTTGTCCCAGGATCAAGTGTCTTATATCGTTGGAATCCTTGGCTCAAGGCAGACAAAATGGCTATCTCCGATTTGGATGTAGGCAGGGAAAATTTTCTGCTATGTCGAATTTTGTCCAAAACCTACTTTTGCGAACTAGTCCCTGGTTTTTCGCCCGATCGGAACCGAACCAGTCTAGGACAATTCTCTGGACTCTCTCGATCTATAATTATCAAAAAAAAATTGAACTTTGGTATTTGGGTGGCTGTAACAGGGTCATTTAGAAAAGGGGCGTGGCAAAATACACTAAAAAGCCTATACATCCCAAATGAAAACTCAGAACTTCACCAAAATTGATGAGCATATGTGTCAGAACATGGCGAGGAAGCATGCAGAGTTTCATGGAGATCGGACCATAGGTGGCGCTATAACTGGCAAAAAGCCTTCATTCTTATTAGGGGTTCAAGCATGAAATGCTGAAACCCTATTGTAATTGTAAGGATTCGTAAAACGCATCGTGCAGGCCAAACCGTAAGGCCTAGAGACATGAAACCTGGCCAGATGGTAGGCCTCAGTTTGGGGACAACCTATCAGAGTATGACCCCGAATGGCCCATAGGTGGCGCTACAGCAACCAAAAGTCCAAAATTGCTCATAACTCTTAGACTGTTTGTCCCAGGATCAAGTGTCTTATATCGTTGGAATCCTTGGCTCAAGGCAGACAAAATGGCTATCTCCGATTTGGATGTAGGCAGGGAAAATTTTCTGCTATGTCGAATTTTGTCCAGAACCTACTTTTGCGAACTAGTCCCTGGTTTTTCGCCCGATCGGAACCGAACCAGTCTAGGACAATTCTCTGGACTCTCTCGATCTATAATTATCAAAAAAAAATTGAACTTTGGTATTTGGGTGGCTGTAACAGGGTCATTTAGAAAAGGGGCGTGGCAAAATACACTAAAAAGCCTATACATCCCAAATGAAAACTCAGAACTTCACCAAAATTGATGAGCATATGTGTCAGAACATGGCGAGGAAGCATGCAGAGTTTCATGGAGATCGGACCATAGGTGGCGCTATAACTGGCAAAAAGCCTTCATTCTTATTAGGGGTTCAAGCATGAAATGCTGAAACCCTATTGTAATTGTAAGGATTCGTAAAACGCATCGTGCAGGCCAAACCGTAAGGCCTAGAGACATGAAACCTGGCCAGATGGTAGGCCTCAGTTTGGGGACAACCTATCAGAGTATGACCCCGAATGGCCCATAGGTGGCGCTACAGCAACCAAAAGTCCAAAATTGCTCATAACTCTTAGACTGTTTGTCCCAGGATCAAGTGTCTTATATCGTTGGAATCCTTGGCTCAAGGCAGACAAAATGGCTATCTCCGATTTGGATGTAGGCAGGGAACATTTTCTGCTATGTCGAATTTTGTCCAAAACCTACTTTTGCGAACTAGTCCCTGGTTTTTCGCCCGATCGGAACCGAACCAGTCTAGGACAATTCTCTGGACTCACTCGATCTATAATTATCAAAAAAAAGTTGAACTTTGGTATTTGGGTGGCTGTAACAGGGTCATTTAGAAAAGGGGCGTGGCAAAATACACTAAAAAGCCTATACATCCCAAATGAAAACTCAGAACTTCACCAAAATTGATGAGCATATGTGTCAGAACATGGCGAGGAAGCATGCAGAGTTTCATGGAGATCGGACCATAGGTGGCGCTATAACTGGCAAAAAGCCTTCATTCTTATTAGGGGTTCAAGCATGAAATGCTGAAACCCTATTGTAATTGTAAGGATTCGTAAAACGCATCGTGCAGGCCAAACCGTAAGGCCTAGAGACATGAAACCTGGCCAGATGGTAGGCCTCAGTTTGGGGACAACCTATCAGAGTATGACCCCGAATGGCCCATAGGTGGCGCTACAGCAACCAAAAGTCCAAAATTGCTCATAACTCTTAGACTGTTTGTCCCAGGATCAAGTGTCTTATATCGTTGGAATCCTTGGCTCAAGGCAGACAAAATGGCTATCTCCGATTTGGATGTAGGCAGGGAAAATTTTCTGCTATGTCGAATTTTGTCCAAAACCTACTTTTGCGAACTAGTCCCTGGTTTTTCGCCCGATCGGAACCGAACCAGTCTAGGACAATTCTCTGGACTCTCTCGATCTATAATTATCAAAAAAAAATTGAACTTTGGTATTTGGGTGGCTGTAACAGGGTCATTTAGAAAAGGGGCGTGGCAAAATACACTAAAAAGCCTATACATCCCAAATGAAAACTCAGAACTTCACCAAAATTGATGAGCATATGTGTCAGAACATGGCGAGGAAGCATGCAGAGTTTCATGGAGATCGGACCATAGGTGGCGCTATAACTGGCAAAAAGCCTTCATTCTTATTAGGGGTTCAAGCATGAAATGCTGAAACCCTATTGTAATTGTAAGGATTCGTAAAACGCATCGTGCAGGCCAAACCGTAAGGCCTAGAGACATGAAACCTGGCCAGATGGTAGGCCTCAGTTTGGGGACAACCTATCAGAGTATGACCCCGAATGGCCCACAGGTGGCGCTACAGCAACCAAAAGTCCAAAATTGCTCATAACTCTTAGACTGTTTGTCCCAGGATCAAGTGTCTTATATCGTTGGAATCCTTGGCTCAAGGCAGACAAAATGGCTATCTCCGATTTGGATGTAGGCAGGGAAAATTTTCTGCTATGTCGAATTTTGTCCAAAACCTACTTTTGCGAACTAGTCCCTGGTTTTTCGCCCGATCGGAACCGAACCAGTCTAGGACAATTCTCTGGACTCTCTCGATCTATAATTATCAAAAAAAAATTGAACTTTGGTATTTGGGTGGCTGTAACAGGGTCATTTAGAAAAGGGGCGTGGCAAAATACACTAAAAAGCCTATACATCCCAAATGAAAACTCAGAACTTCACCAAAATTGATGAGCATATGTGTCAGAACATGGCGAGGAAGCATGCAGAGTTTCATGGAGATCGGACCATAGGTGGCGCTATAACTGGCAAAAAGCCTTCATTCTTATTAGGGGTTCAAGCATGAAATGCTGAAACCCTATTGTAATTGTAAGGATTCGTAAAACGCATCGTGCAGGCCAAACCGTAAGGCCTAGAGACATGAAACCTGGCCAGATGGTAGGCCTCAGTTTGGGGACAACCTATCAGAGTATGACCCCGAATGGCCCATAGGTGGCGCTACAGCAACCAAAAGTCCAAAATTGCTCATAACTCTTAGACTGTTTGTCCCAGGATCAAGTGTCTTATATCGTTGGAATCCTTGGCTCAAGGCAGACAAAATGGCTATCTCCGATTTGGATGTAGGCAGGGAACATTTTCTGCTATGTCGAATTTTGTCCAAAACCTACTTTTGCGAACTAGTCCCTGGTTTTTCGCCCGATCGGAACCGAACCAGTCTAGGACAATTCTCTGGACTCACTCGATCTATAATTATCAAAAAAAAGTTGAACTTTGGTATTTGGGTGGCTGTAACAGGGTCATTTAGAAAAGGGGCGTGGCAAAATACACTAAAAAGCCTATACATCCCAAATGAAAACTCAGAACTTCACCAAAATTGATGAGCATATGTGTCAGAACATGGCGAGGAAGCATGCAGAGTTTCATGGAGATCGGACCATAGGTGGCGCTATAACTGGCAAAAAGCCTTCATTCTTATTAGGGGTTCAAGCATGAAATGCTGAAACCCTATTGTAATTGTAAGGATTCGTAAAACGCATTGTGCAGGCCAAACCGTAAGGCCTAGAGACATGAAACCTGGCCAGATGGTAGGCCTCAGTTTGGGGACAACCTATCAGAGTATGACCCCGAATGGCCCATAGGTGGCGCTACAGCAACCAAAAGTCCAAAATTGCTCATAACTCTTAGACTGTTTGTCCCAGGATCAAGTGTCTTATATCGTTGGAATCCTTGGCTCAAGGCAGACAAAATGGCTATCTCCGATTTGGATGTAGGCAGGGAAAATTTTCTGCTATGTCGAATTTTGTCCAAAACCTACTTTTGCGAACTAGTCCCTGGTTTTTCGCCCGATCGGAACCGAACCAGTCTAGGACAATTCTCTGGACTCTCTCGATCTATAATTATCAAAAAAAAATTGAACTTTGGTATTTGGGTGGCTGTAACAGGGTCATTTAGAAAAGGGGCGTGGCAAAATACACTAAAAAGCCTATACATCCCAAATGAAAACTCAGAACTTCACCAAAATTGATGAGCATATGTGTCAGAACATGGCGAGGAAGCATGCAGAGTTTCATGGAGATCGGACCATAGGTGGCGCTATAACTGGCAAAAAGCCTTCATTCTTATTAGGGGTTCAAGCATGAAATGCTGAAACCCTATTGTAATTGTAAGGATTCGTAAAACGCATCGTGCAGGCCAAACCGTAAGGCCTAGAGACATGAAACCTGGCCAGATGGTAGGCCTCAGTTTGGGGACAACCTATCAGAGTATGACCCCGAATGGCCCATAGGTGGCGCTACAGCAACCAAAAGTCCAAAATTGCTCATAACTCTTAGACTGTTTGTCCCAGGATCAAGTGTCTTATATCGTTGGAATCCTTGGCTCAAGGCAGACAAAATGGCTATCTCCGATTTGGATGTAGGCAGGGAAAATTTTCTGCTATGTCGAATTTTGTCCAAAACCTACTTTTGCGAACTAGTCCCTGGTTTTTCGCCCGATCGGAACCGAACCAGTCTAGGACAATTCTCTGGACTCTCTCGATCTATAATTATCAAAAAAAAATTGAACTTTGGTATTTGGGTGGCTGTAACAGGGTCATTTAGAAAAGGGGCGTGGCAAAATACACTAAAAAGCCTATACATCCCAAATGAAAACTCAGAACTTCACCAAAATTGATGAGCATATGTGTCAGAACATGGCGAGGAAGCATGCAGAGTTTCATGGAGATCGGACCATAGGTGGCGCTATAACTGGCAAAAAGCCTTCATTCTTATTAGGGGTTCAAGCATGAAATGCTGAAACCCTATTGTAATTGTAAGGATTCGTAAAACGCATCGTGCAGGCCAAACCGTAAGGCCTAGAGACATGAAACCTGGCCAGATGGTAGGCCTCAGTTTGGGGACAACCTATCAGAGTATGACCCCGAATGGCCCATAGGTGGCGCTACAGCAACCAAAAGTCCAAAATTGCTCATAACTCTTAGACTGTTTGTCCCAGGATCAAGTGTCTTATATCGTTGGAATCCTTGGCTCAAGGCAGACAAAATGGCTATCTCCGATTTGGATGTAGGCAGGGAAAATTTTCTGCTATGTCGAATTTTGTCCAAAACCTACTTTTGCGAACTAGTCCCTGGTTTTTCGCCCGATCGGAACCGAACCAGTCTAGGACAATTCTCTGGACTCTCTCGATCTATAATTATCAAAAAAAAGTTGAACTTTGGTATTTGGGTGGCTGTAACAGGGTCATTTAGAAAAGGGGCGTGGCAAAATACACTAAAAAGCCTATACATCCCAAATGAAAACTCAGAACTTCACCAAAATTGATGAGCATATGTGTCAGAACATGGCGAGGAAGCATGCAGAGTTTCATGGAGATCGGACCATAGGTGGCGCTATAACTGGCAAAAAGCCTTCATTCTTATTAGGGGTTCAAGCATGAAATGCTGAAACCCTATTGTAATTGTAAGGATTCGTAAAACGCATCGTGCAGGCCAAACCGTAAGGCCTAGAGACATGAAACCTGGCCAGATGGTAGGCCTCAGTTTGGGGACAACCTATCAGAGTATGACCCCGAATGGCCCATAGGTGGCGCTACAGCAACCAAAAGTCCAAAATTGCTCATAACTCTTAGACTGTTTGTCCCAGGATCAAGTGTCTTATATCGTTGGAATCCTTGGCTCAAGGCAGACAAAATGGCTATCTCCGATTTGGATGTAGGCAGGGAAAATTTTCTGCTATGTCGAATTTTGTCCAGAACCTACTTTTGCGAACTAGTCCCTGGTTTTTCGCCCGATCGGAACCGAACCAGTCTAGGACAATTCTCTGGACTCTCTCGATCTATAATTATCAAAAAAAAATTGAACTTTGGTATTTGGGTGGCTGTAACAGGGTCATTTAGAAAAGGGGCGTGGCAAAATACACTAAAAAGCCTATACATCCCAAATGAAAACTCAGAACTTCACCAAAATTGATGAGCATATGTGTCAGAACATGGCGAGGAAGCATGCAGAGTTTCATGGAGATCGGACCATAGGTGGCGCTATAACTGGCAAAAAGCCTTCATTCTTATTAGGGGTTCAAGCATGAAATGCTGAAACCCTATTGTAATTGTAAGGATTCGTAAAACGCATCGTGCAGGCCAAACCGTAAGGCCTAGAGACATGAAACCTGGCCAGATGGTAGGCCTCAGTTTGGGGACAACCTATCAGAGTATGACCCCGAATGGCCCATAGGTGGCGCTACAGCAACCAAAAGTCCAAAATTGCTCATAACTCTTAGACTGTTTGTCCCAGGATCAAGTGTCTTATATCGTTGGAATCCTTGGCTCAAGGCAGACAAAATGGCTATCTCCGATTTGGATGTAGGCAGGGAACATTTTCTGCTATGTCGAATTTTGTCCAAAACCTACTTTTGCGAACTAGTCCCTGGTTTTTCGCCCGATCGGAACCGAACCAGTCTAGGACAATTCTCTGGACTCACTCGATCTATAATTATCAAAAAAAAGTTGAACTTTGGTATTTGGGTGGCTGTAACAGGGTCATTTAGAAAAGGGGCGTGGCAAAATACACTAAAAAGCCTATACATCCCAAATGAAAACTCAGAACTTCACCAAAATTGATGAGCATATGTGTCAGAACATGGCGAGGAAGCATGCAGAGTTTCATGGAGATCGGACCATAGGTGGCGCTATAACTGGCAAAAAGCCTTCATTCTTATTAGGGGTTCAAGCATGAAATGCTGAAACCCTATTGTAATTGTAAGGATTCGTAAAACGCATCGTGCAGGCCAAACCGTAAGGCCTAGAGACATGAAACCTGGCCAGATGGTAGGCCTCAGTTTGGGGACAACCTATCAGAGTATGACCCCGAATGGCCCATAGGTGGCGCTACAGCAACCAAAAGTCCAAAATTGCTCATAACTCTTAGACTGTTTGTCCCAGGATCAAGTGTCTTATATCGTTGGAATCCTTGGCTCAAGGCAGACAAAATGGCTATCTCCGATTTGGATGTAGGCAGGGAAAATTTTCTGCTATGTCGAATTTTGTCCAAAACCTACTTTTGCGAACTAGTCCCTGGTTTTTCGCCCGATCGGAACCGAACCAGTCTAGGACAATTCTCTGGACTCTCTCGATCTATAATTATCAAAAAAAAATTGAACTTTGGTATTTGGGTGGCTGTAACAGGGTCATTTAGAAAAGGGGCGTGGCAAAATACACTAAAAAGCCTATACATCCCAAATGAAAACTCAGAACTTCACCAAAATTGATGAGCATATGTGTCAGAACATGGCGAGGAAGCATGCAGAGTTTCATGGAGATCGGACCATAGGTGGCGCTATAACTGGCAAAAAGCCTTCATTCTTATTAGGGGTTCAAGCATGAAATGCTGAAACCCTATTGTAATTGTAAGGATTCGTAAAACGCATCGTGCAGGCCAAACCGTAAGGCCTAGAGACATGAAACCTGGCCAGATGGTAGGCCTCAGTTTGGGGACAACCTATCAGAGTATGACCCCGAATGGCCCATAGGTGGCGCTACAGCAACCAAAAGTCCAAAATTGCTCATAACTCTTAGACTGTTTGTCCCAGGATCAAGTGTCTTATATCGTTGGAATCCTTGGCTCAAGGCAGACAAAATGGCTATCTCCGATTTGCTCGCCCTTCGGGCGCCAATTTTGAGTAAATTGCATTTTTTTGAAAAACCTATTTTTGCTGACTTCTCCTAGGTTTTTGGCCTGATTGGAACCAAACCACTGCAAGACTATTCTCTGGAGTCGGTCAATCAATAATCATCCAAAAAACTCAAAATTTCAATTAACGGTCGATAAGGGGAACCAAAATCTTTGATGGCACAAGGGCCATTTTTACTAAAATGGTTATAAATTGTGAACGGAAAGAGATTTGTTTGCTAAACTTGGGATACATCTTCGTGAGCTCATTCGGAGATCACTTGAAAAAAATCGCAACAATTGGCCTCTAGGTGGCACTATAAAACGGTTATAACTTGTGAAAAGAAAGGGAAATTTTCGCAAAACTTGGGACACATGTTCATGAGCTCATTTTGAGGTCACGTGAAAAAAAATCATGACAATTGGCCACTTGGTGGCACTATAAAATGGTTATAACTTGTGAACGGAAAGAGATATTTTCGCTAAACTTGGGACACATGTTCATAAGCTCAATTTGAGTTGACATGAAAAGAATCGTGACAATTGGCCACTTGGTGGCGCTATAACAGTGAAAGAAATCATAAAAATAGCTATAAGCGCACCCAACCGTTACGCCTGTTTCACACATACTCCGTTTGCAGTGCGTATGCGGTGCATATTTTTTTCCCGACCCATGTTAACGGATTACAGCTTTCACACTGCGCGCGGATGCTGTCCGTCAGTCCGTTCCAGGTGCGGTGCGTCTGCAGCAGTCCGGCGATCGTTTCCGTACCGAGTCTATTTTTTGCTGTGCTGCACTGCGGAATTAAAGTGACAGCACATTGTTCGCTTTAAAATAAACATGTACTGACACGAAAATCTAGTAATTTTACCACAGATGTATGTAATTTAAAATATACTCTGTTTCAAAGTCAACACATGGCTTTTTTTTCTCGGGTAAAGCAAGGAAACGACACCTTACCTGGCATTTAGGTTAAAAAAATTTAAATAAGGAAGAGCACGTACATTCCTGGAGGTGGAAAAACAAAGGTCTTTATGACCTGCTTTTAAAAGGGTTTAAAAACGAAAGAGAAGACGAGAGTCGGCTGTTTCTATTGTAAGTTTCTAATTTAAAATGTTTATAGGCTATAAGTTATATTTCAATGTTTTTCCACTTGTGTGAGCTAAAGTATAGGCTATATAAAGTTATATAGGCTATATAAATATAAAGTAATGAATTGAATAAAACGTTGTTTAAATGTACTACGTTAAAACGTGACATCTATGAAAGTGTAAACAAAGAGAATTTTAATTCTGACAAGCCATGTTCAGTAACAACTTTTGGATTTGAAATGAAAATAATAATGAATAAATGCTGTGTTTGTGGTATACAACCGCGGATCAGTTGCACGCTGCAAACACAGCATATATGAAAGCACAACAGCGCGTGCTGCTCCTGCACCGCATACGCACCGCAACACGCACCGCATACGCACTGCAGACGGAGTATGTGTGAAACGGGCGTTAGTTTACTGAAAATTGGCATGCAGTGTCTTTGTCAAATCACTTTATTGTCACTCTACCATATGCACAAGTGCAACAGTAGGTGAAATTCTTAGGTGCAGTTCCGAGCAAGTATACGTCATTGGCACAATGCCTTGAAGGAGCCTTAGAAGTTTAAAGCCCGTGTTTTTTTCACAGGAGAGACCTCCTAAGAATCCTTGCCGAGTCCAACAATACCAAACATGCCAGGTTTCGCCTTATGGTTTTTGTAAGTGTCATTTAGAGCTTTAAAAAATTGTGGTTATCTTCAAAGCTGTTAGTCTGATTGAGACAATAACAAAAAAACAAATGAAATTTGTAAACATAGGTAAATAGCTAAACAATAACGCCAAAATGTTAAAATTATGATAGGAACTGACAAAAAAATAAATTAAATCCAATCAATTTCACCCATGGATCATTTTGATGCTCTCACATGTTTGAAACGAACAATGATGGATTGTGATGAAATTTGTTTTGAATTGGGACTGGCGAATCCCCGTCCATACTGTCAATGACCGTTCGCAAAGACCAGCCCACTTTAGTTACTGTTGCTATGTCTGACAAGCGACGCCACTCTCAAACCACACCAAGTTCTCACGCATTGAAAAATACATTGCGGATCAGAGAAAAGACTGCGTGCTGACAGACAAGTACTTTTGATATGAAACAAAGTATCACCTTTCAAATGTAGTCAATTTTTAGAGACATTTAAAAAATAAATGCCATTTTGTGACTCTTTAATGTGTCTGATAGATTGCTGTAGACTCGAGGCTCAGTTAAAGCTGCTTGTGAACCGATCATCTCTTCCTTCTAGTTAATTTATATCATTAAAATAAACATGAATGAACATAAAAGGAATGTTGTTTTAAAGTTCTAAGACGTCAGTACATTTTGTTTTTCAAATTTAATTCCTCCTATGTTAATCTACTAACTTTCCTGACTGCTTTGTTGGACAAAATGGCGGATTATGATTAGTCAGATCGCCTGTCAATCAAACTCCCTCCACATATATACAGTATGGGCACACTTTGAGTACTACTAATAAAAGTGGTGGAGATCAGGCAAGACTATAAGAAGACTCAGGCAAAAGGTGCTATAACTGTAAAAACGCTTTAAAACCATATATTTCCTATGGTAAACTGCCTGTATAGGCTGTAAATTGACTTTTTCATCTATGATGGCAGTTGTTAAATGCTTGCTAAATAAAACTTAATGTCTTTTGATGCTTGTGTGCTTAAAGGCCTTAACTGCTTGAACCCCGATAAATGCTGCTTGCAGCTTTAATTATTAGGGGTTCAAGCACGAAGTGCTGAAACCCTATTGTAATTGTATTGATTTTTAGGGGTTCAAGCACGAAGTGCTGAACACCTATTGTATTTGTGCTGATTTTTATTATTATTATTATTATTATTATTATTCTGCCATAAAACGCATCGTGCAGCCCAAACCGTAAGTGCTGGAGCTTTGAAACTTTGTCAGATGGTAGTACAAAAATCGAGGAGAGGTTATCAAATTATGAGCCAGATTGGCCTATAGGTGGCGCTATAGCAATCAATTGCGCGAAACTGCTCATAACTCCTAAACCGTATGTCGTAGACTCAATTGTCTTATATCATTGGAAAGGTGAGTCCCTGACGAACAAAACGTATATCTCCGATTTCATTTCCGTCATAATAGATTTTCCGCCATTTTGAATTTTGTCAAAAAACTACTTTTGCGAACTAGTCCCTGGATTTTTGCCCGATCGGAACCAAACCAGTGCAGAAATGTTCTCTGGAATCTGAATATCAATAATTATTGAAAAAAAGTAGAAATTTCGATTCACGGTCGCAAAGGGGCGGAAAACGAATGTTGTGGGAGGAGCCTATTTTACTAAAATGGCTATAACTCAAGAAAAAAATTAGATATCTTTACCAAACTTGGTACACATGTGTATGGGCTGAGTTTTTGGTCACGATAAAAAAATCGCGACGATTGAACACTTGGTGGCGCTATAACACGAAAAAAACATGAAAATGGCTATAACCACCCGACCGCTAGTCCGATTGACTTGAAAATTGGTATGCAGTGTCTTGGTCCAAGGTACCATATATGTCTATGAGGACATTGGCGTATCTCAAAAAACATGGCTGCTATCGGCTAATGAAATTTGAGCACCTCTAAGACAAGGTTAACGGAGGCCGATCGGAATGAAACTTGGTGGGCATCTTTGACTCACGGCCCTAGAGGTCTGTAAGAATTTTGAAAGAAATCGGCCACTAGTTGGCGCTAACGAGTTTTATGGCTCTGTAATCACGTGGTGTTGCACACATCAACCAAATATACATATCATATGATAGGTCTCCTCATGCTGAACAACTTTGCCTCTAGAAGCATATCTGTCAATCAAACCGTTCATTAAATATTTGCAATTATGTTCAAAAACTACTTTTTCAAACTAGTCCCTGGATTTTTGCCCGATTGGAACCAAACTAGTCTAGAACAATTCTCTGGACTCTCTAGATCAATAATTATCGAAAAAAAGTTGAACTTTTGCATTTGGATGGCTATAACAGGGTCATTTAGAAGAGGGGCGTAGCTAAATACACTCAAAAGCCTATAAATCCTAAAGGAAAACTCAAAACTTCACGAAACTTGTTATGTATATGTGACATAAAATGCTGAAGAAGCATGCAGAGTTTCATGGAGATCGGACCATAGGTGGCGCTATAACTGTTAAAAAGCTTGGAAAACCATGTATTCCCTATGGTGAATTGCCTGTATTGGCTGTAAATGGTATTTTCCATCTCTGTAATCAGGTGGGGTAAAAAACATCCACATAATATGCAGAAATTATGATAGATCTCCTCATACTGAACAACTTTGCCTCAAGAACCAATACTGTCAATCAAATTGTTATTTATTTATTCACAATTATGTTAAAAACTTATTACCTAAAATTGCCACCAGATGGCAGCAGAAGACCACTCATTGGTTCATTCTGCTTACTAAGCATATTTAAACTTTATAAAATCATTATAATAAATGTTGCAAATGACATTTTGTCAATGTTTATCAATTAATTTGTTCATTTGATTAATGTTTTTACAATAATTATTAAATTACAATTAAAATAATGCCTGAAAATATATTTTAAAGGGGAAAACCTGGAATAAGCTATTTGTTACCCATCATTTATTTCAAATATCTATATCTCCAACAAAATGTACATTTGAGCTAAGCATGTTTGAAGACATTAACTTGGAAATGTGCCCATTAAATGAAAAACAGACATTTAAAATGAAAATGAGCCAATGAGTGGTTCTCTGCTGCCACCTGCTGGGCTTAAATGGTCATTTTGTCATACTATTTACTTATCATGTTCTATAATTCCTATTTAGACATTATAAAGTCACTATTACAATATTTACAATTATATTTTGTCAAATTAATTTATTTCAAATATATTATGGCGTATTACCTAAAATTGCCACCAGATGGCAGCAGAAGACCACTCATTGGCTTATCCTCTAAACTAATATTGTTCAATCATATTTAAACTGTGATCGTGCAGACCAAAGCGTAAATGCTAGAGACTTGAAACTTTATCAGATGGTGGTACAAAAATCGAGGCTAATGTTGTCAGAGAATGAACCCGATTGGCCAATAGGTGGCGCTACAGCAATCAAAAGCGTGAAATGGCTCATAACTCCTAAACCCTATGTCGTAGACTCAAGTGTCTTATATCATTGGAAAGGTGAGTCTATGACGAACACAACGTATATCTCCGATTTCAATTCCGCCATGATAGATTTTCCGCCATTTTGAATTTTGTCAAAAAACTACTTTTTCAAACTAGTCCTAGGTTTTTTGATTGATCGGAACCAAACCAGTGCAGAAATGTTCTCTGGAGTCTGATTATCAATAATTATTGAAAAAAAGTTGAAATTTCTATTCACGGTCGCTAAGGGGCGCAAAACGATTGTTGTGGGAGGAGCCTATTTTACTAAAATGGCTATAACTCAAGAACAAAATGAGATATCATCATCAAACTTGGTACACATGTGTAAGACCTCAATTTGTGGTCATGATAAAAAATCGCGACGATTGAACACTTGGTGGCGCTATAACACGAAAAAAACATGAAAATGGCTATAACCACCCGACCGCTAGTCCGATTGACTTGAAAATGGGTATGCAGTGTCTTGGTCCAAGGTACCATCTATGTCTATGAGGACATTGGCGTATCTCAAAAAACATGGCCGCCACAGCCAATTAAATATGAGCACCTATTAGACAAGGTTAACGGAGGCCGATCAGAACGAAACTCAATGGGTATGTTTGACTCATGGCCCTAGAGGTATGTAAGAATTTTGAAAGAAATCGGCCACTAGTTGGCGCTAACGAGTTTTATGGCTCTGTAATCACGTGGTGTTGCACACATCCACAAAATATGCATATCAATTGATAGATCTCCTCATATTGAACAACTTTGCCTCTATAACCATTGCTGTCAATCAAATTGTTCATTAAATATTTGCAATAATGTTAAAAACCTACTTTTGCAAACTAGTCCCTGGTTTTTTGCCCGATCGGAACCAAACCAGTCTAGGACAATTCTCTGGACTCTCTAGATCAATAATTATCAAAAAAAAGTTCAACTTTTACATTTAGATGACTATAACAGGGTGATTTAGAAGAGGGACGTAGCAAAACACACTCAATAGCCTATAAATTCTAAGGGAAAACTCAAAACTTCCCGAAAATTGGTGGGCATGTGTGACATTAGATCCTTAACAAGCATACAAAGCTTTATAGAGATCGGACCATAGATGGCGCTATAATTGTTAAAAACCATATGTTTCCTATGGTAAATTGCCTATATTGCCTGTAATTTGAGTTTTCCATCTATTATTTCAGTGTTTAAAATCTTGCTAAATAAAACTTAATGTCTTTTGATGCTTGTGTGCTTAAAGGCCTTAAAGGCTTGAACCCCGCTAAATGCTGCTCGCAGCTTTAATTAGGGGTTCAAGCACGAAGTGCTGAAACCCTATTGTAATTGTAAGGGTTTTTATTATTATTATTCTCCGCTAAAACGCATCGTGCAGCCCAAACCGTAAAGGCTGGAGCATTGAAACTTTGTCAGATGGTAGCCCAAAAATCGAGGAGAGGTTATCAAATTATGAGCCAAATTGGCCTATAGGTGGCGCTATAGCAATCAATTGCGCGAAACTGCTCATAACTCCTAAACCGTAAGACATAGACTCAAGTGTCTTATATCATTGGAAAGCTGAATACCTGACGTAAATAATGTATATCTCCGATTTCATTTCCGGTAGGCAAATTTTTCCGTCATTTTGAATTTTGTTGAAAAACTACTTTTGCGAACTAGTCCCTGGATTTTAACCCGATCGGAACCAAACCAGTGCAGAAATGTTCTCTGGAGTCTGAATATCAATAATTATCGAAAAAAAGTTGAAATTTCGATTCACGGTTGCTAAGGTGCGGAAAACGAATGTTGTGGGAGGAGCCTATTTTACTAAAATGGCTATAACTCAAGAACAAAATGAGATATCTTTACCAAACTTGGTACACATGTGTATGGGCTGAGTCTTTGGTCACGATAAAACAATCGCGACGATTGAACACTTGGTGGCGCTATAACACAAAAAAAACATGAAAATGGCTATAACCACCCGACCGCTAGTCCAATTGACTTGAAAATTGGTATGCAGTGTCTTGGTCCAAGGTACCATATATGTCTATGAGGACATTGGCGTATCTCAAAAAACATGGCCGCTATCGGCTAATGAAGTTTGAGCACCTCTAAGACAAGGTTAACGGAGGCCGATCGGAATGAAACTCGGTGGGCATGTTTGACTCATGGCCCTAGAGGTCTGTAAGAATTTTGAAAGAAATCGGCCTCTAGTTGGCGCTAACGAGTTTTATGGCCCTGTAATCACGTGGTGTTGCACACATAAACCAAATATACATATCATATGATAGGTCTCCTCATGCTGAATAACTTTGCCTCTAGAAGCATTGCTGTCAATCAAAGCGTTCATTAAATATTTGCAATTATGTTTAAAACCTACTTTTGCGAACTAGTCCCTGGATTTTTGCCTGATCGGAACCAAACCAGTCTAGGACAATTCTCTGGACTCTCTAGATTAATAATTATTGAAAAAAAATTGAACTTTTGCATTTGGATGGCTATAACAGGGTCATTTAGAAGAGGGGCGTAGCAAAATACACTATACAGCTTATAAATCCTAAAGGAAAACTCAAAACTTCACGAAAATTGTTATGTATATGTGACATAACATGCTGAAGAAGCATGCAAAGTTTTATGGAGATCGGACCATAGGTTGCGCTATAACTGTTAAAAAGCTTTGAAAACCATGTATTCCCTATGGTGAATTGCCTGTATTGGCTGTAAATGGTATTTTCTATCTCTGTAATCAGGTGGGGTAAAAAACATCCACATAATGTGCAGAAATTATGATAGATCTCTTCATACTGAACAACTTTGCCTCAAGAACCAATACTGTCAATCAAATTGTTATTTATTTATTCACAATTATGTTAAAAACGTATTACCTAAAATTGCCACCAGATGGCAGCAGAAGACCACTCATTGGTTCATTCTGCTTACTAAGCATATTTAAACTTTATAAAATCATTATAATAAATGTTGCAAATGACATTTTGTCAATGTTTATCAATTAATTTGTTCATTTGATTAATGTTTTTACAATAATTATTAAATTACAATTAAAATAATGCCTGAAAATATGTTTTAAAGGGGAAAACCTGGAATAAGCTATTTGTTACCCATCATTTATTTCAAATATCTATATCTCCAACAAAATGTGCATGTGAGTTAAGCACGTCTGAAGACATTAACTTGGAAAATGTGCCAATTAAATGAAAAACAGACATTTAAAATGAAAATGAGCCAATGAGTGGTTCTCTGCTGCCACCTGCTGGGCTTAAATGGTCATTTTGTCATTCTATTTACTTATCATGTTCTATAATTCCTATTTAGACATTATAAAGTCACTATTACAATATTTACAATTACATTTTGTCAAATTAATTTATTTCAAATATATTATGGCGTATTACCTAAAATTGCCACCAGATGGCAGCAGAAGACCACTCATTGGCTTATCCTCTAAACTAATATTGTTCAATCATATTTAAACTGTGATCGTGCAGACCAAAGCGTAAATGCTAGAGACTTGAAACTTTATCAGATGGTAGTACAAAAATCGAGGCTAATGTTGTCAGAGTATGAACTTGATTGGCCAATAGGTGGCGCTACAGCAATCAAAAGGGCGAAATGGCTCATAACTCCTAAACCGTATGTCGTAGACTCAAGTGTCTTATATCATTGGAAAGGTGAGTCCATGACGAATAAAACGTATATCTCCGATTTCATTTCCGCCATGATAGATTTTCCGCCATTTTGCATTTTGTCAAACAACTACTTTTGCAAACTAGTCCTAGGTTTTTTGCCGGATCGGAACCAAACCAGTGTCAAAATGTTCTCTGGAGTCAGATTATCAATAATTATCAAAAAAAGTCGAAATTTATATTCACGGTTGTTAAGGAGCGTAAAAATAATCGTTCAGGGGGGAGCCTATTTACTAAAAGGGCTATAACTCAGGAACAAAATGAGATATCTTCACCAAACTTGGTACACATGTGTATAGGCTGAGTCTTTGGTCACGATAAAAAAATCGCGACGATTTAACACTTGGTGGCACAATAACGTGAAAAAACATCAAAATGGCTTTAACCACCTGACCGCTGGTCCGATTGACTTGAAAATTGGTATGCAGTGTCTTGGTCCAAGGTACCAAGTATGTCTATGAGGACATTGGCGTATCTTAAAAAACATGGCTGCCACAGCCAATTAAATTTGAGCACCTATTAGACAAGTCTCATGGCCCTAGAGGTCTGTAAGAATTTTGAAAGAAATCGGCCACTAGTTGGCGCTAACGAGTTTTACGGCTCTGTAATCACGTGGTGTTGCACACATCCACGAAATATGCATATCATTTGATAGATCTCCTCATACCAAACAACTTTTTCTCTAGAACTGTTGCTGTCAATTAATATGTTCATTAAATATTCCTGAGTATGTTCAAAACCTACTTTTGCGAACTAGTCCCTGGTTTTTTGCCCGATTGGAACCAAACTAGTCTAGGATAATTCTCTGGACTCTCTAGATCAATAATTATTGAAAAAAAGTTGAACTTTTGCATTTGAATGGCTATTACAGGGTCATTTAGAAAAGAGGTGTGGCAACATACACTCAAAAGCCTATAAATTCTAAGGGAAAACTCAAAACTTCACGAAAATTGTTTTTGCATATGTAAGATAACATCTTTAACAAGCATGCAAAGTTTTATGGAAATCGGACCATAGGTGACGCTATAACTGTTAAAAGCCTTTTAAAACCACGTATTTCCTATTGTAAATTGCCTGTATTGACTGTAAATTGTATTTTCCATCTATTATTTCAGTGTTTAAAATCTTGCTAAATAAAAATTAATGTCTTTTGATGTTTGTGTGCTTAAAGGCCTTAAAGGCTTGAACCCCGCTAAATGCTGCTTGCAGCTTTAATTATTATTATTATTATTATTATTATTATTCTCCGCTAAAACGCATCGTGCAGCCCAAACCGTAGAAGCTGGAGCTTTGAAACTTTGTCAGATGGTAGTACAAAAATCGAGGAGAGGTTATCAAATTATGAGCCAGATTGGCCTATAGGTGGCGCTATAGCAATCAATTGCGCAAAACTGCTCATAACTCCTAAACCGTATGTCGTAGACTCAAGTGTCTTATATCAATGGAAAGCTGAATACCTGACGTAAAAAATGTATATCTCCGATTTCATTTCCGCCATTATAGATTTTCCGCCATTTTGAATTTTGTCAAAAAACTACTTTTGCGAACTAGTCCCTGGATTTTTGCCCGATCGGAACCAAACCAGTGCAGAAATGTTCTCTGGAGTATGAATATTAATAATTATCGAAAAAAAGTTGAAATTTCTATTCACGATCGCTAAGGGGCGGAAAACGAACGTTGTGGGAGGAGCCTATTTTACTAAAATGGCTATAACTCAAGAACAAAATGAGATATCTTTACCAAACTTTGTACACATGTGTATGGACTGAGTCTTGGGTCACGATAAAATAATCGCGACGATTGAACACTTGGTGGCGCTATAACACGAAAAAAACATGAAAATGGCTATAACGACCCGACCGCTAGTCCGATTGACTTGAAAATTGGTATGCAGTGTCTTGGTCCAAGGTACCATATATGTCTATGAGGACATTGGCGTATCTCAAAAAACATGGCTGCTATTGGCCAATGAAGTTTGAGCACCTCTAAGACAAGGTTAACGGAGGCTGATCGGAATGAAACTCGGTGGGCATGTTTGACTCATGGACTTAGAGGTCTGTAAAAATTTTGAAAGAAATCGGCCACTAGTTGGCGCTAACGAGTTTTTTGGCTCTGTAATCACGTGGTGTTGCACACATCAACCAAATATACACATCATATGATAGGGCTCCTCATACTGAACAACTTTTCCTCTTAAAGCATTGCTGTCAATCAAATCGTTCATTAAATATTTGCGATTATGTTTGAAACCTACTTTTGCGAACTAGTCTCTGGATTTTTGCCTGATCGGAAACAAACCAGTCTAGGACAATTCTCTGGACTCTCTAGATCAATAATTATCAAAAAAAGTTGAACTTTTGCATTTGAATGCCTATAACAGGGTCATTTAGAAGAGGGGCGTAGCAAAATACACTCAAAAGCATATAAATCCTAAAGGAAAACTCAAAACTTCACGAAAATTATTATGTATATGTAACATAACATGCTGAAAAAGCATGCAAAGTTTCATGGAGATCGGACCATAGGTGGCGCTATAACTGTTAAAAAGCTTTGAAAACCATGTATTCCTATGGTGAAATGCCTGTATTGGCTGTAAATGGTATTCTCCATCTCTGTAATCAGGTGGGGTTAAAAACGTCCACATAATATGCATAAATTATGATAGATCTCCTCATACTGAACAACTTTGCCTCAAGAACCAATACTGTCAATCAAATCGTTATTTAAACATTCACAATTATGTTAATAACCTACTTTTGCAAACTAGTCATAGATTTTTCAACCTGATCAGAACCAACCCAGGGCAGTACAATTCTCTGGACTCTTTAGAGCAATAATTATTTTTAAAAAAAGTTAAACTTTTGCATCTGAATGGCTATAACTGGGTTATTTCAAGATGTGGCCTTGACCAAGTGTCCCCAAATGCCTATATCTATTCAATGAATGCTCAGATATTCTTAAAAACAAGTCAGAACATGTGTACTATGCCTCTAAACAAGCATGAAAATTTTCAGACAGATAGGACCATATTTGCCTCTATAACAGTTAAAAAGCTGAAAATTATGAAAATAATGGTATATTAAGCCAATAAGTGGTCGTTTGCTGCCCCCCGCTGTTCATTTTATTGTACTACACTCTAATATTGATATACAAGTCATTTTCAGCTTTAAATAAATCACTATTTTAACATTTGCTATCACATTTAGTTAAAATTAATCTATTAAGTATTACTATTGACAATTGTCACATTGAGAAATGTGAATCTTGAAGGAGACTTGCAGGAAACATTTTGTTTACTGCAACATCATAAAGTTCAAATGTCTGTAACTACAACAAAATGTGTGTGTAGTCCTATGTTTCTGAATACATTTTTAAAAATCTGATTAATAGTTACAAAGAGCTATGTGAAATGATTATAGACCATAGCATTAAAAAAGTGTGTGTGTGTCTGGCCTTGACCAAGTGTCCCCAAATGCCTATATCTATTCAATGAATGCTCAGATATTCTTAAAAACAAGTCAGAACATGTGTAATATGCCTCCAAACAAGCATGACAATTTTCAGACAGATAGGACAATATTTGCCTCTATAACAGTTAAAAAGGTGAAAATGACAGAGTTCATATGAAAATAATGACCAATATGTGGTCTTTTGCTGCCCCCCGCTGTTCATTTTATTGTACTACACTCTAATATTGATCTATGGTTATAGATACATGGTTAATCATAGTAAATAATACTAGAACGTGGTGCATTTCACAAAAAAATGTGACATGCTCATAGACCATTAAAAGATATTTTCACAATAACATATCTCAAAAATATTGTGTGTGTGTGTGTGTGTGTGTGTAACCATGCATAATGGAACAACTGGTTTGAAGCCTGTTTCAGAGCCTATTTTACTAAAAGGGCTATAACTCAGGAACAAAATGAGATATCTTCACCAAACTTGGTACACTTGTGTATGGGATGAGTCTTTGGTCAAGGTAAAAAGAATTGTGAGGATTGAACACTTGGTGGCGCTATAACATAAAAAAACATGAAAAGGGCTATAACCACCCGACTGCCAGTCCGATTGACTTGAAAGTTGGTATGCAGTGTCTTGGTCCAAGGTACCACGCATGTCTATAAAGGAAATTGGCGTAGCTCAAAAAACATGGCCGCCATTGGCCAATGAAATGTGAGCACTTATTAGACAAGGTTAACAGAGGCCGATCGGAACAAAAGTTGGCGAGCATGTTTGACTCAGGGTCCTAGAGGTCTGTAATAATTTTTTAAGAATTTGGCCACTAGTAGGCGCCAATTAGTTTTATGGCTCTGTAATCACGTGATGTTTCACATATTCTCACAATATTGATATAATTTGATAGATCTCCTCATACTGAACAACTTTGTCTCTAGAAACATTGCTGTCAATCAAATCGTTCATTAAATATTTGTGATTATGTTAAAAACCTACTTTTGCTAATAAGTCCCTGTTTTTTTGCCCGATCGGAACCAAACCAGTCTAGGACAATTCTCTGGACTCTCTAGATCAATAATTATCAAAAAAAGTTTAACTTTTGCATTTGGATGGCTATAACAGGGTCATTTCGAAAAGAGGCGTGGCAAAAAACCCTCAAAAGCCTATAAATTCTAAGGGAAAGCTCAAAACTTCACGAAAATTGGTGGCCATGTGTGAGATTAGATCCTTAACAAGAATTAAACGTTTTATAGAGATCGGACCATAGGTGGCGCTATAACTGTTAAAAACCTTTTAAAACCATGTTTCCTATGGTGAATTGCCTGTAAATTGAATTTTCCATCTATTATTTCAGCGTTTAAAATCTTGCTAAATAAAACTTAATGTCTTTTGATGCTTGTGTGCTTAAAGGCCTTAAAGGCTTGAACCCCGCTAAATGCTGCTTGCAGCTTTAATTATTATTATTATTCTCCGCTAAAACGCATCGTGCAGCCCAAACCGTAAGGGCTGGAACTTTGAAACTTTGTCAGATGGTAGTAAACAAATCGAGGAGAGGTTATCAAATTATGAGCCAGATTGGCCTATAGGTGGCGCTATAGCAATCAATTGCGCGAAACTGCTCATAACTCCTAAACCGTATGTCGTAGACTCAAGTGTCTTATATCATTGGAAAGGTGAGTTTATGACGAACAAAACGTATATCTCCGATTTCATTTGCGCCATGATAGATTTTCCGCCATTTTGAATTTTGTCAAAAAACTACTTTTGCAAACTAGTCCTAGGTTTTTTGCCCGATCGGAACCAAACCAGTGCAGAAATGTTCTCTGGAGTCTGAATATCAATAATTATCGAAAAAAAGTTGAAATTTCTATTCACGGTTGCTAAGGGGCGGAAAACGAATGTTGTGGGAGGAGCCTATTTTACTAAAATGGCTATAACTCAAGAAAAAAATGAGATATCTTCACCAAACTTGGTACACATGTGTATGGGCTCCGTTTTTGGTCACGATAAAAAAACCGCGATGATTGAACACTTGGTGGCGCTATAACACGAAAAAAACATGAAAATGGCTATAACCACCCGACCGCTAGTCCGATTGACTTGAAAATTGGTATGCAGTGTCTTGGTCCAAGGTACCAAGTATGTCTATGAGGACATTGGCGTATCTCAAAAAACATGGCCGCCAAGGCCAATTAAATTTGAGCACCTATTAGACAAGGTTAACGGAGGCCGATCAGAACGAAACTCGATGGGTATGTTTGACTTATGGCCTTAGAGGTCTATAAGAATTTTGAAAGAAATCAGCCACTAGTTGGCGCTAACAAGTTTTATGGCACTGTAATCACGTGGTGTTGAACACATCCACAAAATATGCATATCGTTTGATAGACCTCCTCATATTGAACAACTTTGCCTCTGGAACCATTGCTGTTAATCCAATTGTTCATTAAATATTTGCGATTATGTTTAAAACCTACTTTTGCAAACTAGTCCCTGGTTTTTTGCCTGATCGGAACCAAACCAGTATAGGACAATTCTCTGGACTCTCTAGATCAATAATTATCGAAAAAAAGTCCAACTTTTGCCTTTGGATGGCTATAACAGGGTCATTTAGAAGAGGGGCGTAGCAAAATACACTCAAAAGCCTATAAATCCTAAAGGAAAACTCAAAACTTCACGAAAATTGTTATGTATATGTAACATAACATGCTGAAAAATCATGCAAAGTTTCATGGAGATCGGACTATAGGTGGCGCTATAACTGTTAAAAAGCTTTGAAAACCATGTAATCCTATGGTGAAATGCCTGTATTGGCTGTAAATGGTATTTTCCATCTCTGTAATCAGGTGGGGTTAAAAACATCCACATAATATGCATAAATTATGATAGATCTCCTCATACTGAACAACTTTGCCTCAAGAACCAATACTGTCTATCAAATCGTTATTTAAACATTCACAATTATGTTAATAACCTACTTTTGCAAACTAGTCATAGATTTTTCAACCTGATCAGAACCAAACCAGTGCAGTACAATTCTCTGGACTCTTTAGAGCAATAGTTATTTTAAAAAAAAGTTAAACTTTTGCATCTGAATGGCTATAACAGGGTTATTTCATGATGTGGCCTTGACCAAGTGTCCCCAAATGCCTATATCTATTCAATGAATGCTCAGATATTCTTAAAAACAAGTCAGAACATGTGTACTATGCCTCTAAACAAGCATGAAAAATTTCAGACAGATAGGACAATATTTGCCTCTATAACAGTTAAAAAGCTGAAAATTATGAAAATAATGGTATATTAAGCCAATAAGTGGTCGTTTGCTGCCCCCCGCTGTTCATTTTATTGTACTACACTCTAATATTGATCTACAAGTCATATTCAGCTTAAAATAAATCACTATTTTAACATTTGCAATCACATTTAGTTAAAATGAATCTATTAAGTATTACTATTGACAATTTTCACATTGAGAAATGTGAATCTTGAAGGAGACTGGCAGGAAACATTTTGTTTACTGCAACATCATAAAGTTCAAATGTCTGTATCTACAACAAAATGTGTGTGTGTAGTCCTATGTTTCTGAATACATTTTTAAAAATCTGATAAATAGTTACAAAGAGCTATGTTAAATGATTATAGACCATAGCATTAAAAAAGTGTGTGTGTGTGTGTGTGTGTGTGTCTGGCCTTGACCAAGTGTCCCCAAATGCCTATATCTATTCAATGAATGCTCAGATATTCTTAAAAACAAGTCAGAAGATGTGTACTATGCCTCTAAACAAGCATGAAAAATTTCAGACAGATAGGACAATATTTGCCTCTATAACAGTTAAAAAGCTGAAAATTATGAAAATGATGGTATATTAAGCCAATAAGTGGTCGTTTGCTGCCCCCCGCTGTTCTTTTTATTGTACTACACTCTAATATTGATCTATAAGTCATATTCAGACTTTAAAAAAAATCAAAATTTTAACATTTACAATCACATTTAGTCAAAATTAATCTATTAGCTATTACCATTGACAATAATTGTCACATTGAGAAATGTGAATCTTGAAGGAGACTTGCAGGAAACATTTTGTTTACTGCAACATCATATAGTTCAAATGTCTGTATCTACAACAAATTGTGTGTGTGTGTAGTCCTATGTTTCTGAATACATTTTTAATAATCTGATTAATAGTTACAAAGAGCTATGTGAAATGATTATAGACCATAGCATTAAAAAAGTGTGTGTGTGTGTGTGTGTGTGTGTGTGTGTGTGTGTGTGTGTGTGTGTGTGTGTGTGTATAAGCATGCATAATGGAATTAACATGGAAGACCAATTTGATATATAACTGATTTTATAGTGTTTATTGCAAAGCAACTGTGAAAAGACTTTATTAATAAGTAGAATGTCCAGCAGAGGGCAGCAGAAGACCACTAATTGGTTCATTCTGTCCACTAAGCATATATATAAACTCTAAAAAAACATTATAATAGCATTGAAAATGACATTTTGTCAATGCTTATCAATTAATTTGTTCATTTGATTAATGTTTTTACAATAATTATTAAATTACAATTAAAATAATGCCTGAAAATATGTTTTAAAGGGGAAGACCTGGAATAAGCTATTTGTTACCCATCATTTATTTCAAATATTTATATCACCAACAAAATGTGCATGTGAGTTAAGCACGTTTGAAGACATTAAAAAACAGACATTTAAAATGAAAATGAGCCAATGAGTGGTTCTCTGCTGCCACCTGCTGGGCATAAATAGTCATTTTTTTCATACTATTTACTTATCATGTTCTATAATTCCTATTTACACATTATAAAGTCATTATTACAATATTTACAATCACATTTTGTCAAATTAATTTATCTCAAATATATTATGGCGTATTACCTAAAATTGCCACCAGATGGCAGCAGAAGACCACTCATTGGCTTATCCTCTAAACTAATATTGTTCAATCATATTTAAACTGTGATCGTGCAGACCAAAGCGTAAATGCTAGAGACTTGAAACTTCATCAGATGATAGTACGAAAATCGAGGCTAATGTTGTCAGAGTATGAACCCGATTGGACAATAGGTGGCGCTACAGCAATCAAAAGCGCAAAATGGCTTATAACTCCTAAACCGTATGACGTAGACTCAAGTGTCTTATATCATTGGAAAGGTGAGTCCATGACAAACAAAACGTATATCTCCGATTTCATTTCCGCCATTATAGATTTTCCGCCATTTTTAATTTTGTCAAAAAACTACTTTTGCAAACAAGTCCTAGGTTTTTTGCCCGATCGGAACCAAACCAGTGTCAAAAAATTTTCTTGAGTCAGTTTATCAATAATTATCAAAAAAAAGTCGAAATTTATATTCACGGTTGTTAAGGAGCGTAAAAATAGTTGTTCAGGGCGGAGCCTATTTACTAAAAAAGCTATAACTCAAGAACAAAATGAGATATCTTTACCAAACTTGGTAGACATGTGTATAGGCTGAGTCTTTGGTCACAATAAAAAAAATCGCGACGATTTAACTCTTGGTGGCGCAATAACGTAAAAAAACATGAAAATGGCTTTAACCACCCGACCGCTAGTCCGATTGACTTGAAAATTGGTATGCAGTGTCTAGGTCCAAGGTACCAAGTATGTCTGTGAGGACATTGGCATATCTCAAAAAACATGGCTGCCACAGCCAATTAAATTTGAGCACCTATTAGACAAGTCTCATGGCCCTAGAGGTCGGTAAGAATTTTGAAAGAAATCGGCCACTAGTTGGCGCTAATGAGTTTTATGGCTCTGTAATCACGTGGTGTTGCACACATCCACGAAATATGCATATCATTTGATATATTCTAAGGGAAAACTCAAAACTTCACGAAAATTGGTGGGCATGTGTGTCATAACATCATTAACAAGCATAGAAAGTTTTATAGAGATCGGACCATAGGTGGCGCTATAACTATTAAAAACCTTTTAAAACCATATGTTTTCTATGGTAAATTGCCAATATTGCCTGTAAATGGACTTTTCCATCTGTTATTTCAGTGTTTAAAATCTTGCTAAATGAAACGTAATGTCTTTTGATGCTTGTGTGCTTAAAGGCCTTAAAGGCTTGAACCCCGCTAAATGCTGCTTGCAGCTTTAATTAGGGGTTCAAGCACGAAGTGCTGAACACCTATTGTATTTGTGCTGATTTTTATTATTATTATTATTATTATTATTATTCTGCCATAAAACGCATCGTGCAGCCCAAACCGTAAGTGCTGGAGCTTTGAAACTTTGTCAGATGGTAGTACAAAAATCGAGGAGAGGTTATCAAATTATGAGCCAGATTGGCCTATAGGTGGCGCTATAGCAATCAATTGCGCGAAACTGCTCATAACTCCTAAACCGTATGTCGTAGACTCAATTGTCTTATATCATTGGAAAGGTGAGTCCCTGACGAACAAAACGTATATCTCCGATTTCATTTCCGTCATAATAGATTTTCCGCCATTTTGAATTATGTCAAAAAACTACTTTTGCGAACTAGTCCCTGGATTTTTGCCCGATCGGAACCAAACCAGTGCAGAAATGTTCTCTGGAATCTGAATATCAATAATTATTGAAAAAAAGTAGAAATTTTGATTCACGGTCGCAAAGGGGCGGAAAACGAATGTTGTGGGAGGAGCCTATTTTACTAAAATGGCTATAACTCAAGAAAAAAATTAGATATCTTTACCAAACTTGGTACACATGTGTATGGGCTGAGTTTTTGGTCACGATAAAAAAATCGCGACGATTGAACACTTGGTGGCGCTATAACACGAAAAAAACATGAAAATGGCTATAACCACCCGACCGCTAGTCCGATTGACTTGAAAATTGGTATGCAGTGTCTTGGTCCAAGGTACCATATATGTCTATGAGGACATTGGCGTATCTCAAAAAACATGGCTGCTATCGGCTAATGAAATTTGAGCACCTCTAAGACAAGGTTAACGGAGGCCGATCGGAATGAAACTTGGTGGGCATCTTTGACTCACGGCCCTAGAGGTCTGTAAGAATTTTGAAAGAAATCGGCCACTAGTTGGCGCTAACGAGTTTTATGGCTCTGTAATCACGTGGTGTTGCACACATCAACCAAATATACATATCATATGATAGGTCTCCTCATGCTGAACAACTTTGCCTCTAGAAGCATATCTGTCAATCAAACCGTTCATTAAATATTTGCAATTATGTTTAAAAACTACTTTTTCAAACTAGTCCCTGGATTTTTGCCCGATTGGAACCAAACTAGTCTAGAACAATTCTCTGGACTCTCTAGATCAATAATTATCGAAAAAAAGTTGAACTTTTGCATTTAGATGGCTATAACAGGGTCATTTAGAAGAGGGGCGTAGCTAAATACACTCAAAAGCCTATAAATCCTAAAGGAAAACTCAAAACTTCACGAAACTTGTTATGTATATGTGACATAAAATGCTGAAGAAGCATGCAGAGTTTCATGGAGATCGGACCATATGTGGCGCTATAACTGTTAAAAAGCTTGGAAAACCATGTATTCCCTATGGTGAATTGCCTGTATTGGCTGTAAATGGTATTTTCCATCTCTGTAATCAGGTGGGGTAAAAACATCCACATAATATGCAGAAATTATGATAGATCTCCTCATACTGAACAACTTTGCCTCAAGAACCAATACTGTCAATCAAATTGTTATTTATTTATTCACAATTATGTTAAAAACTTATTACCTAAAATTGCCACCAGATGGCAGCAGAAGACCACTCATTGGTTCATTCTGCTTACTAAGCATATTTAAACTTTATAAAATCATTATAATAAATGTTGCAAATGACATTTTGTCAATGTTTATCAATTAATTTGTTCATTTGATTAATGTTTTTACAATAATTATTAAATTACAATTAAAATAATGCCTGAAAATATATTTTAAAGGGGAAAACCTGGAATAAGCTATTTGTTACCCATCATTTATTTCAAATATCTATATCTCCAACAAAATGTGCATGTGAGTTAAGCATGTTTGAAGACATTAACTTGGAAATGTGCCCATTAAATGAAAAACAGACATTTAAAATGAAAATGAGCCAATGAGTGGTTCTCTGCTGCCACCTGCTGGGCTTAAATGGTCATTTTGTCATACTATTTACTTATCATGTTCTATAATTCCTATTTAGACATTATAAAGTCACTATTACAATATTTACAATTATATTTTGTCAAATTAATTTATTTCAAATATATTATGGCGTATTACCTAAAATTGCCACCAGATGGCAGCAGAAGACCACTCATTGGCTTATCCTCTAAACTAATATTGTTCAATCATATTTAAACTGTGATCGTGCAGACCAAAGCGTAAATGCTAGAGACTTGAAACTTTATCAGATGGTGGTACAAAAATCGAGGCTAATGTTGTCAGAGAATGAACCCGATTGGCCAATAGGTGGCGCTACAGCAATCAAAAGCGTGAAATGGCTCATAACTCCTAAACCCTATGTCGTAGACTCAAGTGTCTTATATCATTGGAAAGGTGAGTCTATGACGAACACAACGTATATCTCCGATTTCATTTCCGCCATGATAGATTTTCCGCCATTTTGAATTTTGTCAAAAAACTACTTTTTCAAACTAGTCCTAGGTTTTTTGATTGATCGGAACCAAACCAGTGCAGAAATGTTCTCTGGAGTCTGATTATCAATAATTATTGAAAAAAAGTTGAAATTTCTATTCACGGTCGCTAAGGGGCGCAAAACGATTGTTGTGGGAGGAGCCTATTTTACTAAAATGGCTATAACTCAAGAACAAAATGAGATATCATCATCAAACTTGGTACAAATGTGTAAGACCTCAATTTGTGGTCATGATAAAAAAATCGCGACGATTGAACACTTGGTGGCGCTATAACACGAAAAAAACATGAAAATGGCTATAACCACCCGACCGCTAGTCCGATTGACTTGAAAATGGGTATGCAGTGTCTTGGTCCAAGGTACCATGTATGTCTATGAGGACATTGGCGTATCTCAAAAAACATGGCCGCCACAGCCAATTAAATATGAGCACCTATTAGACAAGGTTAACGGAGGCCGATCAGAACGAAACTCAATGGGTATGTTTGACTCATGGCCCTAGAGGTATGTAAGAATTTTGAAAGAAATCGGCCACTAGTTGGCGCTAACGAGTTTTATGGCTCTGTAATCACGTGGTGTTGCACACATCCACAAAATATGCATATCAATTGATAGATCTCCTCATATTGAACAACTTTGCCTCTATAACCATTGCTGTCAATCAAATTGTTCATTAAATATTTGCAATAATGTTAAAAACCTACTTTTGCAAACTAGTCCCTGGTTTTTTGCCCGATCGGAACCAAACCAGTCTAGGACAATTCTCTGGACTCTCTAGATCAATAATTATCAAAAAAAAGTTCAACTTTTACATTTAGATGACTATAACAGGGTGATTTAGAAGAGGGACGTAGCAAAACACACTCAATAGCCTATAAATTCTAAGGGAAAACTCAAAACTTCCCGAAAATTGGTGGGCATGTGTGACATTAGATCCTTAACAAGCATACAAAGCTTTATAGAGATCGGACCATAGGTGGCGCTATAATTGTTAAAAACCATATGTTTCCTATGGTAAATTGCCTATATTGCCTGTAATTTGAGTTTTCCATCTATTATTTCAGTGTTTAAAATCTTGCTAAATAAAACTTAATGTCTTTTGATGCTTGTGTGCTTAAAGGCCTTAAAGGCTTGAACCCCGCTAAATGCTGCTCGCAGCTTTAATTATTATTATTATTATTATTATTCTCCGCTAAAACGCATCGTGCAGCCCAAACCGTAGAAGCTGGAGCTTTGAAACTTTGTCAGATGGTAGTACAAAAATCGAGGAGAGGTTATCAAATTATGAGCCAGATTGGCCTATAGGTGGCGCTATAGCAATCAATTGCGCAAAACTGCTCATAACTCCTAAACCGTATGTCATAGACTCAAGTGTCTTATATCATTGGAAAGCTGAATACCTGACGTAAAAAATGTATATCTCCGATTTCATTTCCGCCATTATAGATTTTCCGCCATTTTGAATTTTGTCAAAAAACTACTTTTGCAAACTAGTCCCTGGATTTTTGCCCGATCGGAACCAAACCAGTGCAGAAATGTTCTCTGGAGTATGAATATCAATAATTATCGAAAAAAAGTTGAAATTTCTATTCACGATCGCTAAGGGGCGGAAAACGAACGTTGTGGGAGGAGCCTATTTTACTAAAATGGCTATAACTCAAGAACAAAATGAGATATCTTTACCAAACTTTGTACACATGTGTATGGACTGAGTCTTGGGTCACGATAAAAGAATCGCGACGATGGTGGCGCTATAACACGAAAAAAACATGAAAATGGCTATAACGACCCGACCGCTAGTCCGATTGACTTGAAAATTGGTATGCAGTGTCTTGGTCCAAGGTACCATATATGTATATGAGGACATTGGCGTATCTCAAAAAACATGGCTGCTATTGGCCAATGAAGTTTGAGCACCTCTAAGACAAGGTTAACGGAGGCTGATCGGAATGAAACTCGGTGGGCATGTTTGACTCATGGACTTAGAGGTCTGTAAGAATTTTGAAAGAAATCGGCCACTAGTTGGCGCTAACGAGTTTTTTGGCTCTGTAATCACGTGGTGTTGCACACATCAACCAAATATACACATCATATGATAGGGCTCCTCATACTGAACAACTTTTCCTCTAAAAGCATTGCTGTCAATCAAATCGTTCATTAAATATTTGCGATTATGTTTAAAACCTACTTTTGCGAACTAGTCTCTGGATTTTTGCCTGATCGGAAACAAACCAGTCTAGGACAATTCTCTGGACTCTCTAGATCAATAATTATCAAAAAAAAGTTGAACTTTTGCATTTGAATGCCTATAACAGGGTCATTTAGAAGAGGGGCGTAGCAAAATACACTCAAAAGCATATAAATCCTAAAGGAAAACTCAAAACTTCACGAAAATTATTATGTATATGTAACATAACATGCTGAAAAAGCATGCAAAGTTTCATGGAGATCGGACCATAGGTGGCGCTATAACTGTTAAAAAGCTTTGAAAACCATGTATTCCTATGGTGAAATGCCTGTATTGGCTGTAAATGGTATTCTCCATCTCTGTAATCAGGTGGGGTTAAAAACATCCACATAATATGCATAAATTATGATAGATCTCCTCATACTGAACAACTTTGCCTCAAGAACCAATACTGTCAATCAAATCGTTATTTAAACATTCACAATTATGTTAATAACCTACTTTTGCAAACTAGTCATAGATTTTTCAACCTGATCAGAACAAACCCAGGGCAGTACAATTCTCTGGACTCTTTAGAGCAATAATTATTTTTAAAAAAAGTTAAACTTTTGCATCTGAATGGCTATAACTGGGTTATTTCAAGATGTGGCCTTGACCAAGTGTCCCCAAATGCCTATATCTATTCAATGAATGCTCAGATATTCTTAAAAACAAGTCAGAACATGTGTACTATGCCTCTAAACAAGCATGAAAATTTTCAGACAGATAGGACCATATTTGCCTCTATAACAGTTAAAAAGCTGAAAATTATGAAAATAATGGTATATTAAGCCAATAAGTGGTCGTTTGCTGCCCCCCGCTGTTCATTTTATTGTACTACACTCTAATATTGATATACAAGTCATTTTCAGCTTTAAATAAATCACTATTTTAACATTTGCTATCACATTTAGTTAAAATTAATCTATTAAGTATTACTATTGACAATTGTCACATTGAGAAATGTGAATCTTGAAGGAGACTTGCAGGAAACATTTTGTTTACTGCAACATCATAAAGTTCAAATGTCTATAACTACAACAAAATGTGTGTGTGTAGTCCTATGTTTCTGAATACATTTTTAAAAATCTGATTAATAGTTACAAAGAGCTATGTGAAATGATTATAGACCATAGCATTAAAAAAGTGTGTGTGTGTCTGGCCTTGACCAAGTGTCCCCAAATGCCTATATCTATTCAATGAATGCTCAGATATTCTTAAAAACAAGTCAGAACATGTGTAATATGCCTCCAAACAAGCATGACAATTTTCAGACAGATAGGACAATATTTGCCTCTATAACAGTTAAAAAGGTGAAAATAACAGAGTTCTTATGAAAATAATGACCAATATGTGGTCTTTTGCTGCCCCCCGCTGTTCATTTTATTGTACTACACTCTAATATTGATCTATGGTTATAGATACATGGTTAATCATAGTAAATAATACTAGAACGTGGTGCATTTCACAAAAAAATGTGACATGCTTATAGACCATTAAAAGATATTTTCACAATAACATATCTCAAAAATATTGTGTGTGTGTGTGTGTGTGTGTGTGTGTGTGTGTGTGTGTGTGTGTAACCATGCATAATGGAACAACTGGTTTGAAGCCTGTTTCAGAGCCTATTTTACTAAAAGGGCTATAACTCAGGAACGAAATGAGATATCTTCACCAAACTTGGTACACTTGTGTATGGGATGAGTCTTTGGTCAAGGTAAAAAGAATTGTGAGGATTGAACACTTGGTGGCGCTATAACATAAAAAAACATGAAAAGGGCTATAACCACCCGACTGCCAGTCCGATTGACTTGAAAGTTGGTATGCAGTGTCTTGGTCCAAGGAACCACGCATGTCTATAAAGGAAATTGGCGTAGCTCAAAAAACATGGCCGCCATTGGCCAATGAAATGTGAGCACTTATTAGACAAGGTTAACAGAGGCCGATCGGAACAAAAGTTGGCGAGCATGTTTGACTCAGGGTCCTAGAGGTCTGTAATAATTTTTTAAGAATTTGGCCACTAGTAGGCGCCAATTAGTTTTATGGCTCTGTAATCACGTGATGTTTCACATATTCTCACAATATTGATATAATTTGATAGATCTCCTCATACTGAACAACTTTGTCTCTAGAAACATTGCTGTCAATCAAATCGTTCATTAAATATTTGTGATTATGTTAAAAACCTACTTTTGCAAATAAGTCCCTGTTTTTTTGCCCGATCGGAACCAAACCAGTCTAGGACAATTCTCTGGACTCTCTAGATCAGGGGTGGCGAACTCCGGTCCTGGAGGGCCACTGTCCTGCATAGTTTTGCTTCAACCCTAATCAAACACACCTGAACAAGCTAATCATGGTCTGAAGGGTTACTAGAAAGCTAAAGGCAGGTGAGTTTTATCAGGGTTGGAGCTGAACTCTGCAGGACAGTGGCCCTCCAGGCCCGGAGTTCGCCACCCCTGCTCTAGATCAATAATTATCAAAAAAAGTTTAACTTTTGCATTTGGATGGCTATAACAGGGTCATTTCGAAAAGAGGCGTGGCAAAAAACCCTCAAAAGCCTATAAATTCTAAGGGAAAGCTCAAAACTTCACGAAAATTGGTGGCCATGTGTGAGATTAGATCCTTAACAAGCATTAAACGTTTTATAGAGATCGGACCATAGGTGGCGCTATAACTGTTAAAAACCTTTTAAAACCATGTTTCCTATGGTGAATTGCCTGTAAATGGACTTTTCCATCTATTATTTCAGCGTTTAAAATCTTGCTAAATAAAACTTAATGTCTTTTGATGCTTGTGTGCTTAAAGGCCTTAAAGGCTTGAACCCCGCTAAATGCTGCTTGCAGCTTTAATTATTATTATTATTATTATTATTCAGACCTAAAACGCATCGTGCAGACCAAACTGTAAGGGCTAGAGACTTGAAACTCGGCCAATAGGTAGTACAAAAATCGAGGAGAGGTTATCAAATTATGACCCCGATTGGCCTATAGGTGGTGCTATAGCAATCAATTGCGCGAAACTGCTCATAACTCCTAAACCGTATGTCGTAGACTCAAGTGTCTTATATCATTGGAAAGCTGAATACCTGACATAAAAAACGTATATCTCCGATTCCATTTCCGGTATGCAAATTTTTCCGCCATTTTGAATTTTGTCAAAAAACTACTTTTGCGAACTTGTCCTAGGTTTTTTGTCCGATCAGAACCAAACCAGTGCCAAAATATTCTCTGGAGTCTGAATATTAATAATCATTGAAAAAAAAACATAATTTGGATTCACGGTTGTTAGGGGGCTTAAAATTGATGTTCAGGGCGGAGCCTATTTTACTAAAAAGGCTATAACTCTAGATCAAAATAAGATATCTTCACCAAATTTGGTACACATATGTATGGGCTCAGTCTTTGGTCACGATAAAACAATCGCGACGATTGGCCACTTGGTGGCGCTATAACATGAAAATAACATGAAAAAGGCTATGACCACCTGACCATTAGTCCAATTGACTTGAAAATTGGTATGCAGTGTCTTGGTCCAAGGTAGCATATATGTCTATGAGGAAATTGGCGTATCTCAAAAAACATGGCCGCCACAGCCAATTAAATTTGAGCACCTATTAGACAAGGTTAACAGAGGCCGATCGGAACGAAACTCAATAGGCATGTTTGACTCATGGTCTTAGAGGTCTGTAAGAATTTTGAAAGAAATCGGCCACTAGTTGGCGCTAACGAGTTTTGAGGCTCTGTAATCACGTGGTGTTGCACACATCCCCGAAATATGCATATCATTTGATAGATCTCCTCATACTGAACAACTTTGCCTCATGAACTATTGCTGTCAATCAAATTGTTCATTAAATATTTGTGATTATGTTTAAAACCTACTTTTGCGAACTAGTCCCTGGATTTTTGCCCGATCAGAATCAAACCAGTCTAGGACAATTCTCTGGACTCTCTAGATCAATAATTATTGAAAAAAAGTTGAACTTTTGCATTTGGATGGCTATAACAGGGTCATTTAGAAGAGGGGCGTAGCTAAATACACTCAAAAGCCTATAAATCCTAAAGGAAAACTCAAAACTTCACGAAAATTGTTATGTATATGTGACATAACATGTTGAAGAAGCATGCAAAGTTTCATGGAGATCGGACCATAGGTGGCGCTATAACTGTTAAAAAGCTTTGAAAACCATGTATTCCCTATGGTGAATTGCCTGTATTGGCTGTAAATGGTATTTTCCATCTCTGTAATCAGGTGGGGTAAAAAACATCCACATAGTATGCAGAAATTATGATAGATCTCCTCATACTGAACAACTTTGCCTCAAGAACCAATACTGTCAATCAAATTGTTATTTATTTATTCACAATTATGTTAAAAACGTATTACCTAAAATTGCCACCAGATGGCAGCAGAAGACCACTCATTGGTTCATAAAGTTTAAATTCATATTTAAACTTTATAAAATCATTATAATAAATGTTGCAAATGACATTTTGTCAATGTTTATCAATTAATTTTTTCATTTGATTAATGTTTTTACAATAATTATTAAATTACAATTAAAATAATACCTGAAAATATGTTTTAAAGGGGAAAACCTGGAATAAGCTGTTTGTTACCCATCATTTATTTCAAATATCTATATCTCCAACAAAATGTGCATGTGAGTTAAGCACGTTTGAAGACATTAACTTTGAAAATGTGCCCATTAAATGAAAAACAGACATTTAAAATGAAAATGAGCCAATGAGTGGTTCTCTGCTGCCACCTGCTGGGCTTAAATTGTCATTTTGTCATACTATTTACTTATCATGTTCTATAATTCCTATTTAGACATTATAAAGTCACTATTACAATATTTACAATCACATTTTGTCTAATTTATTTATTTCAAATATATTATGGCGTATTACCTAAAATTGCCACCAGATGGCAGCAGAAGACCACTCATTGGCTTATCCTCTAAACTAATATTGTTCAATCATATTTAAACTGTGATCGTGCAGCCCAAAGCGTAAATGCTAGGGACTTGAAACTTTATCAGATGGTAGTACAAAAATCGAGGCTAATGTTGTCAGAGAATGAACCCGATTGGCCAATAGGTGGCGCTACAGCAATCAAAAGCGCGAAATGGCTCATAACTCCTAAACCGTATGTCGTAGACTCAAGTGTCTTATATCATTGGAAAGGTGAGTCCATGACGAACAAAACGTATATCTCCGATTTCATTTCCGCCATGATAGATTTTCCGCCATTTTGCATTTTGTCAAAAAACTACTTTTGCAAACTAGTCCTAGGTTTTTTGCCGGATCGGAACCAAACCAGTGTCAAAATGTTCTCTGGAGTCAGATTATCAATAATTATCAACAAAACGTCGAAATTTATATTCACGGTTGCTAAGGGGTGGAAAACGAATGTTGTGGGTGGAGCCTATTTTACTAAAATGGCTATAACTCAAGAACAAAATAAGATATCTTCACCAAACTTGGTACACATGTTTATGGGCTCATTCCTCGGTCTCGATATAAAAATCGCGACGATTGAACACTTGGTGGCGCTATAACACGAAAAAAACAGGAAAAGGGCTATAACCACCCGACCGCTAGTCCGATTGACTTGGAAATTGGTATGCAGTGTCTTGGTCCAAGGTCCCATGTATGTCTATAAGGACATTGGCGTATCTCAAAAAACATGGCCGCCACAGCCAATTAAATTTGAGCACCTATTAGACAAGGTTAACAGAGGCCGATCAGAACGAAACTCAATGGGCATGTTTGACTCATGGCCCTAGAGGTCTATAAGAATTTTGAAAGAAATCAGCCACTAGTTGGCGCTAACGAGCTGTATGGCTCTGTAATCACGTGGTGTTGCACACATCCACAAAATATGCATATCATTTGATAGATCTCCTCATATTGAACAACTTTGCCTCTAGAACCATTGCTATCAATCAAATTGTTCATTAAATATTTGCAATTATGTTAAAAACCTACTTTTGCAAACTAGTCCCTGGTTTTTTGCCCGATCGGACCCAAACCAGTCTAGGACAATTCTCTAGACTCTCTAGATCATTAATTATCAAAAAAAAGTTCAACTTTTGCATTTGAATGGCTATAGCAGGGTGATTTAGAAGAGGGACATAGCAAAACACACTCAATAGCCTATAAATTTTAAAGAAAAACTCAAAACTTCAGGAAAATTGGTGGGCATGTGTGACATTAGATCCTTAACAAGCATACAAAGCTTTATAGAGATCGGACCATAGGTGGCGCTATAACTGTTAAAAACCATATGTTTCCTATGGTAAATTGCCTATATTGCCTGTAATTTGAGTTTTCCATCTATTATTTCAGTGTTTAAAATCTTGCTAAATAAAACTTAATGTATTTTGATGCTTGTGTGCTTAAAGGCCTTAAATGCTTGAACCCCGCTAAATGCTGCTTGCAGCTTTAATTAGGGGTTCAAGCACGAAGTGCTGAAACCCTATTGTAATTGTAAGGGTTTTTATTATTATTATTCTCCGCTAAAACGCATCGTGCAGCCCAAACCGTAAGGGCTGGAGCTTTGAAACTTTGTCAGATGGTAGCCCAAAAATCGAGGAGAGGTTATCAAATTATGAGCCAAATTGGCCTATAGGTGGCGCTATAGCAATCAATTGTGCGAAACTGCTCATAACTCCTAAACCGTATGTCATAGACTCAAGTGTCTTATATCATTGGAAAGCTGAATACCTGACGTAAATAATGTATATCTCCGATTTCATTTCCGGTATGCAAATTTTTCCGTCATTTTGAATTTTGTTGTAAAACTACTTTTGCGAACTAGTCCCTGGATTTTTGCCCGATCGGAACCAAACCAGTGCAGAAATGTTCTCTGGAGTATGAATATCAATAATTATCGAAAAAAAGTTGAAATTTCTATTCACGATCGCTAAGGGGCGGAAAACAAACGTTGTGGGAGGAGCCTATTTTACTAAAATGGCTATAACTCAAGAACAAAATGAGATATCTTTACCAAACTTTATACACATATGTATGGACTGAGTTTTGGGTCACGATAAAAGAATCGCGACGATTGAACACTTGGTGGCGCTATAACACGAAAAAAACATGAAAATGGCTATAACCACCCGACCGCTAGTCCGATTGACTTGAAAATTGGTATGCAGTGTCTTGGTCCAAGGTACCATATATGTCTATGAGGATATTGGCGTATCTCAAAAAACATGGCTGCTATTGGCCAATGAAGTTTGAGCACCTCTAAGACAAGGTTAACGGAGGCTGATCGGAATGAAACTCGGTGGGCATGTTTGACTCATGGACTTAGAGGTCTGTAAGAATTTTGAAAGAAATCGGCCACTAGTTGGCGCTAACGAGTTTTTTGGCTCTGTAATCACGTGGTGTTGCACACATCAACCAAATATACACATCATATGATAGGGCTCCTCATACTGAACAACTTTTCCTCTAAAAGCATTGCTGTCAATCAAATCGTTCATTAAATATTTGCGATTATGTTTAAAACCTACTTTTGCGAACTAGTCTCTGGATTTTTGCCTGATCGGAAACAAACCAGTCTAGGACAATTCTCTGGACTCTCTAGATCAATAATTATCAAAAAAAAGTTGAACTTTTGCATTTGAATGCCTATAACAGGGTCATTTAGAAGAGGGGCGTAGCAAAATACACTCAAAAGCATATAAATCCTAAAGGAAAACTCAAAACTTCACGAAAATTATTATGTATATGTAACATAACATGCTGAAAAAGCATGCAAAGTTTCATGGAGATCGGACCATAGGTGGCGCTATAACTGTTAAAAAGCTTTGAAAACCATGTATTCCTATGGTGAAATGCCTGTATTGGCTGTAAATGGTATTCTCCATCTCTGTAATCAGGTGGGGTTAAAAACATCCACATAATATGCATAAATTATGATAGATCTCCTCATACTGAACAACTTTGCCTCAAGAACCAATACTGTCAATCAAATCGTTATTTAAACATTCACAATTATGTTAATAACCTACTTTTGCAAACTAGTCATAGATTTTTCAACCTGATCAGAACCAACCCAGGGCAGTACAATTCTCTGGACTCTTTAGAGCAATAATTATTTTTTTTAAAAGTTAAACTTTTGCATCTGAATGGCTATAACTGGGTTATTTCAAGATGTGGCCTTGACCAAGTGTCCCCAAATGCCTATATCTATTCAATGAATGCTCAGATATTCTTAAAAACAAGTCAGAACATGTGTACTATGCCTCCAAACAAGCATGAAAATTTTCAGACAGATAGGACCATATTTGCCTCTATAACAGTTAAAAAGCTGAAAATTATGAAAATAATGGTATATTAAGCCAATAAGTGGTCGTTTGCTGCCCCCCGCTGTTCATTTTATTGTACTACACTCTAATATTGATATACAAGTCATTTTCAGCTTTAAATAAATCACTATTTTAACATTTGCTATCACATTTAGTTAAAATTAATCTATTAAGTATTACTATTGACAATTGTCACATTGAGAAATGTGAATCTTGAAGGAGACTTGCAGGAAACATTTTGTTTACTGCAACATCATAAAGTTCAAATGTCTGTAACTACAACAAAATGTGTGTGTGTAGTCCTATGTTTCTGAATACATTTTTAAAAATCTGATTAATAGTTACAAAGAGCTATGTGAAATGATTATAGACCATAGCATTAAAAAAGTGTGTGTGTGTCTGGCCTTGACCAAGTGTCCCCAAATGCCTATATCTATTCAATGAATGCTCAGATATTCTTAAAAACAAGTCAGAACATGTGTAATATGCCTCCAAACAAGCATGACAATTTTCAGACAGATAGGACAATATTTGCCTCTATAACAGTTAAAAAGGTGAAAATGACAGAGTTCATATGAAAATAATGACCAATATGTGGTCTTTTGCTGCCCCCCGCTGTTCATTTTATTGTACTACACTCTAATATTGATCTATGGTTATAGATACATGGTTAATCATAGTAAATAATACTAGAACGTGGTGCATTTCACAAAAAAATGTGACATGCTCATAGACCATTAAAAGATATTTTCACAATAACATATCTCAAAAATATTGTGTGTGTGTGTGTGTGTGTGTGTGTGTGTGTGTGTGTAACCATGCATAATGGAACAACTGGTTTGAAGCCTGTTTCAGAGCCTATTTTACTAAAAGGGCTATAACTCAGGAACGAAATGAGATATCTTCACCAAACTTGGTACACTTGTGTATGGGATGAGTCTTTGGTCAAGGTAAAAAGAATTGTGAGGATTGAACACTTGGTGGCGCTATAACATAAAAAAACATGAAAAGGGCTATAACCACCCGACTGCCAGTCCGATTGACTTGAAAGTTGGTATGCAGTGTCTTGGTCCAAGGTACCACGCATGTCTATAAAGGAAATTGGTGTAGCTCAAAAAACATGGCCGCCATTGGCCAATGAAATGTGAGCACTTATTAGACAAGGTTAACAGAGGCCGATCGGAACAAAAGTTGGCGAGCATGTTTGACTCAGGGTCCTAGAGGTCTGTAATAATTTTTTAAGAATTTGGCCACTAGTAGGCGCCAATTAGTTTTATGGCTCTGTAATCACGTGATGTTTCACATATTCTCACAATATTGATATAATTTGATAGATCTCCTCATACTGAACAACTTTGTCTCTAGAAACATTGCTGTCAATCAAATCGTTCATTAAATATTTGTGATTATGTTAAAAACCTACTTTTGCAAATAAGTCCCTGTTTTTTTGCCCGATCGGAACCAAACCAGTCTAGGACAATTCTCTGGACTCTCTAGATCAATAATTATCAAAAAAAGTTTAACTTTTGCATTTGGATGGCTATAACAGGGTCATTTCGAAAAGAGGCGTGGCAAAAAACCCTCAAAAGCCTATAAATTCTAAGGGAAAGCTCAAAACTTCACGAAAATTGGTGGCCATGTGTGAGATTAGATCCTTAACAAGCATTAAACGTTTTATAGAGATCGGACCATAGGTGGCGCTATAACTGTTAAAAACCTTTTAAAACCATGTTTCCTATGGTGAATTGCCTGTAAATTGAATTTTCCATCTATTATTTCAGCGTTTAAAATCTTGCTAAATAAAACTTAATGTCTTTTGATGCTTGTGTGCTTAAAGGCCTTAAAGGCTTGAACCCCGCTAAATGCTGCTTGCAGCTTTAATTAGGGGTTCAAGCACGAAGTGCTGAAACCCTATTGTAATTGTAAGGGTTTTTATTATTATTATTCTCCGCTAAAACGCATCGTGCAGCCCAAACCGTAAGTGCTGGAGCGTTGAAACTTTGTCAGATGGTAGCCCAAAAATCGAGGAGAGGTTATCAAATTATGAGCCAAATTGGCCTATAGGTGGCGCTATAGCAATCAATTGTGCGAAACTGCTCATAACTCCTAAACCGTATGTCATAGACTCAAGTGTCTTATATCATTGGAAAGCTGAATACCTGACGTAAATAATGTATATCTCCGATTTCATTTCCGGTATGCAAATTTTTCCGTCATTTTGAATTTTGTTGAAAAATTACTTTTGCGAACTAGTCCCTGGATTTTAACCCGATCGGAACCAAACCAGTGCAGAAATGTTCTCTGGAGTCTGAATATCAATAATTATCGAAAAAAAGTTGAAATTTCGATTCACGGTTGCTAAGGTGCAGAAAACGAATGTTGTGGGAGGAGCCTATTTTACTAAAATGGCTATAACTCAAGAACAAAATGAGATATCTTTACCAACCTTGGTACACATATGTATGGGCTGAGTCTTTGGTCACGATAAAACAATCGCGACGATTGAACACTTGGTGGCGCTATAACACAAAAAAAACATGAAAATGGCTATAACCACCCGACCGCTAGTCCGATTGACTTGAAAATTGGTATGCAGTGTCTTGATCCAAGGTGCCATATATGTCTATGAGGACATTGGCGTATCTTAAAAAACATGGCCGCTATCGGCCAATGAATTTTGAGTACATCTAAGACAAGGTTAACGGAAGCTGATCGGAATGAAACTCGGTGGGCATGTTTGACTCATGGCCCTAGAGGTCTGTAAGAATTTTGAAAGAAATCGGCCACTAGTTGGCGCTAACAAGTTTTATGGCCCTGTAATCACGTGGTGTTGCACACATAAACCAAATATACATATCATATGATAGGTCTCCTCATGCTGAATAACTTTGCCTCTAGAAGCATTGCTGTAAATCAAAGCGTTCATTAAATATTCGCGATTATGTTTAAAACCTACTTTTGCAAACTAGTCCCTGGATTTTTGCCTGATCGGAACCAAACCAGTCTAGGACAATTCTCTGGACTCTCTAGATCAATAATTATTGAAAAAAAGTTGACCTTTTGCATTTGGATGCCTATAACAGCGTCATTTAGAAGAAGGGCTTAGCAAAATACACTCAAAAGCCTATAAATCCTAAAGGAAAACTCAAAACTTCACAACAATTATTATGTATATGTGACATAACATGTTGAAGAAGCATGCAAAGTGTCAGGGAGATCGGACCATAGGTGGCGCTATAACTGTTAAAAAGCTTTGAAAACCATGTATTCCCTATGGTGAATTGCCTGTATTGGCTGTAAATGGTATTTTCCATCTCTGTAATCAGGTGGGGTAAAAAACATCCACATAATATGCAGAAATTATGATAGATCTCCTCATACTGAACAACTTTGGCTCAAGAACCAATACTGTCAATCAAATTGTTATTTATTTATTCACAATTATGTTAAAAACGTATTACCTAAAATTGCCACCAGATGGCAGCAGAAGACCACTCATTGGTTCATTCTGCTTACTAAGCATATTTAAACTTTATAAAATCATTATAATAAATGTTGCAAATGACATTTTGTCAATGTTTATCAATTAATTTGTTCATTTGATTAATGTTTTTACAATAATTATTAAATTACAATTAAAATAATGCCTGAAAATATGTTTAAAAGGGGAAAACCTGGAATAAGCTATTTGTTACCCATCATTTATTTCAAATATCTATATCTCCAACAAAATGTGCATGTGAGTTAAGCACGTTTGAAGACATTAACTTGGAAAATGTGCCAATGAGTGGTTCTCTGCTGCCACCTGCTGGGCTTAAATAGTCATTTTGTCATACTATTTACTTATCATGTTCTATAATTCCTATTTAGACATTATAAAGTCACTATTACAATATTTACAATTACATTTTGTCAAATTAATTTCTTTCAAATATATTATGGCGTATTACCTAAAATTGCCACCAGATGGCAGCAGAAGACCACTCATTGGCTTATCCTCTAAACTAATATTATTCAATCATATTTAGACTGTGATCGTGCAGACCAAAGCGTAAATGCTAGAGACTTGAAACTTTATCAGATGGTAGTACAAACATCGAGGCTAATGTTGTCAGAGTATGAACCCGATTGGCCAATAGGTGGCGCTACAGCAATCAAAAGCGCAAAATGGATCATAAATCCTAAACCGTATGTCGTAGACTCAAGTATCTTATATCATTGGAAAGGTGAGTCCATGACAAACAAAACGTATATCTCCGATTTCATTTACGCCATGATAGATTTTCCGCCATTTTGAATTTTGTCAAAAACTACTTTTGCAAACTAGTCCTAGGTTTTTTGCCCGATCGGAACCAAACCAGTGTCAAAATGTTCTCTGGAGTCAGATTATCAATAATTATCAAAAAAACGTCGAAATGTATATTCACGGTTGTTAAGGAGCGTAAAAATAGTTGTTCAGGGCGGAGCCTATTTACTAAAAAAGCTATAACTCAAGAAAAAAATGAGATATCTTTACCAAACTTGGTAGACATATGTATAGTCTGAGTCTTTGGTCAGGATAAAAAAATTGCGACGATTGAACACTTGGTGGCGCAATAACGTGAAACAACATGAAAATGGCTTTAACCACCCGACCGCTAGTCCGATTGACTTGAAAATTGGTATGCAATGTCTTGGTCCAAGGTACCAAGTGTGTCTATGAGGAGATTGGCGTATCTCAAAAAACATGGCTGCCACAGCCACTTAAATTTGAGCACCTATTAGACAAGTCTCATGGCCCTAGAGGTCTGTAAGAATTTTGAAAGAAATCGGCCACTAGTTGGCGCTAATGAGTTTTATGGCTCTGTAATCACGTGGTGTTGCACACATCCACGAAATATGCATATCATTTGATATATTCTAAGGGAAAACTCAAAACTTCACGAAAATTGGTGGGCATATGTGTCAAAACATCCTTAACAAGCATGCAAAGTTTTATAGAGATCGGACCATAGGTGGCGCTATAACAATAAAAAACCTTTAAAAACCATATGTTTTCTATGGTAAATTGCCTTTATTGCCTGTAAATTGACTTTTCCATCTATTAGTTCAGTGTTTAAAATCTTGCTAAATAAAACTTAATGTCTTTTGATGCTTGTGTGCTTAAAGGCCTTAAAGGCTTGAACCCCGCTAAATGCTGCTTGCAGCTTTAATTAGGGGTTCAAGCACGAAGTGCTGAAACCCTATTGTAATTGTATTGATTTTTATTATTAGGGGTTCAAGCACGAAGTGCTGAAACCCTATTGTAATTGTATTGATTTTTTAGGGGTTCAAGCACGAAGTGCTGAACACCTATTGTATTTGTGCTGATTTTTATTATTATTATTATTATTATTATTATTCTGCCATAAAACGCATCGTGCAGCCCAAACCGTAAGTGCTGGAGCTTTGAAACTTTGTCAGATGGTAGTACAAAAATCGAGGAGAGGTTATCAAATTATGAGCCAGATTGGCCTATAGGTGGCGCTATAGCAATCAATTGCGCGAAACTGCTCATAACTCCTAAACCGTATGTCGTAGACTCAAGTGTCTTATATCATTGGAAAGGTGAGTCCATGACAAACAAAACGTATATCTCCGATTTTATTTCCGCCATGATGGATTTTCCGCCATTTTGAATTTTGTCAAAAAACTACTTTTGCGAACTAGTCCCTGGATTTTAGACCGATCGGAACCAAACCAGTGCAGAAATGTTTTCTGGAGTCTGAATATCAATAATTATCGAAAAAAAGTTGAAATTTCGATTCACGGTTGCTAAGGGGCGGAAAACGAATGTTGTGGGAGGAGCCTATTTTACTAAAATGGTTTTAACTCAAGAACAAAATGAGATATATTTACCAAACTTGGTACACATGTGTATGGGCTGAGTCTTTGGTCACGATAAAAAAATCCCGACGATTGAACACTTGGTGGCGCTATAACATGAAAAAAACATGAAATTGGCTATAACCACCCGACCGCTAGTCCGATTGACTTGAAAATTGGTATGCAGTGTCTTGGTCCAAGGTACCATGTATGTCTATGAGGACATTGGCGTATGTCAAAAAACATGGCCGCCACAGCCAATTAAATTTGAGCACCTATTAGACAAGGTTAACGGAGGCCGATCGGAACGAAACTCTGTGGGCATGTTTAACTCATGGCCCTAGAGGTCTGTAAGAAGTTTGAAAGAAATCAGCCACTAGTTGGCGCCAACGAGTTTTACGGCTCTGTAATCACGTGGTGTTGCACACATCCATGAAATATGCATATCATTTGATAGAACTCCTCATACCAAACAACTTTGCCTCTAGAACTATTGCTGTCAATTAATATGTTCATTAAATATTTGCGTTTATGTTCAAAACCTACTTTTGCGAACTAGTCCCTGGATTTTTGCCCGATTGGAACCAAACTAGTCTAGGATAATTCTCTGGACTCTCTAGATCAATAATTATCGAAAAAAAGTTTAACTTTTGCATTTAAATGGCTATAACAGGGTAATTTAGAAAAGCGGCATGGCAAAATACACTCAAAAGCCTATAAATTCTAAGGGAAAACTCAAAACTTCACGAAAATTGTTATGCATATGTGAGATCACATCTTTAACAAGCATGCAAAGTTTTATGGAAATCAGACCATGGGTGGCGCTATAACTGTTTAAAACCTTTTAAAACCACGTATTTCCTATTGGAAATTGCCTGTATTGACTGTAAATGGTATTTTCCATCTATTATTTCAGTGTTTAAAATCTTGCTAAATAAAACTTAATGTCTTTTGATGCTTGTGTGCTTAAAGGCCTTAAAGGCTTGAACCCCGCTAAATGCTGCTTGCAGCTTTAATATTATTATTATTATTATTATTATTATTCTCCGCTAAAACGCATCGTGCAGCCCAAACCGTAAGGGCTGGAACTTTGAAACTTTGTCAGATGGTAGTAAACAAATCGAGGAGAGGTTATCAAATTATGAGCCAGATTGGCCTATAGGTGGCGCTATAGCAATCAATTGCGCGAAACTGCTCATAACTCCTAAACCGTATGTCGTAGACTCAAGTGTCTTATATCATTGGAAAGGTGAGTTTATGACGAACAAAACGTATATCTCCGATTTCATTTGCGCCATGATAGATTTTCCGCCATTTTGAATTTTGTCAAAAAACTACTTTTGCGAACTAGTCCTAGGTTTTTTGCCCGATCGGAACCAAACCAGTGCAGAAATGTTCTCTGGAGTCTGAATATCAATAATTATCGAAAAAAAGTTGAAATTTCTATTCACGGTTGCTAAGGGGCGGAAAACGAATGTTGTGGGAGGAGCCTATTTTACTAAAATGGCTATAACTCAAGAAAAAAATGAGATATCTTCACCAAACTTGGTACACATGTGTATGGGCTCCGTTTTTGGTCACGATAAAAAAACCGCGATGATTGAACACTTGGTGGCGCTATAACACGAAAAAAACATGAAAATGGCTATAACCACCCGACCGCTAGTCCGATTGACTTGAAAATTGGTATGCAGTGTCTTGGTCCAAGGTACCAAGTATGTCTATGAGGACATTGGCGTATCTCAAAAAACATGGCCGCCAAGGCCAACTAAATTTGAGCACCTATTAGACAAGGTTAACGGAGGCCGATCAGAACGAAACTCGATGGGTATGTTTGACTTATGGCCTTAGAGGTCTATAAGAATTTTGAAAGAAATCAGCCACTAGTTGGCGCTAACAAGTTTTATGGCACTGTAATCACGTGGTGTTGAACACATCCACAAAATATGCATATCGTTTGATAGACCTCCTCATATTGAACAACTTTGCCTCTGGAACCATTGCTGTTAATCCAATTGTTCATTAAATATTTGCGATTATGTTTAAAACCTACTTTTGCAAACTAGTCCCTGGTTTTTTGCCTGATCGGAACCAAACCAGTATAGGACAATTCTCTGGACTCTCTAGATCAATAATTATCGAAAAAAAGTCCAATTTTTGCCTTTGGATGGCTATAACAGGGTCATTTAGAAGAGGGGCGTAGCAAAATACACTCAAAAGCCTATAAATCCTAAAGGAAAACTCAAAACTTCACGAAAATTGTTATGTATATGTAACATAACATGCTGAAAAATCATGCAAAGTTTCATGGAGATCGGACTATAGGTGGCGCTATAACTGTTAAAAAGCTTTGAAAACCATGTAATCCTATGGTGAAATGCCTGTATTGGCTGTAAATGGTATTTTCCATCTCTGTAATCAGGTGGGGTTAAAAACATCCACATAATATGCATAAATTATGATAGATCTCCTCATACTGAACAACTTTGCCTCAAGAACCAATACTGTCTATCAAATCGTTATTTAAACATTCACAATTATGTTAATAACCTACTTTTGCAAACTAGTCATAGATTTTTCAACCTGATCAGAACCAAACCAGTGCAGTACAATTCTCTGGACTCTTTAGAGCAATAGTTATTTTAAAAAAAAGTTAAACTTTTGCATCTGAATGGCTATAACAGGGTTATTTCATGATGTGGCCTTGACCAAGTGTCCCCAAATGCCTATATCTATTCAATGAATGCTCAGATATTCTTAAAAACAAGTCAGAACATGTGTACTATGCCTCTAAACAAGCATGAAAAATTTCAGACAGATAGGACAATATTTGCCTCTATAACAGTTAAAAAGCTGAAAATTATGAAAATAATGGTATATTAAGCCAATAAGTGGTCGTTTGCTGCCCCCCGCTGTTCATTTTATTGTACTACACTCTAATATTGATCTACAAGTCATATTCAGCTTAAAATAAATCACTATTTTAACATTTGCAATCACATTTAGTTAAAATGAATCTATTAAGTATTACTATTGACAATTTTCACATTGAGAAATGTGAATCTTGAAGGAGACTGGCAGGAAACATTTTGTTTACTGCAACATCATAAAGTTCAAATGTCTGTATCTACAACAAAATGTGTGTGTGTAGTCCTATGTTTCTGAATACATTTTTAAAAATCTGATAAATAGTTACAAAGAGCTATGTTAAATGATTATAGACCATAGCATTAAAAAAGTGTGTGTGTGTGTGTGTGTGTGTGTGTGTCTGGCCTTGACCAAGTGTCCCCAAATGCCTATATCTATTCAATGAATGCTCAGATATTCTTAAAAACAAGTCAGAAGATGTGTACTATGCCTCTAAACAAGCATGAAAAATTTCAGACAGATAGGACAATATTTGCCTCTATAACAGTTAAAAAGCTGAAAATTATGAAAATGATGGTATATTAAGCCAATAAGTGGTCGTTTGCTGCCCCCCGCTGTTCTTTTTATTGTACTACACTCTAATATTGATCTATAAGTCATATTCAGACTTTAAAAAAAATCACAATTTTAACATTTACAATCACATTTAGTCAAAATTAATCTATTAGCTATTACCATTGACAATAATTGTCACATTGAGAAATGTGAATCTTGAAGGAGACTTGCAGGAAACATTTTGTTTACTGCAACATCATATAGTTCAAATGTCTGTATCTACAACAAATTGTGTGTGTGTGTAGTCCTATGTTTCTGAATACATTTTTAATAATCTGATTAATAGTTACAAAGAGCTATGTGAAATGATTATAGACCATAGTGTGTGAAAAAGTGTGTCTGTGTGTGTCTGTGTGTGTGTGTGTGTGTGTGTGTGTGTGTGTGTGTGTGTGTGTGTGTGTGTGTGTGTGTGTGTGTGTATAAGCATGTATAATGGAATTAACATGGAAGACCAATATGATATTTAAGTGAAGCAACTGTGAAAAGACTGTATTAATAAGTAGAATGTCCAGCAGAGGGCAGCAGAAGACCACTTATTGACTCACTTTCCTTTTAAAGTTTGATTTTCCACAGTATTTTGCACTAAAGCAATTACTATTATAACACAATCATATTTTGTCAGAGTTGACACTTCACATAATTACTAGCAATGTGGTAAATCATGATAAATCACATTAGAAACATGGTAAATCATGGTAAATAATACTAGAACATGGTATATCATTGTAAATTTTGCTAGAACAGGGTAAATCACGGTAGACTATGGTAAATCATGCTAGAAACATGGTTATTCATAGTAAATAATACTAGAACGTGATGTATTTCACAAAAAAATTTGACATGCTCATAGACCATTAAAAGATATTTTCACAATTACATATCTCAAAAACATTTTGTGTGTGTGTGTGTAACCATGCATAATGGAACAACTGGTTTGAAGCCTGTTTTAGAGACTATTTTACTAAAAGGGCTATAACTCAGGAACGAAATGAGATATCTTCACCAAACTTGGTACACATGTGTATGGGCTGAGTCTTTGGTCACAGTAAAATTAATTGTGAGGACTGAAAACTTGGTGGCGCTATAACATTAAAAAAACATGAAAAGGGCTATAACCACCCACCTGCTAGTCCAATTGACTTGAAAATTGGTATGCAGTGTCTTGGTCCAAGGTCCAAACATGGCCGCCATTGGCCAATGAAATTTGAGCACCTATAAGACAAGGTTAAAGGAGGCCGATCGGAACAAAACTTGGTGAGCATGTTTGACTCATGGTCCTAGAGGTCTGTAATAATTTTTTAAGAAATTGGCCACTAGTAGGCTCCAACGAATTTTACGGCTCTGTAATCACGTGATGTTTCACATATTCCCACAATATTGATATAATTTGATAGATCTCCTCATACTGTACAACTGTGCCTCTAGAAACATTGCTGTCAATCAAATCGTTCATTAAATATTCGTAATTATGTTAAAACCCTACTTTTGCAAACTAGTCCCGTTTTTTTTGCCCGATCGGAGCCAAACAAGTCTAGGACAATTCTCTGCACTCTCTAGATCAATAATTATCAAAAAAGTTGAACTTTTGCATCTGGATGGCTATAACAGGGTCATTTAGAAAAGAGGCGTGGCAAAATACACTCAAAAGCCTATAAATTCTAAGGGAAAGCTCAAAACTTCACGAAAATTGGTGGGCATATGTGACATTAGATCCTTAACAAGCATTAAACGTTTTATAGAGATCGGACCATAGGTGGCGCTATAACTGTTAAAAACCTTTTAAAACCATGTTTCCTATGGTAAATTGCCTGTAAATTGACTTTTCCATCTATTATTTCAGTGTTTAAAATCTTGCTAAATAAAACTTAACGTCTTTTGATGCTTGTGTGCTTAAAGGCCTTAAAGGCTTGAACCCCGCTAAATGCTGCTTGCAGCTTTAATTATTATTATTATTATTATTATTCTCCGCTAAAACGCATCGTGCAGCCCAAACCGTAAGGGCTGGAACTTTGAAACTTTGTCAGATGATAGTACACAAATCGAGGAGAGGTTATCAAATTATGAGCCAGATTGGCCTATAGGTGGCGCTATAGCAATCAATTGCGCGAAACTGCTCATAACTCCTAAACCGTATGTCGTAGACTCAAGTGTCTTATATCATTGGAAAGGTGAGTCCATGACGAACAAAACGTATATCTCCGATTTCATTTCCGCCATGATAGATTTTCCGCCATTTTGAATTTTGTCAAAAAACTACTTTTGCGAACTAGTCCCTGGATTTTAGACCGATCGGAACCAAACCAGTGCAGAAATGTTCTCTGGAGTCTGAATATCAATAATTATCGAAAAAAAGTTGAAATTTCTATTCACGGTTGCTAAGGGGCGGAAAACGAATGTTGTGGGAGGAGCCTATTTTACTAAAATGGCTATAACTCAAGAACAAAATGAGATATCTTCACCAAACTTGGTACACATGTGTATAGGCTCAGTTTTTGGTCACGATAAAAAAACCGCGATGATTGAACACTTGGTGGCGCTATAACACGAAAAAAACATGAAAATGGCTATAACCACCCGACCGCTAGTCCGATTGACTTGAAAATTGGTATGCAGTGTCTTGGTCCAAGGTACCATGTATGTCTATGAGGACATTGGCGTATCTCAAAAAACATGGCCGCCAAGGCCAATTAAATTTGAGCACCTATTAGACAAGGTTAACGGAGGCCGATCAGAACGAAACTCGATGGGTATGTTTGACTTATGGCCCTAGAGGTCTATAAGAATTTTGAAAGAAATCGGCCACTAGTTGGCGCTAACAAGTTTTATGGCACTGTAATCACGTGGTGTTTAACACATCCACGAAATATGCATATCGTTTGATAGACCTCCTCATATTGAACAACTTTGCCTCTGGAACCATTGCTGTCAATCCAATTGTTCATTAAATATTTGCAATTATGTTAAAAACCTACTTTTGCGAACTAGTCCCTGGTTTTTTGCCCGATCAGAACCAAACCAGTCTAGGACAATTCTTTGGACTCTCTAGATCAATAATTATCAAAAAAAAGTCCAACTTTTGCATTTAGATGGCTATAACAGTGTCATTTAGAAGAGGGATGTAGCAAAATACACTCAATAGCCTATAAATCTTAATGGAAAACTCAAAACGTCACTAAAATTGTTATGTATATGTGACATAACATGCTGAAGAAGTGTGCAAAGTTTCATGGAGATTGGACCATAGGTGGCGCTATAACTGTTAAAAAGCTTTGAAAACCATGTATTCCCTATGATGAATTGCCTGTATTGGCTGTAAATGGTATTTTCCATCTCTGTAATCAGGTGGGGTTAAAAACATCCACATAATATGCATATATTATGATAGATCTCCTCATGCTAAACAACTTTGCCTCAAGAACCAATACTGTCAATCAAATTGTTCATTAAATATTAACGATTATGTTAAAAACCTCTTTTTGCAAACTAGTAATAGATTTTTCGACCTGATCAGAACCAAACCAGTGCAGTACAATTCTCTGGACTCTTTAGAGCAATAATTATAAAAAAAAGTTAAACTTTTGCATCTGAATGGTTATAACAGGGTAATTTCAAGATGTGGCCTTGACCAAGTGTCTCCAAATGCCTATATCTATTCAATGAATGCTCAGATCTACTTAAAAACAAGTCAGTACATGTATCCTATGCCTCTTAACAAGCATGAAACATTTCAGACAGATCGGACAATATTTGCCTCTATAACAATTAAAAAGGTGAAAATTACAGAGTTCATATCAAAATAATGGTATATTAAGCCAATAAGTGGTCGTTTGCTGCCCCCCGCTGTTCATTTTATTGTACTACACACAAAATAATTGATCTCTAAGTCATATTTAACTGCTCATAACTCCTAAACCGTATGTCGTAGACTCAAGTGTCTTGTATCATTAGAAAGGTGAGTCCATGATGAACAAAACTAACATGTTAAACGAATGTTGTGGGAGGAGCCTATTTTACTAAAATGGCTATAACTCAAGAACAAAATGAGATATCTTAACCAAACTTGGTACACATGTGTATGGGCTTAGTCTTGGTTATAATAAGCCAATAAGTGGTCGTTTGCTGCCCCCCGCTGTTCATTTTATTGTACTACACACACAAAAATTGATCTATAAGTCATATTTAGACTTTAAAAAAAATCACTATTTAAACATTTACATCACATGTAGTCAAAATTAATCTATTAAGTATTACTACTGACAATTGTGTCACATTGAGAAATGTGAATCTTGAAGGAGACTTGCAGGAATTTTGTTATGTTTACTGCAACATCATATAGTTATAATGTCTGTATCTACAACATAATTTGTGTGTAGTCCAATGTTTCTGAATACACTTTTAATAATCTGATTAATGGTTACAAAGATCTATGTGAAATGATTATAGACCATAGCATTAAAAAAAATGTGTGTGTGTGTGTGTGTGTGTGTGTGTGTGTGTGTGTGTGTGTGTGTGTGTGTGTGTGTGTGTGTGTGTGTGTGTGTGTGTGTGTGTGTGTGTGTGTGTGTGTGTGTGTAAGCATGCATAATGGAACAACTGGTTTGAAGCCTGTTTCAGAGCCTATTTTACTAAAAGGGCTATAACTCAAGAACGAAATGAGATATCTTCACCAAACTTTGTACACATGTGTATGGGCTCAGTCTTTGGTCACGATAAAACAATCGCAACGATTGAACACTTGGTGGCGCTATAACATGAAAAAAACATGAAAATGGCTATAACCACTCGACCGCTAGTCCGATTGACTTGAAAATTGGTATGCATTGTCTTGGTCCAAGGTACCATGCATGTCTATGAGGACATTGGCGTAACTCAAAAAACATGGCCGCCACAGCCAATTAAATTTGAGCACCTATTAGACAAGGTTAACTTAGGCCGATCAGAACGAAACTCAATGGGTATGTTTGACTCATGGCCCTAGAGGTCTGTAAGAATTTTTTAAGAAATTGGCCACTAGTAGGCGCTAACAAGCATATGTTTCCTATGGTAAATTGCCTGTAATTTAAGTTTTCCATCTATTATTTCAGTGTTTAAAATCTTGCTAAATAAAACGTAATGTCTTTTGATGCTTGTGTGCTTAAAGGCCTTAAAGGCTTGAACCCCGCTAAATGCTGCTTGCAGCTTTAATTATTATTATTATTCTCCGCTAAAACGCATCGTGCAGCCCAAACCGTAGAAGCTGGAGCTTTGAAACTTTGTCAGATGGTAGTACAAAAATCGAGGAGAGGTTATCAAATTATGAGCCAGATTGGCCTATAGGTGGCGCTATAGCAATCAATTGCGCGAAACTGCTCATAACTCCTAAACCGTATGTCGTAGACTCAAGTGTCTTATATCATTGGAAAGCTGAATACCTGACGTGAAAAATGTATATCTCCGATTTCATTTCCGCCATTATAGATTTTCCGCCATTTTGAATTATGTCAAAAAACTACTTTTGCAAACTAGTCCCTGGATTTTAGCTCGATCGGAACCAAACCAGTGCAGAAATGTTCTCTGGAGTCTGAATATCAATAATTATTGAAAAAAAGTTGAAATTTCTATTCACGGTCGCTAAGGGGCGGAAAACGATCGTTGTGGGAGGAGCCTATTTTACTAAAATGGCTATAACTCAAGAACAAAATGAGATATCTTTACCAAACTTTGTACACATGTGTATGGGCTGAGTCTTGGGTCACGATAAAAGAATCGCGACGATTGACCACTTGGTGGCGCTATAACACGAAAAAAACATGAAAATGGCTATAACCACCCGACCGCTAGTCCGATTGACGTGAAAATTGGTATGCAGTGTCTTGGTACAAGGTACCATGTATGTCTATGAGGACATTGGCGTATCTCAAAAAACATGGCTGCTATTGGCCAATGAAGTTTGAGCACCTCTAAGACAAGGTTAACGGAGGCCGATCGGAATGAAACTCGGTGGGCATGTTTGACTCATGGACTTAGAGGTCTGTAAGAATTTTGAAAGAAATCGGCCACTAGTTGGCGCTAACGAGTTTTTTGGCTCTGTAATCACGTGGTGTTGCACACATCAACCAAATATACACATCATATGATAGGGCTCCTCATACTGAACAACTTTTCCTCTAAAAGCATTGCTGTCAATCAAATCGTTCATTAAATATTTGCGATTATGTTTAAAACCTACTTTTGCAAACTAGTCTCTGGATTTTTGCCTGATCGGAAACAAACCAGTCTAGGACAATTCTCTGGACTCTCTAGATCAATAATTATCAAAAAAAGTTGAACTTTTGCATTTGAATGCCTATAACAGGGTCATTTAGAAGAGGGGCGTAGCAAAATACACTCAAAAGCATATAAATCCTAAAGGAAAACTCAAAACTTCACGAAAATTATTATGTATATGTAACATAACATGCTGAAAAAGCATGCAAAGTTTCATGGAGATCGGACCATAGGTGGCGCTATAACTGTTAAAAAGCTTTGAAAACCATGTATTCCTATGGTGAAATGCCTGTATTGGCTGTAAATGGTATTCTCCATCTCTGTAATCAGGTGGGGTTAAAAACATCCACATAATATGCATAAATTATGATAGATCTCCTCATACTGAACAACTTTGCCTCAAGAACCAATACTGTCAATCAAATCGTTATTTAAACATTCACAATTATGTTAATAACCTACTTTTGCAAACTAGTCATAGATTTTTCAACCTGATCAGAACCAACCCAGGGCAGTACAATTCTCTGGACTCTTTAGAGCAATAATTATTTTTAAAAAAAGTTAAACTTTTGCATCTGAATGGCTATAACTGGGTTATTTCAAGATGTGGCCTTGACCAAGTGTCCCCAAATGCCTATATCTATTCAATGAATGCTCAGATATTCTTAAAAACAAGTCAGAACATGTGTACTATGCCTCTAAACAAGCATGAAAATTCAGACAGATAGGACCATATTTGCCTCTATAACAGTTAAAAAGCTGAAAATTATGAAAATAATGGTATATTAAGCCAATAAGTGGTCGTTTGCTGCCCCCCGCTGTTCATTTTATTGTACTACACTCTAATATTGATATACAAGTCATTTTCAGCTTTAAATAAATCACTATTTTAACATTTGCTATCACATTTAGTTAAAATTAATCTATTAAGTATTACTATTGACAATTGTCACATTGAGAAATGTGAATCTTGAAGGAGACTTGCAGGAAACATTTTGTTTACTGCAACATCATAAAGTTCAAATGTCTGTAACTACAACAAAATGTGTGTGTGTGTAGTCCTATGTTTCTGAATACATTTTTAAAAATCTGATTAATAGTTACAAAGAGCTATGTGAAATGATTATAGACCATAGCATTAAACAAGTGTGTGTGTGTCTGGCCTTGACCAAGTGTCCCCAAATGCCTATATCTATTCAATGAATGCTCAGATATTCTTAAAAACAAGTCAGAACATGTGTAATATGCCTCCAAACAAGCATGACAATTTTCAGACAGATAGGACAATATTTGCCTCTATAACAGTTAAAAAGGTGAAAATGACAGAGTTCATATGAAAATAATGACCAATATGTGGTCTTTTGCTGCCCCCCGCTGTTCATTTTATTGTACTACACTCTAATATTGATCTATGGTTATAGATACATGGTTAATCATAGTAAATAATACTAGAACGTGGTGCATTTCACAAAAAAATGTGACATGCTCATAGACCATTAAAAGATATTTTCACAATAACATATCTCAAAAATATTGTGTGTGTGTGTGTGTGTGTGTGTAACCATGCATAATGGAACAACTGGTTTGAAGCCTGTTTCAGAGCCTATTTTACTAAAAGGGCTATAACTCAGGAACGAAATGAGATATCTTCACCAAACTTGGTACACTTGTGTATGGGATGAGTCTTTGGTCAAGGTAAAAAGAATTGTGAGGATTGAACACTTGGTGGCGCTATAACATAAAAAAACATGAAAAGGGCTATAACCACCCGACTGCCAGTCCGATTGACTTGAAAGTTGGTATGCAGTGTCTTGGTCCAAGGTACCACGCATGTCTATAAAGGAAATTGGCGTAGCTCAAAAAACATGGCCGCCATTGGCCAATGAAATGTGAGCACTTATTAGACAAGGTTAACAGAGGCCGATCGGAACAAAAGTTGGCGAGCATGTTTGACTCAGGGTCCTAGAGGTCTGTAATAATTTTTTAAGAATTTGGCCACTAGTAGGCGCCAATAAGTTTTATGGCTCTGTAATCACGTGATGTTTCACATATTCTCACAATATTGATATAATTTGATAGATCTCCTCATACTGAACAACTTTGTCTCTAGAAACATTGCTGTCAATCAAATCGTTCATTAAATATTTGTGATTATGTTAAAAACCTACTTTTGCAAATAAGTCCCTGTTTTTTTGCCCGATCGGAACCAAACCAGTCTAGGACAATTCTCTGGACTCTCTAGATCAATAATTATCAAAAAAAGTTTAACTTTTGCATTTGGATGGCTATAACAGGGTCATTTCGAAAAGAGGCGTGGCAAAAAACCCTCAAAAGCCTATAAATTCTAAGGGAAAGCTCAAAACTTCACGAAAATTGGTGGCCATGTGTGAGATTAGATCCTTAACAAGCATTAAACGTTTTATAGAGATCGGACCATAGGTGGCGCTATAACTGTTAAAAACCTTTTAAAACCATGTTTCCTATGGTGAATTGCCTGTAAATTGAATTTTCCATCTATTATTTCAGCGTTTAAAATCTTGCTAAATAAAACTTAATGTCTTTTGATGCTTGTGTGCTTAAAGGCCTTAAAGGCTTGAACCCCGCTAAATGCTGCTTGCAGCTTTAATTATTATTATGTTTTTAGCTATGATGTATTTAGCGATGTGTTTGTTGTCAAACTCAAAAATGAGTATATTTGTAATAATTAAAAATGCCGTTATTTTATTTAAAAAAGTTAATAATTGTATTTTATTGACAAAATATTTTAGTTTGTCTTATATATTTTTTGATTATATCAGGTAACATTTTAAGCTGTCAATTGGTCATGTTACATTGTACCCCACCTATGGGGCATGTGGTCACATTTCACTTCCATGATTTCGGGGTAAATCAAGAAAAAGGTATACACTGTATTCATGAAACAAAACCACATAATTGAATTAGACATGTGAAATGAATGTGGCAAACAATAAATTTACACAAACTGAGACCGTCAAAAAGTGTTAGGTTGTGCCCCGATCTCCCCTATATGAAGTCGTAATATCATATAATTAAAAAAAGACACCTGCCGAAAAACTTGACGAATACAAAAACCGCATTTCTGGACCTTTATAAGGAAACAACATAAAAGTTATAATAGATAAATGAAATGTGCACTGTTTTTTTTAAACAGGATTCCCAAATATTTATATTCATGATTTTACAGTATTTCTACACCCTTTACATTTTTATTTCAATGTTGTAATTAGCAATTCATTTAATTTTTAATTCAATTTGAAGCAGATTTGTTCCCTGTCTTAAGGGTCAACATCAAGTTATCTGCATCTCCTGCGCTGCATCAAGCCATCCCATAAAATCCGTCATCACTCAAATTAATGCACGGCTCAGAGTAACTACATGTGTGTAAGACTCCAATAACATTATAAAGTAATTATTCTATCAAAAATAAATCTCTCAATCAAACGGCTGTGTCTATAGTATTATACACAACATTATAATATCTTCAAATATATTTTTTATTATTATTTAAAATTATCATTGCCCCTGGTTCAGTAATGAACTATTGTAATAAAGTAGCAGTGACTGGGACAGATTTTAAGTATCACCTCAAGATGCAATCTAATCCGGTTTACATGAAATAAGCTGCTCCAGAGCAGGTTTAAGCTTACGGACCTGTTGCAATGACAGCAAGTCCAGGATGAGCTCAAATCCAGCTAACTGAGTTAGCGACATACGAAGAACGGACCCCAGATCTCACCATCATCTGGGATTACACAAGGAAATCTATACGGTCTCCGAGTCAGTTTTTTCTGTTTCCTTGGGTAATTTTATAAATCTCTCTATATTGATAATGGCAAACAAATGTTTGGAAATGTAATCTGATATTTCCTACTGACACACTACAGCAAAAGATATAACTGGTTTAAAACCATTTTTATTTGGTGAAAATACTAATGTGCCTAAGACTTTTACACAGTACTGTATAACGTTTGTCTAATTACATAATAACCCCGTCCCCCCACCCCCCACAAAAAAAACTGAAATGATAAAGAAGAGTTCAATGAAAACAACTTTTATTTCTATGAAATGGGCGAGACAGAGCAAAGCCTGTATTAAACGTTTCAGTGAAATCAAAGGTCATCAGTGTAACATACAGCAGCACGAGCGCACACGCATACACTCTCGTAATAGGTTTACAGTTGCACATTTACGTTTGCATATTGCACCAAGGCATCAAAACATCCCCTAATAGCATATGGAGTAGGGCCATTGGACATTACAATTTAGACTAGAATAGGTTGTACTCTAATTTCAATTCTTACTCTCTCATATAGCATAACAGCACAGGAAATGAACGTATAATTCTCTGGAATGTTGGTCCTATACTCTCTGCATTGCTCTTAATAACTCACTATATCACAGTACACAGTCTTTCCTCCCATTCACACATTCGCATATTCAGTGTAAAAATAACATGCTCAGTGCATCTACACATCTCTAGTCACACAGCCAACAAGAAAAGCAGCACTAGAGACATTGATAATTACTGTCTGTGCTTTAAAATATAGGCATTAACCAGTGATTACTATTGCCTGAGCCGCCAGTCACGACAGCTAGACCTCCCCTTTTTGGTCCGCTGAGTCTTTTGTGCAGATATTCTGTCTAAACAGGCCATTGAAATCGAATCTCGAGTTTTGATATGCAGGCGTATACAGTTTTAAGCCTATTTAAATCTGTGAATTACTCTCAAAATAACAGGCACCAAAACGAGCAATTTTCATGGACTGTACCATTAAACAACAGGTTTGGCTACAATGCTGCGCTTACATTTAGATGAGGAATATATTTTATGGCTAGCACCATAGAACAAACTACATGAGAGCGATGTTGGGGAAGGCCCTCAATCTTCACAGTGTTTGTTCAAAGTGATCCTCAATCCAATATTTGTGTGAAGCCTCTTCAATTTTACAGCAATTTCTGCTATACTGTACATAAAGTAGCACTGTGGCATACAGGAACAATGCTTTACCTTTACAATGTTTAAAACTAATAAAATATTTATAACATGATTCCAGTGTTTTTAAGACTATTTCTCATAATAAAGTAGTCTGGCACATACAGTTTAAAAAAACAAATTCAAAAGCAATTACAAACAACACGTTTCTTGTGCAGTGAGGCACATGTTTACCTTTTGGTCTGATAAGATGCACTTCCTCTGAGCTTGCGCTCTGATTGGTCCATTTTCAAAAGTCCCGATACGTGAACACATAAAAATTCATTTCTGTATGGCCAAAACCTGCCTTGTTGTTTCAAGGTTTAGGAACTCTTCATTCCCTCCGGAAGGACAGGCTGGAGTTATTAACAGTCTATTGATTTTTCAGTGGAGGAAGAAAATGCAGAAGTTCTTTCTTTTGTCACCTTCTATAAGGCTATTACATCCAATGTCAAGTCAGGGTTTTGCATGGCTCTACTATGGTCAGAGGCAGTTGATGTCCAACACAACAAACGGGTAAAAGCTTAGATCCATGCGATTTGGCCATCAATTTTCTAAGATCATAAATAAGCTGGTTTTTGCTGTAGTAAACAGTTTTTCTGCACGTAAAGATGCTTTACGGTGAACCCTAACTTCAGTTTGGAGAGATGTTTGTGTGGCCAGATGTTAGTGTTTATGAAGGGTGAGCCACAATGTGGGCCATCCAGTTGACTTTGGTGGTCCAACTCTCTCGCAGAGCTTCGTCAAACTTCTGCCGGAACTGTTTGAGGGCCTCCTCATCAGTTTTACCTAACGCCAGAGAGTCCTGGAAAACAAACATACAGCTGCTGTCACTCCATTCATTGCTATCATATATTCATTTGTTTATGTATTTTGAATGTCTTCTCATTTAACACTCTTAAAGGAGTAGTTCACTTTAAAATGAAAATTAGCCCACTCACCCTCAAGCCATCTTAGGTGTATATGACTTTCTTCTTTCTGTTGAACTCAGAGTTATATTAATAAATATCCTGATGCTTCCAAGCTTTATAATGGCAGTGATGGGGTCCATCGAGTTTGAAGCTCAAAGAAGCACATCCATCCATCATAAACGTACTCCACACTGCTCCGGGGGTTCATAAAGGCCTTATGAAGTGAATCGATGGGGTTTTGTAAGTAAAATATCAATATTTAAAACTTTATGAAGTAAAATATCTAGCTTCCACCAGACCGCCTTCCGTATTCAACTTACGAAAAAAGTGTAACGCCTCTCGCAGTTCAAAATGCTTACGCTATAGTTTAAGATACATCGTGCCAGTTACACTTTTTCTGTAGGTTGAATACGGAAGGCAATCTGCCGGAAGCTAGATATTTCACTTTATAACATGCTAAATATATGGATATTTTTCTCACAAAACCCCATCGATTCACTCCAGAAGGCCTTTATTAACCCCCCAGAGCCGTGTGGATTATGTTTATTATGGGGGGATGTGCTTTTTTGATTTTCAAACTCAATGGATCTCGTCACTGCCATTATAAAGCTTGGAAGCGTCAGGATATTTTTTTTACAATTACTCTGATTGTGTTCGTCTGAAAGAAGAAAGTCATTTACACCTAGGATGGCTTGAGGGTGAGTACTCCTCTAATGCATTGACCTAATTCAGTGTTATAATGGCTTCATTCTCTTTTGTGTGATGTTCTTTTCTTTATTTTTTTGACCCTGACCTTTTTGCAAAACACCAACTCAAAAACAAACACACGACAGCGAAAGGTACATAAAACAAAGACACAGATCAACATAGTAGCATGTTAAATATGACTAAATTGGATTTTAAATGGATCCCTTGTATGTTTGCATTTGTAGTTTGTTTTTCTGCTAGTTTCTTGAATTCCTGGTGATGTTAAGATCCTTCATTGTTTCACTGATACTGAAGTAGTATGAATGAAATTAGTGTATAATTTTGTCTGAATTTTACTGAATTAAATGTTTTTGATGGGTTCTAAAAGTGGTGGTTGTTCTAAAGTCCTATCTTTAAATATTTTCAATTTGTAAATAACAGTAATTGTAAAAATATTGTTTCTTAACTGTAAGAATAATGAATTTATTATTAGTGGAGTATAGTGTAATACCTGAGAAATCTAAGAATAGTAAGTGGTGATTTGTTGATATCAGGGATTGAGTCAGAGCTATGCCATAAAAGTGAGATTATGTGTGGTTTGAAATCATGTTCATTTTTATTAATTTGCCCATTGCCACAAAGCAGTAAATGTTTTTATTTTTTTTTGTAACATTAAGCAGGTCTTTACTGTCACTTTTGACCAATTTAATGCACCCTTGCTGAATAAAAGTATTAATTTCTTTAATTTCTCCCATTAAAAAAATATTTCTGACCCAAGATTTTTTAACTGTTGAGTATAATGTAACAGAAGCTTTTCAATTCTATTAAAAGAATTCTGAAACAAATTGTACACAAATGTTTTCAAAATTGATAATAATCATAAATGTTTCTTGAGCAAAAAAATCATATTAGAATGAATTCGAAGGATCATGTGACACTGAAGACTGGGAGTAATGATGCTGCCAATTCAGCTTTGATCAAATTAATAAATTACATTTTAAAATATATTTAAATAGAAAACAGTTATTTTGAAATGTAAAGATATTTCACAATATTACTGTTTTTGCTGTATTTTGGATCAAATAAATGCAGCCTGTGTGAGTATAAGGTCCTTCTTTTAAAAACATTTGAAAAATCTTACCAATCTAAAATTTTGAATGTTTTGGTAATCTGCAAATGGTATCTGTGAGGATTTCCAGTCAGGATTTAGACCATATCATAGTACTGAGAATGCTCTCATTAGAGTTACAAATGATTAACTCTACTCATCCGATCGTGGTTGTTTCTCGCTATTAGTGTTACTAGATACTTAGCACTGCATTCAATACTATCGACTCTAATGGCAATGCAGTTCCACAAATTTTTTCAGCTATTTTTTTAATTCAGTCGTAGTCTAGGTCCTATGTCAAAAGTACTTTTTAGTTATCATATTTAGTCAACCTTGTCCTGTTTTTGTTTACTAATGGTCACTAATTAAGGTTATTGGAAGGAGATATTTAGCAGATTATCCAAGCTGCTCTTTGCCATACAATAAAAGTGGAAGGATACCAGTGGTTTTCTAGGTCCATAAAGGATATAGCAATACCATAAAAACACCATATCAATCTGTTTTTTTAAGTCTCATGCCAAAATCAAAAATTTCCAAAGAAAACAACAAATGGTCCTAATATACACTTATGGTACGCTGTTGTACTAAAATCACAATCTTAACCTTTATCTCCACACTAAAATCTCAGTTGGCCAAACTTTCAGTGGCTCATATTTTCTGAATTGTTATTGGTGTCCGGAAACAGTATTCAATACGTCATGACTTAAAGGGTTAGTTCACCCAAAAATGAAAATTCTGTCATTAATTCCTCACCCTCATGTCGTTCCAAACCCGTAAGACCTTTGCTCATCTTCAGAACACAAATGAAGATATTTCTGATGAAATCCTAGAGGTTTGAACCATCCATAGGCATCGTTAAAATAGTCCATGTGACTCCAGTGGTTCAACCTTAATGTTATGAAGCGACAAGAATACTTTGTGTGCAGTATGTCAGAACGTCAGCTCATTATTGGTTGACGCTGTTCACGTGCACACAAAAAGTATTCTTGTTGCTTAATAACATTGAGGTTGAACCACTGTAGTCACATCGACTATTTTAATGATGTCTTTACTACCTTTCTGGGCCTTGAAAGTTGCAATGACGTTGTTGCCTATGGATGGTTCAGAAAACTCGGATTTCATCAAAAATATCTTAATTTGTTTTTCCTAAGATGAACAAAGTCTTACGGGCTTGGAACGACATGAGGGTGAGTAATTAATGACAGGATTTTCATTTTAGGGTGAACTAACCCTTTAACACTTGCTTAATTTTATGGTGCTTATCAGTCTTGTTAGAGCTTGACAGCCCCATTAATATTCGCTTATCATTTCATATGGTGTTTGAGCAGTTTGAGAATGAATAAATTACAATTTTCTTTTTTGGATGCACTATCCCTTGAAGGAGATCCTCGGAGGGAACTCTGTGCTGTACATGTCTGCTTACCTTTAAATACTGGATATCTTTGACAGACGTAAGCTCTGGCAGGCCTGCTGTGAGCATCAGAGCAAAGAGTGTGATGAACAGATTTCCATTCTTCCTCAGAATCAGATACGCGTCCTCACAGTATTGCCTAAAACTACATATATATATATACAAAGCACTGTTAGATTAGTGTCCTATGGAAATGTTGAAAAAGAGAAATGGAATTGTGCATTATGAGGGAGAGAGATAAAGTGAATTAGACAAAGAAGTCAGTCACTAACTTTCCAAATTTCTCAGTGTTGCCCGTTTTTCCCTGTTGAATCACGTGGATGAAGTCATGTGTGAGGATAAAAGGAACGCGCTCACGCTTGATCCCAAACTTCGACTTAAAGTTTCCAAGGATATGGCCAAAGTCTATGTGGAAGAGCTGAATCGCACACACACACACACACAGTTTGTAAATATCCTGTCAATCTACTTCAATAGCATTTTAATCAACAGAAGAGACTATAGAATGGCATTTTAAAACAGTATACATTCTGTGGGAAAACTATACATTAACGTGGCTTCATGTGTAGAACAGTTTCCCAACCTACCTGCCCTGTACTGCGAACCATGATGTTGTCGCTATGACGATCACCAATGCCCAAGACGTAAGTGGCAACACAATAACCGGCACATGATAGAGTGAACTCCTCAATGGCTTTGTCCAAAGCATCTCTATGTCAACACATCACATCACCAATCAGTTTTGACACAAACAGCAACTTTCAATTACAATATAATACAGCAATATAATTCGATAAGAAGTACTGCCACCCATAATTTCTATATCGTTAAGAACTGCTTGGAGGCTAGATCTAGTTTTACCATAAAAAAAAAAAATTATAATAAGAGATGACAACCAAGTGTGGGCTGTTAATCAAAAGGTTTGGAGGTCAGTATTGTACAATTTCCATGCATATTTATAATTTAATGATAGTGAGACTTAAACAAAATTGTAAAAAATAGAGTTTTATGTGAAATTTCCTCAATTATCCATTGACAAGATTTCGTAAAAGACAGAAGTGGGCATTAATCTATCAATAGATTCCGTTAATCTATGAATAATCGATAACCTCAAGATGCCAAATATCAGACAGATAATGTATCCAAAAACACAACAACAATTAGGGCCCAATGAAATTTAGTTTTTTCACAAATTCTGATTTTCTGTTTTACTTTTTTCTGGATTCCATTTTAATGTTTAAATAAAATTTTAGTAATCAAAAGGCATGTCTAATTAATTCAAATAACCATGAAATGTTTTATTTTTTTCAGAAATTCTGAGTTGTCGTCTGAATTCTTCTTGATTTATGATTTAATACAAACGTACTATGAAATGGTAGTAATCAAATTAAGGCATAAAATATTAAAAACCTAATAACTATTTTATTTGGCAAACAAGGTTTACTGTTAAAAATTGTGATAATCCTTAAAATAATAATGTTATATTATTATCATCATCATCATCATCATCATCATCATCATCATCATCATCATCATCATCATCACTTTAAGGAGTATATTCTGTATAGTATTTATACACTGTCACAATGTTAACTGTTTATTCTGACATTGTCATGAAGCCCTTGAGCTTCTGTGTATGATATGACTATAGTTTTAAAGTGCCCCTATTATGATTTTTTGAATATTAACCTTTCATTCAGTGTATTGGTCCCTACTGTATCAGAATTTAAAATCAGGTTAAAAACATTTCTTTTTAACTTGGCTTTTAATTGAATTACATGTTTTTTTTCCCTTTTGTTATTTATTTGGTCTTTCGGTTTTTATTTGAATTATGATGTGATTTGATCTTGAATTATGATATGCTTTATCATTTTGTTTTTATTGTATGTTTGACCTTGTTCAGCACTTTGGTAGGTTCTACCTTGTTTAAAGCCCTTTATAAATAAAGTAACTTGAACTTGTGTAATGGAGCTGTTTGTGAATGTAAACGTTCTGCAAAGTTGTCAAGTCGAAAGTGCACAATATATACAATTATTGTCTCCCAAAAGAAAGAATCGATAGTGAACCGCCTAAACGAGTCGTCTGTAATTCGAATCCCACTGTGTGCCGCTTCTACGTCACTAGATGAGACATTTGCGTTATGCCCACCTACGTTGTACATTGTTTGTGTGTGAACAACTTGACCAGCTGTCAAATATCATTTTACTGACGACTGCTTCTCAAATCTCGGAGCTCAACACAGGATTTGCAAAACGCTTGCTCTTGAAAGATGGGTCATTACCCCGATTATTTGGACCAGCTTTCTTCTCAGAATCACAACCTGTAGGTATAAATAACTATTGATGTATATATTTTCTACAGGGTGTTCAAAATACGTAGTTTTGTGTTTTATATCAAAACACTCACGTTATTACTGTCTTACAGAAATACTTCTGCTCATCAGCTGTGGGCCACTATTACCTAAAACTGTGTCTATTAATGAAGATTGTCTGTTGTTCTTACTATCAGTAAAGATAAAGGATGGAGCAAGATTTGTTTCACAAACTTTAATGTTACATCTAGCAATTCACGTTCAATCACGTACAATCGCTGAGGACTGAGGAAGACTCCGGAGCTGAAGTTCAGTTTTGGTAATGAGCTTTTTGTTCACAACAGACTGGGCACTTTAGAGCAAAGTAGGCTCATGGAAAGGAGGGATTTAGAGACACTGGATCATATGTCGAGTTGTTTGAGAATCATTGAACACTGTGGTGATGTGCAATGTATATTATGAGAAAATTAAAGTGTTTTTTGACCTTTGATGCATTTAAACCTTTCATAGTAGACCTCAAAAACAAAATTAGGAACCTTCAAAATAGCACTTTAATCAAATTAAAAGGTGAAATGCTGGTGAGCACTTTTAAGTACAGATGGAGTGAGATGACAGACACTGAAAACAGGGCTTGAATATGTGTAGTAGAAACTTGATATTTAAAGAGCACCTATCATGGAATTTTGAAATTTACCTTTCATGTAGTGTGTAACATAGATCTAAGTGAACAAAAACATCCTGCAAAGTTTGAAATATGACAGTGCACCGTATATATAGTTATTTTCTTTCAAAAGTAAGAGTCGACTCTGAGTCATTTTTAAGAATCGTTAGAAGACCGAAGCTTTTTCTCTGACTAGATGACGTCAACTTGTCAAGTTATTTGAATACGATACGCCCACTTATTGCGCTCCAAGACGCCAACTAGAAAACCTCATGGCGACGAGACCCTGTGTTCTGAAGTGCGACTCAAAAGCAAACTTTTTTCATCTGCCCAAGGATGAGCATTTGAAGACTAAGTGGCTTGAAGACAAACCATACATCGTCGCGATTGAGTGTTTATTAGTCTTCAAATGTCTCTATTTGCATGTTTCGCGATCTCAGGAAGCTTTTATTATGGACTTCTATTATGGCACATGGTATCTTCTTCGTCTGTGTGTACCATATATGGACTACATGTGCACAGAGCGCCCTCCGGCTGCCAGGATGAATTGAAAACAACACATAAGAGTCTGCATCGCTCATGATTAGGCTACATCTGCGCATTTTGAGGAAGTATTGAATAAAAAATACTCCTCTGTTTAGAAATTTGACACAGACATATGAGAATCTATCAATATGTCTCCTCATCTGCACACTTTTGAACTAAAAGCCCTGAGGGATGTTGATTTGTCGCGAGTCTTCGTGAGGAGAATAGAGGAGTTTTTTTATGAATGAGATCAGCTGAGGCTCATATTACAATCAAACGGTACCGACACGGTTTTCATATTCATAACTCCTAACACATATTAACAAATTACTGTCACTATAAGACTTTGATTGGCGTTCCGTTTCCGAAAATATCTGCACAGACTATACCAATCACAACTGACTGGGTCATCGGACCAATCACCGCAGATTAGCGTCACGTAAAGGCGGGGTTTTGAAAAGTGAATCACTAAAGGAATCATTTGAGAATCGCTGTCAAAACAGGTAAAAATAAATGCATATTATAAGAAAACTAAAGTTTTTTTTGTCATTGCATGCATGCGAAACTGTTGTTGGGGACTTCTAAAACAATATTTGGAACATTTTAAATGCCATAATAGGTGCTCTTTAAATAACAGCCTTTTCATGCTTCGATATTCATAAATGGTAAGTATGTGCTTTTTCTCTTTTGCTCCAGTGTGCTGATTGCTGAGCAGGCCGCTGTGTCTTGAGTAAACTGTGTTGGTTAACAAGTTTTTGTTTATTGATCGTCACATGCGATCATAATATACAGCATATTGCAAAAAGGTGTTTTAGTGCATCTCTTGCACTAAACGGTGATACTCGAGCCAGGTAATGTTTTGCCCACACTGACTACATCAGTACTGAATGCAAAAGCAAGAGCCGTTATCCTCCGTCCGAACTTTCACCATGGTGGAATAAATAAATTAATGCAAACAATAAACAGCTATGCTATGCTATAAAAAGTATTAATCATTTTCACACCGAACTGATCTGGCCAGTGTGTTGTATACGGTGTAGTCACTCAAGTTAAAAAAAATTTCTTTTTTTTTTTTCGGAAATCATAGGGCCCTAAACAATGTAAATATCAATATCCAAAGGCTTTAGAATCATGAAAAGCAAATGTATTGAAATAATCAAATACTGTACATAAGATATGTCAGAAGTAGCCCCGTAGTAGGCAGGTATAACTCACCCAGAGTTCTTGTCTTTAAGCCAGTTCAGTAGTGCATCTTTATTGAAGGCGGCAGCAGCGGCCATGTTGCTGCTTGTTTTTTGGATGTTCGCAATGGTATCAGCTGAAGACACAACCTCGATCAGACCAGAGTGATCTCCTGTTGCCAAGCAACCATAAGGCACAATTCTATGAGACATAAAAAAAACAACCATTTGAAAATAATAATCTTTAAATCCATTAACTGCAACTGAATGCAGTTGTCCCTCCATGTGCTTAATCCTGTTATATACACAGTACTTTTGTGCCAACCGAATGTACTCCAGGCAATGAGAACCACATTTAAACAAATGTGTGTATTGAGTATAGAACCAAACTCAATTAAAACTCATTTTAATTCAGTAAAAATCACACTCTTTTGGACGTTGGTAGTTGTGGTCATTATAGATGCTTTAAATAAAAAATAAAAAACAAAACCTAACACAGTCTTAACAGTCTTGACTCATTCAAAAATGTTGACACTATCTCTCTACACCAGAACTGCTCTCATAGGGAAACCCCATATAGAACAGTCCAGAGCGAGCAGTTGTTTAAAAACAGCAGTTGAAACACCTTAACCCCCATGCAAGAGCCTGCATCGTTTTAGAGCTGCATGATTCTTGATAAATAGAGAATAGAGTTTTGTTTTTTACATCGAGATCACGATTCTCCCACGATTCTGAACAGACAACTAAACAAAATAACATGTAATTTACTGTAAATAAATTACTGTATTTTTTACTGTAAATATAACATGTAACATGTAATTTACTAGATGAAAACATTTCAGGGTGATTGCTGCAGTCTATTAATGAATAATTTTTCATTTGGAATTAATTATTATTATTTTTTAAATCTGACTGAACTTGGGGCGCTGAACATGCTGATTGGTTGAGTTCACGCAGCATTTTATTTCGACCACTATTTTTAAAAGTCTGTTGCGGTGTGGGCAGTAAGAGTTGTTTGCTATTCGGAACAACAATAGAGTTTAAAAAATACGGCCGATGGACCGATTCAGGCTTTATTAAAGGGTTAGTTCACCCAAAAATGAAAATTCTGTCATTAATTACTTACCCTCATGTCGTTGGACACCCGTCAGACCTCCGTTCATCTTTGGAACAGAAATGAAGATATTTTAGTTGAAATCTGATGGCTCTGAAAGGCCTCCATTGGCACAATGCACGGTTCACTCTCAAGACCCTTAAAAGTTACTAAAGACGTCGTTACAAAGTCCATCTCACTACAGTGGTTCTACAATAACTTTATGAATCGGCGACAATAGTTGTTGTGCGCAAAAAAAACCTAAATAACGACTTATATAGTGATGATGATTTCAAAACACAGCATCATGAAGCTTCGAAGCGTTATGAATCAATCAGTTATGAATGAGTCGAATCATGATTCGGATCGCGTGTCAAACCGCCAAACTGCTGAAATTTGGCGATCCAAACTGCTGATTCGACTCACTGATTCATAACACTTCGAAGCTTCATGATGCCGTGTTTTGAAATCGTCATCACTATATAAGTCGTTATTTAGGGTTTTTTTGCGCACAAAAACTATTCTCGTCACTCCATAAAGTTATTGTAGAACCACTGTAGTGAGATGGACTTTGTAACGACTTCTTTAGTGCCTTTTAAGGGTCTTGAGAGTGTAAAGTGCCATTGAGCCAATGGAGGCCTTTCAGAGCCATCAGATTTCAACTAAAATATCTTCATTTGTGTTCTGAAGATGAACGGAGGTCTGACGGGTGTCGAACGACATGAGGGTAAGTAATTAATGACAGAATTTTCATTTTTGGGTGAACTAACCCTTTAAGGTCTGGGGGGAATAAAGTCCCTGGGACAAATTGTTCCGGGTAATTTAGGAGGAAAGGAGTTTTAAGAGATTTAAATATTGGTTGGTTTTGATCAAAGCGATCAAAGTCTCAAAAAGTATTAATAAAGTTATTATCAGCTGTAGCAGGTAAAATGTCTGAAAAAGTCTGATGCTCGGGCACACACCAGGAGAAAGTGATTAAGGAATGCATTTCCTTTTAATGAAGTCCAGAGTATCTTCTTTTAAAATACAAATGTTCTGTTCCTCAAAAGGCTCAGGAACTGAGTGTGAATATGTAATTTTTGTGGTTTGCCCTAAAAAATGGAGGTACTCCAAGAGATGTTAATGAGCATACATAAAAACCTTTCATGAAGCCTCTATCCGCAGCAGATTACTAATAACTGCTGGATGATGAAACGCCTATGGTTGCGAATAATACTTAAAAACAGCTCAACCAAACAGATTGAATTCTTGAAATTCATGTTTCTAGTTTACGGCTGAAACAAGTCAAAACTTTACTATTATTGTTAATCGTTGTATTTTAGGGAGTAACACTGTAATAAAATATTAGTACAATTATGTAATGATTTTTAGGGTATTCACTACTGTTACAGATGTCATTCCCAAAATTGTGTGTACAAGTCCAAAGAGCACTCTGAAACTCTAGAGGGAGCCGTTTCCAATGTAGACAGGCATTCAAGTACAACAATTCACTGCTAGGTCAAGAGGTCTGTAGTGTTCTTGTCAAAGGTTGAAAAAAATATTAAATATTGACTCAAAAAATGTGATGGCTTTGATTGGCTTGTGTCCAGAAGCATTTAAAAAGCACCTAAAACAATGTGTTCAGTGAAAAAGGAAGTGGTGAACATGATTGCGTCTTCTGACATTCTGTAACATTCAACCTTTTAACCATATTGTAGAAATCGCAGGGGCCCTCAAGGGGGATAGTTATAGCTCTGGGCCCCTTTCCTCAGAGTAACACCCTTCCCTCTGCTAGCGACACCCCTGCACGCGCACACACACACATGTTGGGTTTTCATGTTTTATGGGGACTTTCCATAGGCGTAATGGTTTTTATACTGTACAAACCATATTTTTTATCCCCCTACACTGCCCCTGCCCCAAAACCAACCCATCACAGGAGACATTCTGCATTTTTACATTGTCAAAAAACATAATTTAGTCTGATTTATAAGATGTTTTCCTCATGGGGACCTAAAAATGTCCCCACAAGGATGAGGATTTTGGATATTGCCATCTTTGTGGGGACATTTTGTCCCCATAACGTAGGGATTACCAGTCCACACACACGCACGCACACACGCACGCACACACGCACGCACACACGTTTGTTTTTGTGAAATGTGGGGACATTCCATAGGCGTAATGGTTTTTATACCGTACAAACCGTATTTTCTATCCCCTTACACTGCCCCTGCCCCTAAACCTACCCATCACAGGAGACTGCACAGTTTACTTTCTGTGAAAAAAACCTTGTTATGTATGATTTATAAGCATTTTGAAAAGTGAGGACATGGGGAACGTCCTCATATTTCACCCTCTTTTTGTAATACCTATGTCATACCCATGTCATTATACACATTTGTGTCCTGATATTTCACAAAAACATGCCCACGCACGCACGCACGCACGCACGCACGCACGCACGCACACGCACACTCTCTCTCTACCTGAGGTCAAGGTTGGCCTCCTTCCATAGCAGATCCATCAACCTCAAGATCTGTAGAGTCAACATGTCCTGCCTCAGGTCTGAAAAAGACAGATTTTCAAAAGCATTGTAATGTCATTCTGTGACAGCCTTTTGATATCATCCGAGCCATCTGTCACTCACCATCTCCATTTTTGAAGATGATGTCCACTGTGTCTCCTCCCAAGAGCTTGTTATTGTAAACAATCCACAGAGGTTTCATCTTAGAGTCCATGTACTTACACCTCTCAACACTGGCAGAGGAGAAAACAAAGTTAGACATTTCTTCTTAGTATTCAGTATTTTTTGATGACAATTTGATAAAAGAGAATTCTCAACACATCAAAATGTTTGACTACTATACTGTATATAATCTTCCTTCAACATTAGTCTTTGAAACCACTTTAATTTTCAGCTGACGTCACCAACCCCCTTCCCCCAACCACCCGACATACAGAGACAACTTTCATAACCTGATCACTGTGGAAGTAAAAAGGCTGTTGCATGTTTACTTTAATAATAATAATGAAAATAAACAACTCATTTAGATCATTAGCCCCATAAAATTCAACTCATGTGCAGTGAACTTTGAAAACAGAAATCTTACTTGACTCCAGCAAGCAATAAGTTGGGATTGAGAGGTGAATGCAGGTCGGAAAGAGTCTCGATGAATCCCGTCTGTCGAAGGCATGTCATCATGGCCTCTTTAAGATGAGCCTGTTTTGTCTTAGTTTTGATGGTGGCCAATTTAATCAGCTCATTTACTGCTTTCAGCTTACTGAGCGCTTCAACCTACAAAATAATTACAACACATCATAATGTTAAATTCCAGATTGTATGGTCATACATCCCTGCCTTCAAAACTGCTTCAATCCTACAGACTGCTTTAAAACTTCCTGAACTGTGTGAAGAGAGAAAGCAGCTGGGTTTCCATCAACATATTTTTATGCACATTTTGGGATATCTCTCACACACAAATGCAATGGAAAGAGCAAGATGCAAGTAAAATCTAAAGTGCATAAAATACATAAACGCTCACGTAGAGTCGATCATTTTATTCAGAAAAAAGAAATGCACAGAAAACAATGATGCAAATGCATTAAAAAACATCTTTCCCATTCTGTCAGTTTTGAGTTTGGGTTCCTTGCCACTTGCTAGGTGGGGACACTTAATATTCAACAATATTATTGATCTGACTGTACTATTGGATGAGAACTGAACTGAGTTGATGATCGCTGTTTTCCTCAGAGCTGCTTTATAGACGAATTGAACTCATTTAATAATTGACGAGCTCACACAGTTATTGAACCAAACTGAATCAACACTGAACTGACTTCAGCTGAACATTGACATTGTCTTTTTAGCACTGCTTTTCAGCACACTTGAACTCTGTTTGCATCATTGAATCATTATTTTCCTGTTATCACTGTAAAGCTGCTTTGAAACAATCTGTAAAAATTTTTTTTTGCTTTGGTCATTTGCTTGCTCTTGTTCTCTTGGATACATTTGTACACTTTGCACTCAAGAACCTAATTCAATAAGTGTTTAATTATTTTTATAGGTATATTTTTATAGGTTAGGAGGCTGCTGACTTGATTTTTTTTTAAAAACACATTTACATTTAATTGCTCAATAGATGTTATAATATTAGATCCAAAGCAAATTACTAATGAAAAATACAACAAAGTCCAATAAAGAGAAAAGCGCTAAAAAGTTAGGGTATGTTTACAACAATGTACTAAAAACAGATGACAACTTTATCAAAGTGACCGGCAAATACAACTAAAAGCGCTGAGATTTTAACAGTAAAAGACTGTAAAAATGCTACGGTGAAAGTTTTTGAACTATATACTGTGAATAACTGTAATAGATCTAACTGTACATTTAATGTAATTTTACAGTAAAATACCATTAAATTGACAGTTTTTGAAAGTGAAAAAGAGCAAATCATTGTGTAATTTACAGTGAAAAAATGCACATTGACATTCCCAGAATTCCCTGCATGACACTTCACATTTTATGTATTTTTGTTGAAATAACTGATTAGAAAAAACTAAGAAAAACTATAAAGGAAAACCGTACATAAGGGTTTTATGTTACATCTAATGTTGTTAAATTAATGTTTATTGCATTTTTTATTTTTCATGCGTGTTAAGCATGAAGGTTTTTACTGTTTGTGTGAATGACACTGTGCACCTTGTATATATTAGTATTAACCTTCTCAGCTTGTGGAAAAGCTGCTTGTGATAAGCTGTGATTCATGTCAGTATTTATCAAAAGGTACATAACAGATATTTAGTATTTCAATAGGTTGGTAATTTAACATTATTTCAGTAAATGGAATATATATTTTTTTACTGTAAAATTTACTTAAATCTGTAAAACCTACAATGTTGCTACTGTATTTTTTACGGTCAATTTCTGGCAACCACAGCTGCCAGTTTTTTTTACCGTAAATGTAACAGATTTTTTTTTACAGTGCGCAGGCCGGTATTTGGCGATATCACTTTGAAAAGAGAAGTGTTCACATTTCTGTTGTTTACACAGAGACGGCATCTTTTTCAAAACCTTGGACTTTGGAACCCGTTTTCAATGGTTTCCGTTTTCAGGCCCCCAAAACGCCATTTTTGTGTAAATGAATGGCCAAAACACAAGCCAAAAGTTTTCCGTTTTTATTTGAAAATGGTGTTGTGTAAACGACCCCTTGAGTGTCCAATCCTAGTCCTGAAGGGCCATCTTGCAGAGTTTAGATCCAACCTTAATTGAACGCATCAGAATAAGCTTATCAGGTCTTGTGTCTGAATATGCCTGTTATTCTAGGCAAAAAGCAGTATGTGAAATTAGCAGTACACAGGAGAGTAGTTGTGAGCGATGCAACTGATGCTGTAGGTCACATGACAATGACAACATGGTGGATATACGTCTGGATTGTATCCTTACTATTACACACATTCATACTAGTCAAGTCAACTTTATTTATATAGCGCTTTTTACAATGCAGATTGTTTCAAAGCAGCTTCACAGTGTTAAACAGGAAAATAATGCAACAGAATTTGATTCGGCTGAACACCCACTCTGGAGAAAACGGTGATGTCATTTCAATAATCATATGGTGACAATGTTTTGACACTGTTCCCTTTAACATATTTAAAAAAAAAAAAAAATTGAGACCAATAGTTGACCACTTGCTCATTCCTCATAATGCAAATTATTAAAGCTACACTATGTAACTTTTCCGTCCACTAGAGGTCGTCTGTTCAAAACAAAGGCGTAGTTTGATGACGCCACGTTTGAGCGCAGAATCTTGGGACATGTGGTCTTCACCTCACAGTCGGTGGAAAACAGTCAGGATAGGACTCGGGCAGAAATCATGTTCATGGATGCGATTATTAACATTACTGTAGTCTGAAGCAGAGCAGGACCGAGTGTTGTGGAGCTGAGCAAGGCCGCAGGAGCGATTGAAGAGCGGGACTGTTATTATGGCATAGTCGCCGGCGGGACTTTTATTATGACACGGTTGCCGGAGCCACTTCCTCTTTTCCAGTCATGAGTATGAGGTAACGCAACTCTGTTTATCGTATTAGATATATCTGAGTGTGTTGAAAAGGAAGTTATGACGTTCACTCGGCGGCTGCTATGACACTTGTTCACACTGCAGTAAGAGTAAAGTGTTTCACTGAATAAAACCGGAAACCGAGGGTGACGCAGAAATGACGCAATCGACAGGCGACTCCCTCACACGCATAGCTCACACGTCCCGGTTCCTTGGTTAAAATAGCAATTTCTCACGATTTACAAATAGTTGGAAACATTTGGGATATTCTAAGTACTCAACTGAACAAAATAAATAACACTGGCCTAGTGGTTTCTGGATATTTTACTGCAAAAAATCCTACATAGTTCACCTTTAAATTGCCTCATACAACAGGTTTCATGCATCAAGGGAAAAAAAAAAACACTTTCATTTTCTCATAATATACATTGCACATCACCTCATTTCTCAAAGAGTCGGAAACCGGTTTGTTCAAATATTCAGTCTCCCTAAACCTCTCCTTTCGAGACCCTGCTCTGCTCTGATTGGTCAGATGTCCCCGTCTGTTGTGATTGGTTGATGCTTACAGCGCGTGTCGGAAACAAAATGCCCATTACTATATTGGAATCTCAGCTCCAGATCTTCTTCAGTACTTGATACACAACAATACGAACGATGGCATCAGTTTTAACATATCAATTTGAGCCTGATTCCTCATCGTTTGGAAGTGTATCATAGATAGTGGATTTGTTTTTACCATTAAAAACAAACCCATAGTTGTTTTGTTTTTAAATGTGTTAAAGGGCACAGTGTCAAAAATAACAAGTGCAAATGCCAGCTATGGAAAAACTGTATCAGTATCAAGGCTTGCCAACATTGACAGCTGGACATTTCGAAATCAAGTCAAAAGTACAGTCCTAAAGGTCACCTCTTCACTGACACAGTCAATAAAAGCTGCTACAAAATATTTGATTTAATGTAGAGTTAAACAGCGTCTTCTCAACATGTCCAAACATGAACCAAACTCATCCAGGCTTTAGCTACAACTACAGTGTTTGAGGGTCAAAGTAGTAGGGCCGGTCCAGATACCATTTTTTGAGCTTTGAAGCTTCAGCAGAAATCAACACAGAATATTCGAAGCTTCGGAGGGAAGGGGCTGAACTTATTCTCTCTAATAAAGGCAGGAATCTCGAGAAGTGGCGCGCCTCACGCGGGCAGGGCTTATATGCGCCGAAAACGGACACTGTAGTGATACAAAACACACAGGTCTGTTACGTCCCAGGTTTGATATATGATAGTAGTAAAAATCATTTAGTCAGTTAGAGAACAGATTAACTACAATTAAAAACTGAATGTGCAGCGTGAGCCGAACGAGAGTCAGATTTCATTCATCACGAGAGTGAGGAGCTGAATGACAAGATGATCGCGGAAGATTTGGTTTCAAAGCGAAATGTAAAAGCGCCTATTTAAGGGAGTTTGTCATTGTGCTGTTTTGTAGTGTTTATCATTAAGAATAATAGGCTTATGAACCAACAATTCAAGCAATCCGTCCCCGAATTGGCAAACTGAAAGTAAACTGTGCACGGCTACATTCGTTCACAGCCACAAGCACTGCAATGTGAGGGAACATTTTCTCACCCTCACAACATCCCATAGGCTAATACATTTTGATTCTATTATTCTATTTTCCACAATGTCAAACCAACGCAGTTTAACCCAAAATGCAAGCTCAGGTATGCGCTTCTTCTATATAAGCTCGTGCAGTTGTGCGCTCTAGACAGAGAATATTCCATTGCAGGGAACACTAAGAAGCAAATATAGTTATTAAGTTAAACTCATATTTAAAAACGAGTTTGGGTTCCTGTCGATCCTATTAAAAACTGCTAGGCTATAAAATAATAGTATTGTATTTCGCCAGATTTTATATAGTGTAAACATATGCATATGCGAAAAAAACGAACAATATTCAAATCCCAAAACTGAAAATCGAATACCAACTCGTCAAACAAATATTCAAATATTCTGGTCCAGCCCTACAAAGTAGACATTGTTCGCAGGCAGCCAATGAAGACCATAGGCTAGCATTATGCAAATGTGTTACAATGTTATGTATGTAACAGGAAGACTGGAATTACTGACGACTTGTTTCGGTAGTTCAGAATCGATTCCTCATTTTAAGAGACATAAAAAAAAATTTATTCGCTTTGGTACTATTTCCCACACACACACTCCATAGACATTATGATTTTTATACTGTACAAACTCTATATTTTTTGCCCTTAAACTAAACCTACCCATCACAGAAACATTTTAGCATTTTCAAAAAAACTCATTCAGTATGATTTATAAGCTTGACCAAAAAACATCCCCGCAAGGACAAGGATTTAGGATATTGCCACCTTTATGGGGACATTTTGTCTAAAGTTTACCAGGCCACGCACACTTTAAATCACACACACCTTATATTCGAAGATATATCGCTTATAATGTAAAAATAATTAATTTCATATGGTTATCCATATCGGAAATTGCAAACAAAGTAGAAACTATGTCTAGATAATCAATATCTATAGAAATCTATTGGTGTACCAAATGATTCATTGATTAACCATTAAGATCAGTGGATTAAATAATAGACAAATGTATTAACTGAAGTAAGAGCTTTATGAGAGACAGTTACTGTGAATGACACATTTATAAAGATGAAACTGTTATTTTGTGTAGTGAAAAGGATACTTTGTGGTTTTGTGTATTGTACAAACACAATTTAAAATATGCTGACATGTGTGAAAAAGTGCACTTTTGATGATCTGTTGTGATATAAGCACTATGAGTACACCTTGTAAAATGTACACCTTGCTTGTGAAAATTGTACCAAAGCGAATAAAAAAACTAACTTTATTTGTCATGCACTTTGATCTGTGAAACTTTGCAGACCTTTTACCTTCACAAAAAGCTATATCACGCACTGCATGCAAGGGAATATCTGAAAAAGCATAAAAAAGTCTCCTGAAAAAAGGAGCTCTTTAAATGTCCTTTATAACTACTCATTTGTAATCAACTTAATGTGATTTAATAAAACTGTATTTATTAAAACTGTATCTACAACTTTATACAAATTATACAACGTTGTATACTTTTTCACAAGTCAAATCAACTTTATTTATTTAGCGCTTTTTACAATGCAGATTGTTTCAAAGCAGCTTCACAGTGTTAAACAGGAAAATAATGCAACAGAATTTTATTCAGCCGTATAGCCATATGTCATCAGCTCGTTTCAATTATCATACAGTGACAATGTGGACATTAGATCAGTAATTCGATCAGTAATTTAGTTTATATGGTTAATTTAGTTTACTATTAGATTTATTTGGATATTTAGTTGAAAAATGTTGTGTCCCCAACTGAGCACGCCAAGCCAAAGGCGACAGTGGCAAGGAAACCAAAACCCCATCAGGTGACCTAATGGAGAAAAGTAAACCTTGGGAGAAACCAGGCTCAGTCGGGGTGCCAGTTCTCCTCTGGCCAATTAACAAACAGCGTATGATTATTATTCTGGCAACTTTACAGGTCAGAGGTCCTATTAGATAGGAATAGGCGTATTGAGGATGGCGTATTTTTATTAAACAATTATTAAATGGCAATATTCGAAAGATTGGAGGCAACACGCTGGAGACGGGTTTATTGAGGATGACGTTTTGATTAAACAATAATAAAAGTGCAATATTCGAAAGATCTGAGTCATCACGCCAGAGACGGGTTTATTGAGGATGACATATCGATTTAACAATTATTAAATAGGAATATTCGAGCAATCGGAGTCATCACGCCGGAGACGGGGTTTTGAGGATGCCGTGTCGATGAAGTAATTTCAGGGGGAGTCAACACTGCATATTCTTATAGACACAATGCTCAGACATAACAAAAATCGGTACACTTGAAATCTAAATGAATCAAATTCCACTCCTAGGGATGCTAATAACTAAGACAATTTATAACTAAGGAAAGAAATCAGAACTGCAATGTTTTGATAAATGAAGAAGAAATGTTCCACCCTAAGACTACAACTACAATTTTTTTCTTAAATTTTTGCCATCTGATGCTACACTATATTGCTAAAAGTTTTGGGACGCCTGCCTTTACATGCACATGAACTTTAATGACATCCCATTCTTAATCCGTAGAGTTGAATATGGAGTTGGCCCACCCTTTGCAGCTATAACAGCTTCAACTCTTCTAGGAAGGCTTTCCACAAGGTTTAGGAGTGTGTTTATGGGAATTTGTGACCATTCTTCTAGAAGCGCATTTGTGAGGTCAGGCACTGATGTTGGACGAGAAGGCCTGGCTCTCAGTCTCGGCACTAATTCATCCCAATGGTGTTCTGTCGGGTTGAGGTCAAGTTCCTCCACACCCAACCTGCTCATCCATGTCTTTATGGACCTTGCTCTGTGCACTGGTGCGCAGTCATGCTGGAACAGGAAGGGGTCATCCCCAAACTGTTCCCACAAATTTAGGAGCATGAAATTGTCAAAAATGTCTTGGTGTGCTGAAGCATTAAGAGTTCCTTTCACTGAGACTAAGAGGCCAAGCCCAACCCCTGAAAAACAACCCCACACCATAATCCCCCCTCCACCAAACTTTACACTTGGCACAATGCAGTCAGGCAAGTACCGTTCTCCTGGCAACTGCCAAACCCAGACTCATCCATCAGATGGCCAGACAGAGAAGCGTGATTGGTCACTCCAGAGAACACGTCTCCACTGCTCTAGAGTCCAGTGGCGGCGCGCTTTACCCCACTGCATCCCACGCTTTGCATTGCACTTGGTGATGTAAGGTTTGGATGAGCTGCTCGGCCATGGAAACCCATTCCATGAAGCTCTACGCACTGTTCTTGAGCTAATCTGAAGACAACACGAAGTTTGGAGGTCTATTGACTCTGCAGAAAGTTTGCGACTTCAGAAAGTTGGCGTGCGCTGACCCCGCTCTGTGATTTTACGTGGTCTACCACCTCATGGCTGAGTTGCTGTTGTTCCCAATTGCTTCCACTTTGTTATAACACCACTAACAGTTGACCGTAGAATATTTAGTAGTGATGAAATTTCACGAATGGACTTATTGCACAGGTGGCAACCTATCACGGTACCACACTTGAATTGGTTGAATTGGTGAAGGTCCTGAGAGCGAGCCATTCTTTCACAAATGTTTGTAGAAGCGTCTGCATGCCTAGTGTTTGATTTTATACACCTGTGGCCATGGAAGGGATTCGAACACCTAAATTCAATGATTTGGAGAGGTGTCCCAATACTTTTGGAAATACAGTGTTCAGTGTCAATCTCTGACTGAAACAGATAATGCTTGAAAAAGCTGAAATGAAAATGTTGCACCTGTTTTTTGAGAACTTCTATGTGTGGGATGCAGCCTCGGCAGTATGCTTCCAAAATCAGAGCGAAATGAACCGATACCGCTGGCATGTACATTTCAGACCTGTAACGTACATCACACACAATCATAAGCTTTAGGTCTGCAGGTGAACTGAAGCATTTACATATTCAGGCTTCTTCACATGTACACACTTGCCTGAGATGCCAGAATAGGAAATGGCCGATTTTGCGGCTGGTCTGAGCGCGCTCCAGGAGGAAACGGCTGAGGGCGCAGTCGTAGTATGGCTCGTAGCGCAACACCTGCACAAGCTGCAGCAAATACTGCAACAGCTCGTCATCACTAACACACACATAAGCAAACATTCAGGATTTCAGCATTTCTCATGAGGTCTCCTTGATATGAAAGGGTGCTCCCAGACAGCGTTGCTCACCTCATATCTCTTAGGCAGATGACTGCAAATTCTCGGACATACTGGTCAGGGTAGTTGAAGTCCAGGAGTTCTAGAGCATCTCGAGGGCTTAGCTTGGGCCAAATCTGCAGCAAAGCCTGTAGCTGCAGTACAAGAGAGAGAATTTTGAAAAACACTGTTTGAGTTTGAACACATCTACAGGGGAATGTGTAAGCGTGTTTGTGTGTGCGTATACCTGAGCCATGTCTTCATGTTTGCTCCATTTAACAGACAGCAGCAGTTTGGGGAGAGACTGAGGAAAATTTTCTCTGCAGTCGTAGCGAAGTGTCCAGATCAGATCCTTCTCATTCTCACACAGCTGAGAGAGAGGATCCCTCTCCATGATCTCCTTCAGCTCTATGTAAAACTTCTTACCCCCACGACCCTGCAGACATTGATTTCAATTCATTAGTAAAGGAATATCTCAAAGAAATAATGGTATTTATGTGGAGGTTATGATAATAATGCATGATATCAATGGATTTGATAAAACTAGAATCCGCAATTACATCAAAACAAGAAGCTGGGAAATTATTTCAACATTATATAACCTTAGATGTTGAATGTTTAAGGATGTCACCATTTTACCATTGTCATGGTCTCATTGGATCCTGCTATTTCTGCAGCTTTTTCCAGGATCTATGGAAGAAAAATATCAGAACATGACAAATGTTGCCTCATGTTTTATTATGTATGTATGTGTACACTCACAGACCTTTCACTGCCTAATGCATGTTGCACACAAAAATGTTTTTAACACTTACTTTTTTTGGGTATGAGTGTGCTTTTTTTTCAAGCAGAGTTTTGTTTAAGACTTTTGGTAACCTTTTTTGGTAACTCTCAATTTTTGCACCTTTCACTTGTCACATTTACTAAACAGGGCAAATTAGTGTGAGAGCACAATTCCAAAAAAGCGCAGATGGGAGTGGAAAGTTCAGCATGTGATTTACTGACGACGCACATATTAATGATCACAGACGGAGCCGGATCATTTCCATAATGACCAACACAATCTACCAGTTAGCATCTGGTTTAAGACATGCCTTTTTTGGCCGGTAAATAATGGCGCAAACATCAGTAAATTGACAAGCGCAAACCTTGCATGATTCATTTCAATACTCTCCTCCCATACATTTTGCGTCTGAAAGGGAAACTCCTACAAATGCATATGCAATTCACTGCGTGTATTTAGTAAATCCAGACACTATTTTTTTAACGCCAAAAGTGGGTTTTTGCGCTGACCCATAAAATGGCTTTTCAGTTTTCAGCCAAAAGAGAATAAAAGGCTGAAAATATTCCAGAAACTATCACTTGACAACAATATAAAAGTTCAAAACAAACAAACAAACTTTAAAACATATTCAGGCTACGCCTACATTAATCCGGATACATTTGAAAATGGCATTTTCAAGCGTCTTCCAAAAGTTGCTCATCTAGACTGAAACATCTGAAAGGAAATGACCTTACTGCGCATGCGTAAAACATACTAAAAGTTAATGAGATTCTTCAGAGAGAGCGCTATTCTTCTGGCACAATCATTTTATTAGCAAAATATCACACCACTCAATGTTGCGTCCAGGTTGCACTCAAAATCGCATGGTCTAAAACGCAAATGCCATCATGTTTTGTTGCAGGACAGAAATTGTGAGAACAGTTTGAGTCATCTTTGCAGGAATGCAAAATAAAACTGTACAAATAAAAATTTCTCTTTAGCAACATTATAAAAGTATACAGCAGACAACTGTGCTGGTATAACCATAGATCTCTATGGAATATGCAGCACATGACTAAATATGCGTCATCGTTTTCAAATACGTTTTAAAGTTCACACTAAAAAGCCAAAACAGGGTTCTCAAATGTATCCACTTGAGAGTGTGTTTTCAAAAAGCTCCATCTTCATTGACAAATATGCCATCTCAATGTGGACGGAAGGCCAAAACAAAGGCCAAACAAAAACGTATTAGTGTGGATTTTTTATTTAAATTTGTTTAATGATGTTGAATTTGTGTTGATAACATTATTGAGGGGGAAAAAAAGGAAACCGAGAAAAAAAACCCCCTGCTCCTGGACAACATGTATAAACAAATCTGTGATTAATCACTTTAATATGCTGCATTATGGACTAGAGCACAAGGCATTTAGTCAAAGGTGTCAATCCTTTCCTGACTATGCAAGACTAAGTGCATCTTAAGTCACAGAAATCGTGTAGAAGCCAATCAATTTGATATCTGATAGAGCTGCTATTTTTTGTGGATGAATGTGGACCGTTTGAGGGCCTATAAACATGTAATATCTAGTACACAAGATACTAGATATCCACACTAAAAACAGTATATTGGGTTTTCGAAGTTCAGTTGTACACAAGAATAATGTGTGCAAGTAGTCGTATGTACATGTGTGGGTATACGGTATGTGTGTAATTAATCATGCTCACATTTATGAGTGTGATATGTGAGATACCTTGTCAAAAGCGGGAAATACAACTGGTTGTGTTGAGTATTCTGGAAAGCTTATATGTAGTTCGGTGGCGTTCTCTGTGTATGGATTGGTCTGAATCGTCCCAATAGGGTTCAACATCTCTTCCAGCTCATCTGCAACACACAGAAAAAAAGGCATTTCCTGAACACATTTCCTTCCTTTACAAGACATTAGTGCACAACCTTACACAAAATGAAGTACTGCTAACAGATGAGTTGATAACTCACACAGAGTTTTTCTAACTCTACAGACACACACACACCCTATGCACACAGCAGTTTACACAACCACATAGTCACAATCACACCCCAGTAAGCTGAGTGTTTTCTCCTTATGATGGTGCGCTTGATGAATTCATTACACAAGTTATTAGAGTCTTGTGAAGAGAAACACACATACATTACCAATTAGACAAAACCACATATTTCGATGAGTGTAGTCGCGAGTCGCTCTCTCGCTGTAATACCTGATGAGTTAATTACTTAAAATACAATTTATCATCGTGCAAAAACAAAAACAAAAAGCAAAAGCTTTTTAGTTAGGTTGAACACGAGTAGAATTTTGTGCATTACGTTCCGTCGGGACCCCTATGTGAGATCCAACAATCAGAGAGGTTCCCGAAACCTCAATCGATTTTTTTGATTGGTTAAAAATAAATACAGAATATCTGGTGTTTTTCTGTGGGTGCTCGGCCATTGTTGGCGCCTATGAATGTGTGTGTTCTCACCAGGGAAAGAGGACCAGCAGTGAAGGATAATGTCACCAGTCTTCAGCTGCCCTCTGTAGTCAAACACCATTGTGTTCACCCATGCTATTGGGTAGTGCTAGACAAAAAACATAAAACATGATTAGTTAGTGTGTAGTGAGCGCTTTTTTGCTTTCTCAGTTTGCGTAAATCCACTTGGGGTTCAGGGTATTTATTTTTTCAGCACATTAATTTCACACGTCTAAAACAATTATGTTTCATGAATACAGTGTATACTTTTTTCTTGATTTACCCCTAAAGAATGGAAGTGAAATGTGACAACATGCCCCATAGGTGGGGTACATTGTAACATGTGAGAGGCTTATTGTAACATGACCAAATTACAGCTTAAAATGCTATCTGATATAATCAAAAAATATCCAAGACAAACTAAAATATTTTGTCAATAAAATACAATTATTCACTTTTTTAAATAAAATAATGGCATTTTTTAATCATTCAAAATAAACACATTTTTGAGTTTGACAACAAACACATCGCTAAATACAGCTATACATCATAGCTAAAAACATAATAATTAATCACCTCTGAACATTGACTCTCAGTCATTATTCACCTTTTTCTCATTGTTTCTCAAAAGAATTAATAAAAGTATAGAATATAACAGCACAGTTCTAATAGGGGCTCATTGTGACAACATGCCCCGCCTGAAAAATGAAAAATAAACTAAAGTAAGAAATGTACTTTTGCTATGGTTAAATAAATGTTCAGTGATATCTTCAAAAGATTTTTTTAATTTTTTCTCTAAATAATGTTGATATGGCAACTAGTAAATACACCAAGTTTCGTCATCCTGGCATGTGTGGAAAGTTTTAAACCCTGTGTGTTACAACTAACCCTGCGTTAGGTTGTGCCCCGCTCTCCCCTTGTGTTAGTGCTTGAGTTGAGGCATGGGGGATAAAAAAAAAAAAAAAAGACTTAGGTGGGTCCCCAATTATTGTTTTGGCAACCACCCAATAGGAGCGTAAAATCGAGGACTGGTATGTGTTTGCTCAAAAATGTGTGCTATGATATTACATGTATTTGTTAGTGCTACTGAAAGTTATTTGTCATGTAATGTTTTAATATTATGTGTACCTGCCCGGGGACTGCGGATGGAAACTAGCATTAGCTAATTCTGGTACAAAACATCTTTTCGTAAGATTAAAGTATTTTGTACATTGTCCCTGACAAATAAACGAATTAAATAAATAAATAAAATGAATAAAGTTTGTATGCGTGTTGATCTCACCACTTTCCCAGCCTTGCGGATAGTCTGGTATTTGCTCTGGGGGTTCTTGGTGGATCTCTGTTTCTTCACTTTGTCCATAACGGCGTAAATGGCGAAACAGAGGCGGGCCATCCGCGGCAGGTCGCAAACCGTGATGTCAAACTCCAGTGTTTTGTTCCACACATGTTCAGATCGATTGCTGCTCTCACTGCTGACCGCTGTCTTGCACAACATCTCCGTACCGTGAAACAGCCCAGCTCGAACTTGGATCTACACGTATACAAGTTACAAAAATAAATCATCACGACATGCAACTGTTCTTCGATTCGATTATTCAAATGTATGTGCAAATGATACTCTTCTCCAGGTAATTGACAAAAACAGATTCGTCTGACTGAATAATACTCGACTTAAAAATGTGTGCTATGATATTACATGTATTTGTTAGTGCTACAATCTTGCAGGAGGGTTTAAAATCAGTAATTATACGTTTGTATTTTTGGTAAAACACTTACATGAATACTTCAGTAAAATAATGTGTGCTGTGTTCTCAGTTATTTGTAAACGTTTAGAGGCGGGACTACTTTTCTTGCTGACATCTGAATGTGTGTTACTGATTGAGGTAAAAGGTTGCACATTTCACATTTCCTGTCCATAAAGGTCTGCTTTTGTATGTTTGGAAACAGTCATTACTTTGGAGTTGGACATAAAGACACACTGCGCTTCTAAATAAACATGTTTTAATTGTAATGTAATACAGATTCTGTGCCACCAGGAGGCAGATAAAGGTTAGTGTTAGTGAGATCATGCTGAATTCAGGGGTGTTGACAATATTTACCTTAGCAGCATCATCAGCGTTCACCTTGTTACCTTTCACAAGATTAATTCTGAACAAAGATTGAACCTTCCAAACACATGTATGTAATTGCTGAGGAGAGAGAAAGATAAAAGGACAATGTAAATAAATTATGAAATTATGGTTACATATACACACTGTATTGTCAGTGTACTGTGTAACAAAATATGAAACCAAGTGTGATTCATTTCAAATGAGAGCAAAACATTTTACAGAAAGAAAATGGTCTCAACAAGGTTTTAACATCAAAATGTCGGACATGTTTTGGTTGTCAAACGTCAGTGGAACATACCCACAGTTAATGTGATGAATTATATATGTGCTTTCTCTACTGGGACATGATCTTGATCCTCTAAAATGGCTCAGAAAAGTCAATGGCTCATTTTTTAAAAGTTGCATTCCTTTGCATATGGTTCTTGGTTTGATATTTATTTTGTTATCTAATGCGATGACATTTAGACATTAAGTGATGCTTAAGTTTAAATTACTATACAATTTGCAGTCACATTTTATATTAGCTGTCTTGAACTACCGTGTACTTGCATCCAAAAAATTGTTAGGTACAATATATTGTGTTAAAAGCTATATTGTTGTATTGTAATGTTGTTAATACACGTATCGCAAAACACATTTGCTGCAATTGAAGTGGGATACAAGAAATTTAAGGGTGGGTTAAGCGTAAGGGAATTTAAAGGGTGACATACATAGTACTTTACAAGGGGACATAGTAATAGTGTTGTAGTACTTGAGTCCCATCTTGAGACCTTTTTTTTTATATAAGGTCTCTGCCTTGTCTCTGTCTAGATTCAGACTAAGAGGATTCAGGATTTTATTTCAAAACTGGTCAAAATCACAACGGGAAATTGTAACTTCAGTAAATTGCCAGTGCATTGTCTGATTTATTTGTTAACATCATTACTGTGACTTGGTGTAAAACTCAAATGCAATCAATACATTATTTCTAATTTTATTTCTTTTGTTACTGTTGTGCCAGGTCAGAAATGATTGGTCAACAGTGTCGAAAATATGACCATTATTAATACAAATGCCCAAAAAATACAAGATATGATTGCAAAAGCTATTTATATCTTGTTTTTTATACATAATACCATATGATATTTCTAATTAAGCATATCTCAAGAGCAAGAGAGTGGTTTTCATGAATACGAGCACGACTGCAAACGTGATATGGATTTTATACACGTTCAGTAGAAGAAGTTAATATTAAAAAGTAGGGTAGACAACTTTTTATAAACACTTTTTTTATACTGGTTGAAACTCACTCCACATCCTGATAGCAATCAATAATAGAAGTGGTCTAAATGTTAAAACATCTTCTGTGGAAGTCTCAGGACCAAGCATTTTTCGTCCAATCATTGCATTTGGTCCGAAGATACGTATGTGTTAGAGAAAGACATTATAGAGTGTGTAAAAATGAACAAACTGTGAATTTTAAGCTTACATATAACATTTCTTCAAAAAATAATTGTACTGTATAAATACAAATGTTCATTTTCTTTTTGTGTACTACATTATTGATTTTTTTCCAGTCAATTTTTCCTACTGTCTGAATCTGTATTTACAGTAAAAAGCTCAGTGTGATCCACAAGAGGATTTCGGCAAAACAAAACTGACATTTTTGTATAGAATTCTATAGAAAAAAAATATCCATGGTGAAAAAACAGTTTGACCAGTATGGCTCACACGATGACTTTTTATCTTGGTGGCATTGGCCAATTTACTGACACAATAACTAGGTTTTGAAGCATAAATTAAATGTTTTGGGTGAGTAACTACATTTTGCAGACATTCAATAGAGTTCTAATGTTCCAGCAAACTGTTGTGACAATTGAACTTACAGTTTTGAAAAATGTGCCAAAGCGGATTGAGAAAAACTGTAACAAAGTGGGACCCAATTTGCTATGTGACAATGTGACCTCATAGACATATTCAAATGCACACACACAAATGCACATTTGCACGCTCACACAAATGCACATTTACATTCCATTAGGGGTTTGGTTTAACATCAGCAGTTTTGATGTGGTCAGCACTCTGACATCTGCAAAATAACTCACATGATCAGTGCTAACACACACAAATGCCTGACTCACTTCCTGGAACACATTTTTGAAACTCACTGGCCCAAAAATAAATAAATAAATAAACTATAATGTGCACTGGACGCTACACAAGGCCACAATTTACATGATATATCTGTCAGACACACATACATACACACAACACTACACGGCAGCAAACATTAGATAAAACATACCAACCAATAAACAAGTGCCACAAGACTATAAAGCAGCAGCACAGCAAGAAGAGAAATGATAAATAAATAAAGTTTGATGTTTCCTACTTTGTCTAGTACGTGTGTTTGTATGCGCATGCATTTATACGGCACCTGCTAAGATAAATGCATTTAAATTATTCAGCTAACTTATTCCAGTTTAAATGTGCAAAATGAACTACAAGCATCTCAATTGTATTTAGGCTAACCAGAGTGTGTAAACACCGTGACCCAATGGTGGTTTCAAAGCAATGCTCTGTTTGTTTGAGGAGTTTAACTTGTCAACTTCTGCCTCAACCAATGGTGTGAGATTCGGGTGGGACTGTCTGTTTGTTTGAACAATGGCAGACGAGATGCGAGGTGGAGATGCGCTAGGAGTGTTTGGGGAATAAATCCACAATCTTTGCAGCGCTGTTTGGTGCTGCTAGGGGTGCAAAACTAAGACGACATTTGATTATCTGAAGTGCAGGACACACAGAGACTCGCAGTGTCCTTACCGTTGGCTGTCTCTTCTTCGGGGGCAGTGGTAGAGGAGGGTTCGAAGACTTCCGCGCAAGCACTGATCCAATGGTGCTGATTTCCTTCTCAAACATGGCCTTCACAACGTTACAGTGAACCATTGTCAGATGAGGGTTCTCATTTGCCAACAAACAAGCCCTAATGTACTACACACACACACACAAACAAACAGTTATATTAGTGTCTTCATACAGAAAATATAGATTATAATTCTATAATAATTCTCTACTTTTGCTGCTAGATTTTTGGTTGTAAAGTTGTAAAATTATTTCTGTGTGAGCAACTGAGCATGTTTACGTGTCTGCATGGTTTGAGTTTTTAAATGTACTTCCTGGAACAACACTGCACTTAAGATCCAAACACATGTCTTTAATGGGCTGCTGTGACTGATCACTCACCTGACTGGTTTAGGCTCATGATGGAACTTAACTATTATGCACACAACATTTAAAGTAAAGCACGCACTCTTTTGGTTGATGTCTGAACATGACCTACCAGTTAAGACACATTTCACTTTGCGGAATTCTTTTCATTGTTTTTCGGAAAAACAACCGGGGCGTTACTGTACACCTCCTTCTTAGGATGTTTTTGAATAGTAAAAATGCTAATCAGCTACACTGAAGCTCACTGTGGTAATTTGATTCCAGGTTGAATTTTAAATGTGAGCCAAATGCACAAATAAATTAAACAACAGATAGAATAATTCAGGCCTGAATGGAGAACCCAATCCAAGAACCCAAGAAATATTTTAATAATAATCATTACTTGTAATAGTCTGGTGCTTTTAAAACATTGGAAGTGAAAAAAGAATGTCATATACACCTCGGATGACTTGAGGGTGAGTAAATCATGGGCTAATTTAAATTTTTGGGTGAACTAACACTTTAAGGAATGTTAGTCTTTTGATTAAAGATTATGAGGTCAAGCCACTAAATGTCATTTATATAGATCAGTGAGTCAAACACGTGTGTGTGTGTGTGTGTGTGTGTGTGTACCCTAACCCTAAAAATATGTCATACAAATCAAAAAGCATTTCTTCATTCAATTGATAATTTTGTCTTATTTTCCTCATCATCGTGCAATTTAAAACCGCATGATGATGAGGAAAAGAAGACAACATTATCAATTGAATGAAGAAATGCTTTTACAGGTGCAAAATGCATGACACTTTAAACAGCACATTGCTCGAAAAACAGTATGTACTGTACTTTGCCATATTAAAGGGATGGTTCACCCAAACATGAAAATTAGCCCATGATTTACTCACCCTGAAGCCATCCCTTATGACATTCTTCTTTCAGACGAATACAATCAGTTATATTAATAAATGTCCTGGCTCTTCCAAGTTTTATAATGGCACTGAACGGCAGCCCAAAATTTGAACGGGTTAAATATGGCTATTTTTCTTACAAAAACCCATCGATTCACTTCAGAAGGCCTTTATTAACCCCCCAGAGCCGTGTGGAGCACTTTTATAATGGATGGATGCACTTTTTTGGGCTTCAAATTTTGGGCTGCCATTATAAAGCTTGGAAGAGCCTGGACATTTTTTAATACAACTCTGATTGTATTTGTCTGAAAGAAGAATGCCATATACACCTAGGATGGCTTGAGGGTGAGTAAATTATGGGCTAATTTTCATTTTTGGATGTGAACCTTTGAAAGTACAGTTTGAGCTTCAAAAGCCATTTCTGCCATTGTATCTTACTTTGTACTGATTAAGAGGGTAATCTTCAAACAGGAACTCCAGTTTGCCGCTGACACGCAGCACATAATCGCTCCGGGCACCAATGTCTTCCTCTGGGCCATGAGTGGTCTGCCATTTCTTGAGAGCCTGGTCCATTATTTCAGATACTGTACAATGCAATGACACTTTCAGGCTAGCTGTGTCCTACAGAGAGAGAAAGCAATACGAGGATAAGACTGACATTTTGTGGTAGATATACAGTTGCTGGTCATATAATTACAATATCATTAAAAAAGTTGATTTATTTCACTAATTCCATTCAAAAAGTGAAACTTGTATATTATATTCATTCATTACATACAGACTGATATATTTCAAATGGTTATTTATTTTAATTTTGATGATTATAACTGACAACTAAGGAAAATCCCAAATTTGAATATTGAATATTTGAAAATTTGAATATTGTGAAAAGGTTCAATATTGAAGACACCTGGGGCCACAGCTAATTAACTCAAAATACCTGCAAAGGCCTTTAAATGGTCTCTCAGTCTAGTTCTGTAGGCTACACAAACATGGGGAAGACTGCTGACTTGACAGTTGTCCAAAAGACGACTCCTTGCACAAGGAGGGCAAAACACAAAAGGTCATTGCAAAAGAGGCTGGCTTTTCACAGAGCTCTGTGTCTAAGCACATTAATAGAGAGGCGAAGGGAAGGAAAAGATGTGGTAGAAAAAAGTGTACAAGCAATAGGGATAACCACACCCTGAAGAGGATTGTGAAACAAAACCCATTCAAAAATGTGGGGGAAATTCACAAAGAGTGGACTGCAGCTGGAGTCAGTGCTTCAAGAACCACTACGCACAGATGTATGCAAGACATGGGTTTCAGCTGTCGCATTCCTTGTGTCAAGCCACTCTTGAACAACAGACAGCGTCAAAAAGCGTCTCGCCTGGGCTAAAGACAAAAAGGACTGGACTGCTGCTGAGTGGTCCAAAGTTATGTTCTCTGATGAAAGTAAATTTTGCATTTCCTTTGGAAATCAGGGTCCCAGAGTCTGGAGGAAGAGAGGAGAGGCCCACAATCCACGTTGCTTGAGGTCCAGTGAAAAGTTTCCACAGTCAGTGATGGTTTGGGGTGCCATGTCATCTGCTGGTGTTGGTCCATTGTGTTTTCTGAGGTCCAAGGTCAACGCAGCCGTATACCAGGAAGTTTTAGAGCACTTCATGCTTCCTGCTGCTGACCAACTTTATGGAGATGCAGATTTCATTTTCCAACAGGACTTGGCACCTGGACACAGTGCCAAAGCAACCAGTACCTGGTTTAAGGACCATGGTATCCCTGTTTTTAATTGGCCAGCAAACTCGCCTGACCTTAACCCCATAGAAAATCTATGAAAACTATCAATACTATCAAATCTATCAATACTTAGTTGGAGCCCATATTTTTCATGTTCATACTTTTCAGTTGGCCAAGATTTCTAAAAATCCTTTCTTTGTATTGGTCTTAAGTAATATTCAAATTTTACTGAATTTGGGATTTTCCTTAGTTGTCCGTTATAATCATCAATATTAAAAGAAATAAACATTTGAAATATATCAGTCTGTGTGTAATGAATGAATATAATAAACAAGTTTCACTTTTTGAATGGAATTAGTGAATCAACTTTTTGATGATATTCTAATTATATGACCAGCACCTGTATATGCAACCATATCCTATGCATACCATATCCTAAAATAACACTACGCACCTGTGACTGGTCGTAGTGCATGGTAATTTTGATTACGCCCTCATGCTTGTCAATCAAATTCTCCAATAACCCTGTCTCCAGCTGAGGGGAGTAACAGCTCCGAAGCCACTCCCCCCACGACATCATCTGCATTTGGTGCATTTTCTCTTCGCTGATTCGCTTCATTTTGGAACGAAAGTCCTTCACTTCCTGGTCTTGCAGGGCGTCCAACTCGTGAAGACCTGTGCCATGTGGCATAACGTTCAGTGATTTCACACTCTCACCATATCAACATTCACGGCAAACATGGTGTTTATGCAAAGAATAACATAGAATCTGAATTAAAACCACTCTGTCACAGATTAACACTTGTGCATATGTGATGCTGTGAATTTCTGCTTCAAAAACATGCTTGTCTCCCCAACACTGGTCCAAAATCTGGTCCTTTTTTAAGTTTTATAAAAGAGTAAAAACAATGTGTGATAAGTCACACAAACTAGTTGCGCGAATTAAAAAAGGCTTGCAATAGGCATGGGGATTACATTAAAAATACATCAAGATTTCTCCTTTTGTGTTTCACTTAAAAAATTGAATTTACATTTTTGACTGAACTATTCCTTTAACTAGCGTTTGTTTCTGTTGAATGACAACAGTGTGTTTTGTAGCGAGACAGAGCTCTGAGGGAAAGGTTTCAAATGGCTTCCTGATAACACACATGATGACATTTAAAGAGCATTAAAAATTCATTTGATCCTCTCCACTAAGAGAGACTGCCCATATTGTGTGTGTGCGTTTCAGAGCCAGTGAATGAGTAAGGGAAGTGGAGTGTGTGAGTGCGTAAGCCTCGCGGGTTGAGCCTGACATCTCATTATAGCCTTATGATGATTAATACTTGCATACATATAAACAGACCATCAGCATCACTCTGGTGTCGAAGCAAATGTTCTTTCACTGCTCCATTTGTCCTGTTGTCAACAGATTTGTGCGTGGAGTATACTGTGATCTGTATACTGTATCCAGTGTAAACAGCGTCACTGATTATAATGGCTTCTGTTTGCTTTAGACGTGACACAGCGATCATCCGTGACATCCAGTGTAGGTAAATGTCAGACTGAACGCCAGTGGGTGGGGCCTATGGTGTAGAGCTTAGATCAGGCCCAAAAAAAATCAAGCCCGACCCTACCTGAGCCCGTGCACATTGTGTGCGATGTAGGGCCGGCCTGGCCGGACACATTAACTGTAATTATGAGCCCGAGCCCGATTCAAACCCGAACATTAATTTAATACGTGGGCGTTATGACGAGAACGAGCCTGTAATGAGCGAAGCGGAGCGGTGTGACGCTCAGCTCAATAATACGCTCTATGCCAGCGCGCTCCAATCATGAAGACATCTAAATCTGGGGGATACGGTGAATAAGCTAAAGTCCCAAAAAGTTGGCATGTTCCTCTAATAAATACAGATTATACTACGTGCAATTCAAACAAATCGCCCAACTCAAGTGTTTTGATTTTTATTGCCAAAATTTTCAAAACAAAGCACAGCGATATAAATATATACTATATATTGTACATTAAAAAACACGAAATATAAAATTAACATTTGAGGTACTACCACATTTTTTAAAAAGCTGTAAGACAAAAGCAGTGCTGTTGTTGTTTTAAGAGGTCCTCACATAATCCTTTGATATTAGTCCTCTGATATTTTGAACAACAGCTCAATTGAGTGAGTGTAATATTGTTTTGAATATCTGTTCAATAAACAAGTTATTATGGAGTAATGTGCACAATATTGCTAGCTGCTTGGTCTATTTTTGCTCTGCAAATGAAAAAATATTCCTAAAAATCTCAAAGCAAAATCAACAGGTGCATACCTCTGAGCAAGATTTAGTGATAGTTCATTCCTGAATAAACAAGTTGGTTGAATTGATTCAGTGATCCTCTCATAAAACAAAAAAGACATTTGCTTGTCGTCACCCACTGGGCTAAGAAATGTAACCTGCAGAAATTGTCACTGAAAAATCCCACATGGTCACATCCTATCTAATGGATATTAGCCAAAAGAATAGCTCTCCTTATGCATTTGATTAAGTGCATATTTGTCACCTTTCCCAATGAGGACTCCTATCTTAGAGTCGAGTAGTCGCTCTGCACGTCCACAGTTGCGTGTGATCAGTTTGAGGACAGGCAGGAACGGTCGCACATCGCATAGTCGCCTGGTCTCATCCTCCAGCTCCTCGTGCACTGCTGCCTGGTTCACACACTCGAACATGTGACCCTCCATCTCCCCCAGCAATGAGAAGAGAGGGTATGTCTGTGCCTCCTTCCATAACAGCTACATCAACACAAAAACAAGACGATGAGAGTAAATAATATAATCAAAACTGCATGTTAAATATCCATTCTATCTATAATATATACCAGGGCTCTTCAACTCCTGTACTGGAGGGCTGGTGTCTTGCAGATAGATGTAACCGGGCATACTCGACCCACTCCGAGCCGGTTTCCAGCGTGGGAGGCGGGCGCGCTAACTACATCTGTCATGTTGTTACGGTCACATGATCTACGGTGTTGCTTCACTGTCATTCATAAATCCTATATAGTAAAGTGTCCATCGAATGCACACTTCAGAGGAACAGGAAGTATCTCACAGGAAGTAGTAGGTCATCCGGGGACTTTTTTGGAGCTTGATAAATGCTTTGTTTATAATGAAAAGGACGATTTAAGCTATTAAACTTTTAGGATGTTTTAATAGTACAAAGACCTCTAATATGTCAAAAGATCAAGGCCAATTTGATTTCTCTTGATTATACTACTAGTGTAATTCAAATAAATCGCCCAACTCCTAGCTTTCGCCACTGCAGTGTGTTGAGGCATTGGTTTTGTTTGTAATGTTTTTAGGTGCATTGCGTTATGTTTTATGATGTTGTTCTTTTCATTTAATAGGAATCATTTTATTATTGTACAGCACTTTGGTCAACTCTCTGTTGTTTTAATCGTGCTTTATAAATAAACTGAAACTGAAAGTGTCCTAAGATGCAAATGTGCATTGACCGGTCTAGCCTGAAAAATGCAGTGTTGTCATGATTTGAACATTTACAATGTTAGTTCTTGTCAGATTTCATTGGTGAATTCAAATATGAAATTAAATCTTAAGTTTGGTGTACAGCTTTGGAGAATTTGATTTTTTCCCATTCAGAGATACAAGCTGTACTCTCATGTCTGAAATAGCTGCCAAAGAGGCGTTTCAAAGATGGCTGCCGAGAATGACATGTATTATACCCGGTAAACATCGTATGATATATGATTTTGGGCTGTCCCAGACGAAAGATGATCGATTTCTGTGGTCGTGGCTCCGAAACGGTGGTCCTACGTTGTACAGTGAGAGAAGTTCAAAGACGGACGTTTTTACGGTCTTTCGACCAAAGATTGGCAATAGAGGGACTTTGTCTAAACTCAGCAGGACACTTGCCCTCTCCAGGACTGAAGATGATGTGCTCTGCTATAGACTATCTGAAGTGCCCTTGCATTCTTTCTTGGTAATGGTTAAACTAAAATCTAAAATGAAGGGGTATCTTCAGAAGGGGCATTTTCAGAAGAAAATGTGAATGGTGCTTGCCAGAACTCCACCAGAATGCTTGTTTCAGGAGGCTGCTTTGTGTTTCCTAAAATATCTTTCTTAATTGTTATTAATAGGCCATTTTTCACAGCTGAAGTGTTACTTCTTACTCTGAAAGAGCGAATCTGCTTGTAAACAAACACACGCACCAGTTTGATGTGTTGGATGGTGCTCTCGCGAGGAACCTCCATCTGGATATAGATTCCAGTGGGCAACAGGAAGTCCACCATCACCTGGTCGTCTCCATCCAGCTCTGACTCTGCCCACAAGTCCAGCTGATCTGTCTTGGCGGGAGGCATGGCAGAGAGCACGCTGGAGCCAAACCATGGGAACCTCAACACATATCAAAACAAACAAAGGTTAGCAATAAAATAAAACACAAAGGTCAAGTAAAAAGATCAAAGTAAAAGGCTTTTGCCATTGAAATAAGGGAAACTTAAGTGTGTAAAGAAAATGGCATCAATTGTAAAGTCAAGTCAACCTTATTTATATAGCGCTTTTAACAATGCAGATTGTTTCAAAGCAGCTTTACAGGAAACAGGAAAATAATGCAACATAATTTTATTCAGCTGTATAGCTATTCTGGAGAAAATGTCATCAGTTCATTTCAATTATCATACAGTGACAGTGTGGGCTTTAGATCAGTAATTTAGTTTATATGGTTAATTTAGTTTAATAATTAGATTTATTTGGATATTTAGTTGAAAAATTTAGAAAAATGTAGTGTCCCCAACTGAGCACGCCAAGCCAGAGGCAACTATGACCTCTGAAAATTATGATCATAGTTCATTTTCTATGAACTATGATCATAGAAAATTGTGTAAGGTTGTGTCTCGTTTACAATCCAGATTGTTTCAAAGCAGCTTTAAAGTGGTAACAGGAAAATAATGCAACAAAATTTGTTTCGCTCTGGAGAAGACAGTGATGCCATCATCCAGCTCAGTTAATTTCTCATACAATGGTTTCAATGCGGGCACCGCACTGGCCTGTTATTCAAGCACTCCAACTGATCCTAGAAAGGCTCAGTGGAATAGAATGGAATGATTGCACTCGATAATGTCCACTATCGTTTCGAACAACTACAAATTACTGCCCCCTCAAATAGTGCACCAAATAAGGGCGATTTCAGCCACAGCACTAGAAACCTCTAGGCAAAAGTGTGTTGGAGCTAAACTTGGCCCTCCAGTTTTATGAGAGGTGGCCAAAGCATTACTCAGCAGTTCCAAAAGTGTTCTGAATGAATTTTGTATGATATTTTGATTTGCAAGAAATGGCTTGGGTCACGCCTGTCAGACTATTTAATTAGAGAAATAAAAGCATAGCTCTCCTCAACAATGTGTGGCGTCATTCTGAGGGTTTGTGCAAATATGAGCTAATCATAGGCTGTGTGTACACTGGCACAACAAATATTTGTTTACAAATGTTTTACTCACATCTGACACAGGAATTTGTGGCACATATGCTGGAAGAAAACAAAACTGGAGTTTTTTCGCATTGCGTGGAAAGAGAGCATGATTGCATACAGAAAGGCTGTAAAAACTTCTAGATCTGCTTATTTCTCAACTCTCTTAGAAGAAAACAAACACAACCCTAGATATTTATTTGATGCAGTGGCTAAATTAACAAGAAATAAAGCACAGCAGTAATGACTTTATGAACTTCTTTATGTGCAAGATTGATAATATTAGGGAGAAAATTATGCATCAGAGAGTGCATTGTAGTGTCACTGAGGACAAATTCCACTCATTCACTGCTATAGGAGAGGAAGAATTGGCTAAACTCGTTAAATCATCTAAATCAACAACCCTATACTGACTAAGCTACTAAAAGAGATGCTTCCAGAGGTCATAGATCCTCTTCTTAATATCATTCATTCATCTTTGTCATTAGGATATGTACCGAAAACTTTTAAGCTGACTATTATTAAACCTCTTAATAAACTATTAAAAAAACGCAACTTGATCCTACAGAATTAGTCAATTACAAATCTAATGTCTAATGCCAATGTCAAATCTACCCTTTCTGTCAAAAATACTAGAAAAGGCAGTATCCTCACAACTATGCTCCTTTTTAGAAATAAATGATATCTGTGAGGATTTCCCGTCAGGATTTAGACCGTATCATAGTACTACCACATCAGATTTGGTAATTTTTAGAAGGCTGGAAAATCTCCCGAGTGCTGTCACTGCCTTCTGCCATTTCTTCTCGTTCAAAAAACAACATTGCGCGCTGCGCCTGCCTCAGACTGATGCTGGCTGGACAGGATTTACAGCGAGTTTTCAAAATCGTGATAATAAAACACTGTTTTAATAATTACATCTTAAACGATAATACTAACCGTCAGTACATTTTATCGTGGTTTATCTTGAAACCAGTAATCATCCCATCCCTAACGGCCAGAAGGTCTACCATGTGCATAGTAAAGCAATCACCGACAATCATTTTGGGCGGGGATTAATGTAAACACAGATATTGGATACCAGTTGTGTCAAAAGTGAATGTAAACAGGCAGACCAATGTATTAACCCATTTGTGCCCAAATTTTTCTGAATGGTTTCATGCATATAGTCATGTTAATAGTGTCCTATCTATGTGAACATGTTCTGCATTTATTTTCCCCAGGTTTTAGTTTTTTTTTCTTGAAAATCGTATTTGAATGTGTGGATATGTTGTATGCACCCCTTCAATGTCAAATTTGACTAGGAGGAGAACATTTGGCATCTAACTCAAAATAACTGCTTTCAACAGATCAATCTTTATTCACAAACAAATTTCTTATGTATAAAAGTCGAAGAACATTCGATGCAAACTCAAAAAAGCTGCATCTATCTGTTGAATATGAAAATAAAACAAACAACAAATATCTTAAAACAACGACAAAAGTCTTAAAGTTGTGGAACATAGTGCAGAACAAAGTGCAGCCATTAAGTTGCCCTAACAGGGCATTGTGTATCAAAAAGTTAAATGAAAATAAATTAATATAATGACGAAAAAATTACATCTATATGACAAAAATAAATAAATAGTCCCATAGTATTCAATGGCTGACTGTAGTAGGTGATTTCATATAATAATGTACATGTAAACTCATTACTTGTCTGAATTTCCACATTATAATGGAATCATAAGCTACTAGTCATAAAAAGAATTAGGGTCCTTGACCGATTAGAATGAAATGCATCCATTCCAAATTGGATGAAGGGTCCTCAATATTTTGGCCCTTACAAGACATAATATCATAAAATAAGATATTTGTCAGTTAAAGGGTTAAGTTATGTTTTAGGTGGGATATTATGAAAGCAAAAAGCACTAAACAAGACCAAAAACCTTGATTTATTAACCGGTTAACACAGTATACCCCATTTCCCTATTATATTTACTTACAAGTCATTTGCCCACCGGCAACTATAGTTGCCACTTGGACTTTTGACTAAGTATACAAAAAACTATAGATCTCTTGTAAGAATTGTTTTGTTTGGATGATTCAAGAGACCTTCACAATTATGTATATCTATGTATGTATGTATGTATGTATGTATGTATGTATGTATGTATGTATGTATGTATGTATGTATGTATGTATGTATGTATGTATGTATGTATATATATATATATGTCAAAAAAATTCTTATTAGTAACATGAAAATAACCTTTCTTTGGGAGGGTTTGCCTTCGTTATGCTTCCTGGAAGTAGGGGGAGGAAGTTGGCAATCTCATGTGACAGGAAGGAAGTTAATACCTTTTTTTTCCTCTTGAAATCCTTTATTTGGTTGTTTTCTTGCGTGTCATTGAGATATAAAACATGGATACTATCTAGAAAAATACTTACAAAAGGAAAATTACAACTATACGCTGCGGCAACTATAGTTGCCGGTGGGCTTAAATGGGTTAAGAGAGAGAGATTAAAAGACCAAATTCAATGTAAACCTTATTGATGATGCACATGTACAGACAAGCAGATGAATCCAGAATATACAGCTCTGGAAAAAAATTAAGAGACCACTTAACATTGATTTCTCAATGTTAAGTGATCTCTTAATTTTTTCCAGAGCTGTAAATACAACACGCAGTTTCTCTTAAGTGTTTTTCCATTGAAAACCAATTAAAAAGAAAACGTTTTCAATTATTCACCACAATCATTTAGTGTATTGCGTTTATCCAGGGCTCATCTGCTCACCTGTATATAGTATGCATCTTCACAAAGTTATACTGAATTTGATCTTAATCACTGTTTTGGTACATTAAGTGTTTTCCACGTAAAGTATTTTAGAACGTCCCGTTGTTTTTAGTGATTGAAATACTGCAGCAGATGCTGTATATGGATCACAACTTTTTTCACAATTGTTTTTCTTCTTTTGAGAGGTGATCTAAATATTGCTGGCTTGAAACAAATGGAAAATTGGCAGGACTGTCCAGCATGTTTTGCCCTCCATGTCTTCACACCAGTCACATGACTGAAAACTATGAATAGTAATAGTAATGCCTTAGCAAACACTTACATATAACAATTCGCATTTTTGCAATTTTGTTTTATGTCTTTAGGGGTCCAGAAATTACACATCAAATATGGCAAACAAAAGCTCAACCATTATAAACCGCTCTAATCATTTGGATTACATTTACAAAGTCTTTATATACTTTTTAAAGCTTAAAAAATAATGAAGATTAGATTAATTTGTGTTTGAAGATAAATGTAAGCATTATGGGTTATGAATTATATCTTGAAAAGGTATAAAAAAATAGGAAAAACGTATATATATATATATATATATATATATATATATATATATATATATATATATATATATATATATATATATATATATATATATATAAAAATAATTAAAAAAACGAAACTGTGCTATAGCCTTAATTCAAAAATATTTCCAACAAACACTTGCTATTTTCAGCCAGTATTTACCCTGAAGAGCACAACAATGAGTCATTGAACCACATGATGCTGCTTATCTCTGTTCTCACCTTACAAACAAACTCAAAACCTCAAAAGCAGGACATCATCGCACAGAGACCAGACAGGTGCGGAGACTCAGTCACACAATGTCAATCGATGAGACACAGGGTAGGAGGAGGGGGATGTGGTTCACGTCTCGCTTCCACACACACTCGTGAGAAATGGCAAGCTATACAAAGACATATCCACAACAGGGGACAGAGGATGTGGGTTTTCAAACTGTGAACACAGATTTTCACATACAAGCACACTTTTGTTTATTTAGATATACATAAACCCAAACCAACAAGAGTTAATTGCTGTGTCAATACAGCTGTAAGTGCACTTTGTCTGCTTTTAGAGAGGCTCAGTGCACCACATCCATTACAGCTCATATCAAGAGGTTCTAATAACTCTATCCCGTGAAGTGCTTCAGGAAGCCCAACCTTCACGTCCACCACAGCTCAATATCACTGACATTTCCAGACCTCTGACGTCTCCCTGCTGACGGCACTGTTTGTTAAGAGCTACTGTGCTCTGAGGTTTTAACCCTTCATGTTAGTTCTTCCTTTAAGAAAGCACTTTATGTACTAGTGCGCTGGTAAACTGTGATCAAGTTATCATAGATAAGATTTCCACAACTCTTAAAGAGCCAGTGATCAAGCAGAAGAATGTCAACTACAGAAGGACTAAACATTTGTGTTTTGTCGTGTTAGCCTTCTGTGAAAATGCTTGAATACAGCAGGAATTAGCGTCTTAGTATCACTGACTGGTTGTTCATATGACAATGCATAGTTAAAAGAATACATTTCCAACATATTTTTTTGTAAAAATATTATATAAACAATATAATAAAATATAAATGAAATGACAATTTTTTTTTATAATAAATAAATAGCATTAATTGTAATGGGTTGCATTAAAGGCACAATATGTAGTTTTTGCCGCTAGAGGTCGCCTATTCAAAACAAAGGTGTAGCTTGACACAGAGATTGAGCGCGGATTCATGGGAGATGTAATCGGGATGGGACGTGGGCAGAAATCATGTTCATGGATGAGATTATTAACGTTACTGTAGTATGAAGAATTTCATATTAAAAAATGCTGGATGACTTGTGTTGCTAAATGGCATGCAATTAATTTGAAAACATAATGTATGACAAAGAAAATGCTGTACTAATGCACAATAATTCGTTTTTTGTCTATAAATTTCTCCAAACAGTTGTTCCCTTGTCTAAGAAAACACATAATATATTAAAGTGTCTTTGGTGTTTCCATGGTTTCCACAAAATAAAACAGGAAATCGAGGGTAACGCAGGTATGTCACTGATAGGCGGCACACCGTGTCCAAGTCCTGGATAAAATTGCTAATTACTCTGGATATAAACATTCTTGGAAACATTTGGGATAATGTAAATACACAAGTCAACAAAATATATCACTGTTAATCCAAAAATCTTAAATATTGTGCCTTATTGTATCAATGTGACCATATGTCTTGTAGGCCATTTCCTCATACAGGCCTAAAAATAAATATTGTTGTATCTTTGATTATCAATAAAACTTTTTTAGTTTTAGTCATCATCCTGGGAAACAGGCCAAGAATCCTGGGAAACAGGCCTCATTAGGCTCTTGAGTCAAGATGGCGCCGAGGACGGCCGCAACGTCGCAAGCTCTGCTGAAGCATTGTAGTTTTTTGTTTGTTCTGTTTATAGTTTTTGTGTTTTTTGTCTTGGATGTTGTCTGCCTTACTACGTACGACAGACAGACACTTTTGGACATTGGTTCGGCAATCGCACACCGAAAACCGGACTTTAAATTCATCAACGACGACACGCCGTTTACAAACACAGCAGCGGAACCCTTTGTCTGGGTGGCCCGGCCGCGGAGACGCGGCCGGAGAAGGGGCTGTAGAGCTGGCGTACTCGTCAGATTAAGACGCCGCGCAAACCGACCCCCGCTTCCCAGTATTTTACTGGCAAATGTTCAGTCTCTGGACAATAAACTCTGCGAGCTGAGAGCGCGGATCTCTTTCCAACGAGACACGAGGGACTGCTGCATTATCTGCCTTACAGAAACTTGGATGTCCGCTGAGATTCCAGACTCAGCCATCGAAACCACAGGGTTCTCCGTGCATCGGATGGACAGAGAAAAAGATCTCTCCGGGAAAAGCAAAGGCGGGGGTGTGTGTTTTATGATCAACCGATCCTGGTGTGATCAGAGGAACGTACACTCTATCAAGTCTTTCTGCTCTCCTGATCTGGAATTTCTCATGGTTCTGTGCCGACCATTCTGGCTACCGAGGGAATTCACCGCGGTCATCATCACAGCGGTGTATATTCCCCCACAAGCCGACACAGACCGGGCACTAAAGGAACTGTATAGGTCAGTGAGTGAGCAGGAAAGCGCGCATCCTGAGGCTGCGTTTATTGTGACCGGGGACTTTAACAAAGCCAACTTCAAGCGCATCGCACCCAAATACCACCAACATGTTAGCATCAACACGCGAGGGAACCGTGTTTTAGACCACTGCTACTCCCCCTTCAAGGAGGGTTACAAGTCCCTCCCTCGCCCACCATTCGGCAAATCAGATCACGCGTCCATTCTACTTTTGCCCGCTTACAGGCAGAGACTGAAACAGGAAGCACCAGCCCTCAGAACCATCCAGTGCTGGTCGGACCAATCGGACTCTATGCTACAGGACTGTTTTGATCACGCGGACTGGGAGATGTTCCGGTCGGCCTCTGATGACGACATCGAGGTCTACGCTGATAGCGTAACGTGTTTCATCAGGAAGTGCGTAGATGACGTTGTTCCGACCAAAACAATTCGGCTGTACCCAAACCAGAAGCCGTGGATAAATGGGGATGTTCGCGCGGCACTCAATGCGCGGACCTTCACTTTTAACTCTGGTAATGCGGAGGAGCATAAACAAGCAAGTTATGCCCTCCGGAAAACAATCAAAGCAGCAAAACGCCAGTACAGGGACAAGATTGAAGGACAGTTCAACACCACCGACTCCAGAAGCATGTGGAGGGGAATTAACACCATCACAGACTATAAAGGGAACACAAACTCCACCGTGAACACCGCTGCCTCTCTCCCGGACGAGCTCAACACCTTTTATGCTCGCTTTGAGGGAAATAACACCGCCCTCACGGAGAGAGAGCTCGCGGCTGAAGATACAGAGGTTAGTGCACTCTCCGTATCTGAAGCGGATGTTACCCGATCCTTCCGGCGGGTGAACGTCCGAAAAGCTGCGGGTCCAGACGGGATTCCCGGCCGCGTCATCAGAGCGTGCGCGCGCCAACTGGCTGGAGTTTTCACGGACATTTTTAACCTGTCCCTCTCCCTGTCTGTGGTCCCCACATGCTTCAAAACGTCCACCATTGTTCCTGTACCTAAGCAGTCAAAAACACTCTGCTTAAACGACTGGCGTCCTGTTGCTCTGACCCCCATCATCAGCAAATGCTTTGAGAAACTAGTCAGAAACCACATCTGCTCTGTTCTCCCCCCCTCACTGGACCCACTGCAGTTTGCATACCGCAAAAACCGCTCCACTGATGATGCCATTTCATCAACAATTCACACTGCTCTCTCCCACCTGGAAAAGAGGAACACATATGTGAGAATGCTGTTTGTAGACTACAGCTCAGCATTCAACACCATTGTGCCCTCCATACTTGACATTAAACTCCGGGCTCTCGGCTTAAACAGCTTGTTATGCAGCTGGATCCTGGACTTCCTGTCAAACAGACGCCAGGTGGTCAGAATGGGCAGTAACATCTCCTCACCACTGACTCTCAACACTGGAGCCCCTCAGGGCTGTGTTCTCAGCCCACTCCTGTACTCTTTGTACACACATGACTGTGTGGCAACCCACAGCTCCAACACCATCATCAAGTTTGCTGACGATACGACGGTGGTAGGTCTCATCACTGACAATGATGAAACGGCCTACAGAGAGGAGGTGCACACTCTGACACGATGGTGTCAGGAGCACAACCTCTCCCTCAACGTCAGCAAGACCAAGGAGCTGGTGGTCGACTTCAGGAGGAATGAGAGAGAACACCGCCCCATCACCATCGATGGAGCACCGGTGGAGAGAGTCAGCAGCTTCAAGTTCCTCGGTGTCCACATCACAGAGGAACTCTCATGGTCCGTCCACACCGAGGCCGTTGTGAAGAAGGCTCATCAGCGCCTTTTCTTCCTGCGACGGCTGAGGAGGTTTGGAATGAGCCGCCACATCCTCACACGGTTCTACACCTGCACCATAGAGAGCCTGCTGACTGGCTGCATCACCACCTGGTACGGCAACAGTACCGCCCGCAGCCGCAAAGCCCTGCAAAGGGTAGTGCGCACGGCCAGCTGCATCATCGGAGGTGAGCTTCCCTCCCTCCAGGACATTTACGCCAGGCGATGTGTGAAGAGAGCTCAGAGGATCATCAGAGACTCTAGCCACCCGAACCATGGGCTGCTCTCACTGCTGCCATCAGGCAGACGGTACCGCAGCATCAGATCACGCACCAGCCGACTCCAGAACAGCTTCTTCCCACAAACAATCAGACTCCTTAACTCTTGACCCATCAGGATCATAACACACACTGGACAGAATATCACTCAGCACAACCCACTGTAGATAAACACACATTATATACACATTTATTTATCATACAGCATCTATTGCACTTTGGATTTCAATTTTTCAATCTGTGAATAATATTTTATACTGTACATTGTATATTATTATTACTATTATAGCGTAATGTATATTGTTTAGTGTATGTTTAGTGTATATTGTTTAAAGTATATGTATATTGTAAGTATGTGTATATTGTTTAAAGCTGTGAGAACTACACTCACATTGTGTAAATTATTTATTGTTTATTGTAGAGTTTACTGTGCTGTGAGTAATTGTGGGCGCATCAGTGTAATCTGATGCTGCTTTAAATGTTGTACATGTCATGTCATGACTACCATGTTGCTCGGAACTGCACCTAAGAATTTCACCTACTGTTGCACTTGTGCATATGTAGAGTGACAAATAAAGTGATTTGATTTGATTTGATTTGATTTGATTTGATTTGATTTGAAACCGTTAATTCTCTATTTGCAGATTCAGATGACATTAAATTGTTTAAAACAAATCTGTAAAAAAATCTTGTATGTGAAAAGGCGCTTTATGCACAGTCAATCGATTGCAGCTAAATTTACCTTGTGGTGAATGACACAAAAACCAGTTCAGTCCGATTTGAGCAAACTACCCTTAAGAGACTTGTTTTAAAGGTCCCATGGCATGGATTATTTTATTTTATTTTATAATGTATTCTGAGGTGTACTTATATTGTTAGTATGATTTTTCCATCATAAAATGTCATAATTTAGAAATAAAAGGCATTTTTTCTATACTGCTGTTTGCCCTCTGGCTGAATGCCCTGTTTCAAGGAGCGTGTCTGCTGTGAGACTTTGGCTGACATCTTTGCATTTGAAATGAGTAGGCCTATGAGTAGGGGGCGTGGTTTAACGAGGTCTACGAGGCACAAGCCTGCCAGAGAGACGGATGGACCTGAGTTCACTTCTCATCAGTTCTCAGCATGTCTCAGTTCAGTAAACTGTTGTAGTTACAGCATTTACTTCAGGTTATTCGTTTATTTCTAGTCGGAGGGACTGTCACACATGTCAGAAAGTTAGTAACTTTTGTAAATTATGGATCAGCGCTGACTCGAAACGCGAACCGTTTAGAACGATTCAGTCCAATTTGGTGAACTGGTTTGACCGGTTCACTAAAAAGAACCGGTTCAAAAGAACGATTTGTTTGTGAACCGGACATCAATGGACCAGAGGCGGAGCGCTTGCTAACAAAGTTATATTGTTACTACGGAGTTGTGAGAGCGCTGTCAGTCAGCGCAAGCTTATTTTGTTTGTATCTGAGAGTTCTGAATAAACACGAGTCCCAGTCACGCCGAGACCGTCTTCCTCCTTATTCTACCAACTTGGAAAGTACCATTACAGCAGTCGAGATGAACGGGTTACGAGTAAGTGATGATTATAGCATTATTAGATATTTTCCTATCATATGAAAAGCGTCAGCATTGAGTACACAGCGCAAACAAAGACACAACAGTGCAGTATTTGAATGTAATCCAGTTTATTGTGGGGATATCTGGCTAGCCTAGCCAGGATACCCTCATGCTTACCCCCCTTCTGCTTAATCTCGCGCCGCGTTTGGTGCCTCCGCTGTGGGCCAGATGCAGTACTGGGGGTTGGTGATGTTGAAGGCCGACCGGCCAGTGCAGCCCGAACTTCGGCGTGCGTGAGGTTTATCTCTAAAGATGTTACTCTGCTGATGTTGAGCAGAAACTCACGACTGCATGCACATTTTAGAACAGATAGACGCGACGAGGACATACAAAAACACTGACTCACAAGATAGAAAACACTAAAACAACGTTCTGTCGCGAGAGAGAGAAGCCGCAGCGTGTGCATGAATAATAAAGTTTTGTGTGAAGTTGAATAATTAGCTACACATCAGAAATCACTGATCACAGATCAGAAGGAACTGAAACAAGTCTTCATCCAAACACTGAGAAACTGCCAGCATTCACTCCTTCACAAGCCATGATCTCTCGAGGACAAACAAATATAGCGCTCGCATGGGCGTGCCAAATTCTCTGGGCAGAGGAAAGGGAGGTAACCGTTCCTGTTGTGACATCATAACAGGACAATTCAAGATCAGCTTGTGTGAGCTGTCATTTTCTCAAAGGCATTTGCACTAGCTCCACCTAACAATGGCTGGTTGGGCCAAACAAGATACAAAAAAGACGTGCCTATTTCAACATATTCAGTGGCGTAGTCAGTATCTAGGTTGACGCAATCGACCCAGGTTCGAATCCGCCTTTTGTCAAGCTCGCTCTTCTCCCTTTTCCCGTCACATATCACATCAGAAAGGCATTTACTTTCAATAAAAATGAAGAACATGTTCTAAAAGTGGAAATAAAGTGCCAAACAAAATGTTTAATAATAATAAAAGCATTTATTGGGTAGAGTTAGGGGTAGGTGTAAGGAGGGCTTTTATTGTCCCATTAAGGTGGCATCCATTTAATAATTTTAATAAATATAATCATTTACACTCTGTTATTATTGCATCCTGTTAATGTACAACAATACTGAGGTGCATAGTATGTATCTGCCAAAATAATGTATAAATAGCATCTAATAGCAAATTACTATTTACACATATATTGCAAAGAACTGCTACTTTTATATTTACATCCACAGCTATTTGCACAGTGAAAATATGCAAGTATAAAATAAGTATTTTAAAAATAAAATAAGTGTTTTAAAAACACTTACCAGATCTTTTATGAAACCGTTTGATTCAACAAATCTCAGTGAATCAAGTTTTCATATTTCATAGCCATTTTGACATTAAATGGATATCATAATTTATATATATATATAATATATATTTTACATCTTATTGTTGAGCTGTGTGCCATAAATCGTTTGGTATTGTAATTAAACTTGTATTTAATTCATACTATGATATACTAAAGATAACAAATGTGTGCGTTTTTCCCTCTCTACATTCTTCCCATATTTTGTGGAATTTTGAGAACCCCAGATGTAAGGTATCAATTCTTATCTGTAGTACAAACGAGGCATGCATTAAAGTTTAATACTTACAATTAAGGGTTTGTTCAAATAAGTGTGAGCAATATTAATGGCAAATTGCACTAGCGAGAAACAGGGCTCACACACACACACACACAAAACATCAAGGACAAGCAACAAGCAATGTGGGGTGATCCTATATTGGATCGAAAGTCCAGAACTGGAACTGAATGACACTGAAGTGAAATATTTACTCTATGCAGAAACTGCTACTTTTTATCCAAAACACACCTTTTACACTTCAACACTTTGGACTGTATTTTGTTATATCCAACTTTGGAAGCTTTAATTCAGCAATACTAAGTCTATTTGTTGAAGCTCACAGGTCACTGCATGCCATTTAAATGAAATAATTACATAGTAATAATTACAACCATAATGCATGGGACAAACATATTATTAGGACAAAACATTAACAAGGTCAAAGTGTTAGTCAAAAGCCTGCTAGTATCACCACTCACAAACAACATTCACAATTTCAATTCACCACAACAATCTATTAGGTTAAAGAAACTATGGATCTACAAAGAGATATTTACTGTACTTAGATCACAGAAGAGAACAAACAAAAAACCAAAAAAGCTGAATGATTTGGATTTAAACAATGAGTAGGCCTACTGGCCAGCCAAATATTTCTTCTCTGTCAGAGACAGAAAACTGAGAGTAGGGTTATCAGGGTACCAACACCAGTACCATTTTTGAAACTGAATTAAAAATTATTGACTGTCCACACATTGTGTATTCTTTCAATTTTCCGGTATATCTGTATTGGTTTCTATGGCAATGACATTGAGTTGGTTGGCATACACCAAAAACAACAACAAAAACAGCAGCATGAAGGGGTTTGCAATACAGATGTTGTCTTATTTACAACATGACATCGTGCAGCTGCCACGCTGGACTACTGCGTTATGATGAGGTAATGGCAGAAAAGTAGGAGGCTGGTATGAATGGTTTTATTTCGCTCTGTCGTCTCTGCCACACTGTAAAAAAAATTGTTGGTTTAACTTAAAAAAGTAAGTAACCGGTTGCCTTAAAATTTGGAGTTCATTGAAATAAAAATTTTTAGTTAGTACAATGAAGGAATTGTTTTAATAAATAGCAACATAGAAAAATATGATTGCATCTGAAACACATAAATAAAAAAAAGCGATAAATCATGGAATTTGGCACAATTTGGCATGTTTCACTGCATTATTACAAATAAAACACAATTACGCAATATGCTTACAAAATCTTTTAATAATATTTGAATAAAGGGTGATGTCGATTCTCAAAAACGTTCATTGTATTAACTAAATTTTTTTATTTCAATGAACTCAAAATTTTAAGGCAACCAGGTAACTTACTTTTTAAATATTTGTTTACAGTTCAGTTTCAAAACATGTCTCCATTATAGCCTCTTGTTATTCTGCTCGTCTGGGACTTTGCAACAACACAACCTTGTTTCTGTAGCGACTTTCAACATACTGCCTTTCATATAACAACGACTGACATTTATGTTTAACGTGGCTCGAGAAAGACACACAAAAATCCGATAAGAGCAGTCAGACTGAAACGGACTTTGATAAATGGGATTTGAATAGGATTTCAAGCCACGTATGAAAGTAGTATGTCATTTTTGGCCTTTCAGACTTGCTAAATCTGATCGAATTTCAATCGGATATGCAGGTAATTGTGCCCCAAATCCATTTGCTCAGATCTGTTTTTCTCATGACACACATACCACATGGAATCTGATCTTTTCAAATCCGATTTGTGCCACTTCCGATACAGGTCAGATCTTTTTCCGAATTCCGGAATCCGAATTCATATGACTTTTATGTCACTCTAGAGATCACATTCTGCAGCATGGCAGAACATACCCGATGTTATCAAGACAGTTGTGAAAGGTAGTCAGTGATGTTTCAGAGCTCATAAGTATTACAGTGACAGCTGTAAAGCTCTGCTCTTTTTTTGCATCCTCATCTTAAATTAAAATGATTTTCATCTGTGTCGTCTTCTCAGCTCTGCTTGCCTGGCATTTCTGTCTGATGGTAAAATATGATATATTCATCTGACTTGCCTCTCTGTTTCCACTTGACTATTTTATGTTTGAGTTGATGGCGCACTGAACTTGTGATGGACTGCTTGGCGCTGTACGTCTTGCACTTAACTGTATTCCCTAGAATAAACTGCACTCGACTCTCACCCGAGCACGTAGACCGACTCAGCCATCTTTTTGAATAAGATTAGTCAATATAAAAATAACATTTTGGTTGATGAGAAAGTACAAAGTTAATCCAAAATATTTCCATCAGTATTCTACAAATATATATAGTTAAAAAAATGATAATGCTGGTCAATAATCGCGATTAATTGCATCTAAAATAAAAGTTTGTGTTTACATAATATAGAATACATAACAGTGCTGTGTATAATTATTATGTATATATAAATACACACTCCTTAATGTATATATTTAAGAAATATTTACATGTATTTATATTTATTTATATATATATATATTTTATATATATATATATATATATATATATATATATATATATATATATATATATATATATATATATATATATATATATATATATATAATTTATCTTATATATAAATATTTTATATATTTATATAATTTTTTTCTTAAATATACATGCATGTGTGTGTATTTATATATACATAATTATACACAGCACACACATATATTATGTGTAAACAAACTTTTATTTTGGGTGCGATTAATTGCGATTAATCGATTGCCCAGCCCTAAAAAACATTATAATAGGGGCACTATGGTAATAGAATGCTGTAAATTCTTTTATATCTTTAGTTGCCTGTGTTTTAAAGAACATAGTTATAGGACTTTTTGTCCATTAATCTGTTTTTGATAGAGATGAGGGACATTAAACAAAGGGAACCGTAAAGACCATAAGGTTTTACTACTGATTAATCTTTTAAACACAAACAAAACAGGAAGTTCTCTCTCCCTATTATACTGGCTCACACACATACACACGCACACCAGTGTGTCTCTCAAAAGTACCATGACTAATGGAAGACCTTATGACCCAGCCACACGCAAATGCTAAAAAAACACTACAGAGTTAACACCCACCCTTCACACAGAACACATTTATCAATACACTGATGAATGAGCACAAAGTAGATCAAAGAGTATAAACACAACAAAAGACTGAGGGACCAAATGAGCAGCAAACACGTTCAAAAAGCCCTGACTCTTCATTCCTGTACAGAGACAAGGGCAACACTGAGTCCAGGAGATTTCCGGATAATGATGCCGTAACTATGGTCACTGTTCCGCTGATTAATCTTATTTGGATGGATTGAAAAGCCCATGATCCTGTATCCTTACTTCTTTACTAAAGAAATGCCACATGATTTGTTTATTTGAGGATGCAAGATCTGTAGATCTAAAGTGTGTTCTTGTCATTTTAAAATAACTTTTCACTGACTGTTCTATTTAAGTATTTTTTCCGGACGCTGAATGACGGTGAAGATACAACTTAAGGTACGTTCACACGATAACGATATGCTTAAAACTGAGAACTTTTTCCTTCCCGTTTTCCGTGTACAGACGAGACCACTGTCAAAATGATTCCCAATCACACGGATCCGCAAAAATGGCGAGAAAAGCTGTATTCTGCTGCCAGGCCATTAGGTTGCGATGAAACAATATAGACTGAACATGTAATGCACATGTTTTCATGGGTTCGCGGTTTACATGGAGAGTTTTTGGGCACCCAAAACGCAGTTGTGGTGTAAATGAACAGAATGATTTGTCGGGATTTGAAAGGAGTGTCGGGAAAGTCAAACAAAGGAACACATGGGAATGAATGAAAACAACTAAAAGTCCATGATAACTGAACATACACTATATTGCCAAAAGTTTTGGGACACCTGCCTTTACATGCACATGAACTTTAATGACATCCCATTCTTAATCCGTAGAGTTTAATATGGAGTTGGCCCACCCTTTACAGCTATAACAGCTTCAACTCTACTGGGAAGGCTTTCCACAAGGTTTAGGAGTGTGTTTATGGGAATTTGGGACCATTCTTCTAGAAGTGCATTTGTGAGGTCAGGCACTGATGTTGGACGAGAAGGCCTGGCTCTAGAGTCCAGTGGCGGCGTGCTTTACCCCACTGCATCCCACGCTTTGCATTGCACTTGGTGATGTAAGGTTTGGATGCAGCTGCTCACCATGAAAACCCATTCCATGAAGCTCTACACACTGTTCTTGAGCTGATCACTGATCTGAAGGCCACACAAAGTTTGGAAATCTGTAGCTATTGATTCTGCAGAAAGTTGGCGACTACTGTGCACTGTGACCCCGCTCTGTGATTTAACATGCTACCACTTCGTGGCTGAGTTGCTGTTGTTCCCAATTGCTTCACTTTGTTATAATGCCACTAACAGTTGACTGTAGAATATTTAGTAGTGAGGAAACTTCACACTTGCACAGGTGTCAACCTATCACGGTACAACGCTTGAATTCACTGAGGTCCTGAGAGCGACCCATTCTTTCACAAATGTTTATAGAAGCGTCTCATGTCTAGGTGTTTGATGTTACACACCTGTGGCCATGGAAGTGATTGGAACACCTCGATTCAATGATTCGGAGGGGTGTCCCAATACTTTTGGCAATATAGTGTATCTGTGACAGCTATGCTTAAAGTCGGCATGAAACAGAAGTTGAGATCGTCTTTTTCTCCTTATTGTGACGTATATCCGAGTGAAACGGCTTCTGAAATTAGAAAAAATGTAGGGCGAGGCTTGATTTCGTCCTTCGGGAATTGATTGGATCGTTGGAAGTTGGGCGTTGCTAACAAAATGGAGGCAGATTTGAAGTTTGCATTCAGTTGTGGAGAAAAAAAATCGATCTATCTTTTAAATAAATGTATTTTCTCTCTAAATCTTTTCTACATAATGTTACTGAGCATATTTCCTCACTTTTCGCTGGTTTATGCTACAGATTTTACTTCTTTTAAGCCTTTTATGGCCTTATTTCTGTAAAGCTTTTTTCCTCAGCTCTCCCTTATAAGGGGGGCGCGCCGTAAGCGCGTTCACACGCTGCATTCCTCAGTGCGAGTCGTCACGAGAAGCTGTTCGTCCGACTATATTGAGTAATTTTTACATTAAAAAAAGCTTTTATTTCTCATATATTTCTCTCTTTTTGCCTCAAGTCCTTCTTGAAGAAGGTATTGTGTATACCTAGAAAAATGCACCTAACCACGATCAGTGACATGTTTCTGAGAGGAGGTGCAGAAACGTGACGGGGCGATAACCCCGCCCTCGCGCCATAGCACATGACCGGGAGAGAAGAGAGGTCGTTTCGATGGGGGAGGGAAAGTTAACATATTTGATTAAAGATTATAAGGGTAAATGAATTTTTTAAAAATAAAGAAGTGCACAGATAAATCAGTTATAGTAAACACTACATTATTAATATAAAAATACGAATTGTAAAATTTTATTTCATGCTGCCTTTAAAGTGTACGTTCGCCGATTATCTAAAGTTTGAAGAGTGAAGAATGGTGAAGGCACCAAAAACACAATTCTGCAATCATTTGTCAGATACAATGTGGAAGAAAAGGAAGAGAAAGCCTGAAAGAGAAAGACAGAGATGGGGAGTGGAGCTCATTAAGCTGTAAAAGTTCTCAGCAGGATATTGGTTTTAGAGCTCTCTGTATCTCTATCAGCACTAATCAGATTGTTTCACTCCGTTTATGGCATCAGTTGATCAACAAATTGGGATGTCATAAAGTGTTCTTTATTATGTAAGGAATAATTGACGACGGGCCGTTGAATTATAAAAAAAAATAATGCTGACCTGATGGTGGTAATGCGATGCGGTCATGACGCGATGCATAGTGCCCCGTCACACCACGGGTGTGCATTATTTTTCAATAATTATATTATGGTTACCACACCTCAAAACATTGTTCAGATTATTTATTTCAAGACATTTGTCAGATTTTGTCCTTAAAATGCTCGTGTGGAGGACATTTTTTTTTACACATTCAAACCCAAGCCTCCGTTGCTAATTCCAAAACGTCATTTTAGATCTAGTAATGGAGGCTTGGGTCATTGATAGCAGACTAATGCAGTTATTAATGCAGTGAGAGAGAAAGAAAGAGAAAGAGAGAGACAGAGAGAGAGAGAGAGAGAGAGAGAGAGAGTGAGAGAGTATGTGAATTACCTCAGTCTGTGCATCTCTTTCAACAGTGTTCAGCAGCAGCGTCTACTAATGCGAAACTGTAAGAACAGCGCCGTTATTACCTCACTAGTAGGGTGACCACCTGTCCCGCTTTGCGTTGTACCGCACAGCATTTTCACCCCTTGTCCCGCATGTCGCATATTGAGAAAATGTCCCGCATCTTCAGCAGTCTGTTGATTTTTAATGATCATATTGAGAAAACATGCATGAGTTCTTTTGCCTTTTTAAGAAAGCATTTTATTTATTATTTTTGCGGCATCGTTTTTCACCTATATTTAACAGCGCTTCGTCAGAAGTAACATCCCGCCTTACACAAAAACAAAAGCGGTGTTTAAACCATATCCAATGGTTGAAAAGAAAGGAGTAAACACGGTCACTAGTAGGTTGTGACGGCTGTCAATCAAAATGTGGAGCGGTGATTCGTTCCATGTGTTCCCTGTCAGAAAACGAATGGATAGTTCTGTATATATATATATATATATATATATATATATATATATATATGTATATATATATATATATATGTATATATATATATATATATATATATATGTGTATATATATATATATATATATATATATATATATATATATATATGTGTATATATATATATATATATATATATATATATATATATATATATATATATATATATATATATATATATATATATATATATATATATATATATATATATATATATATATATATATATATATATATATATATGAATTAATATATAAGATTAACTAATTTAATGTTGTTTTATTTGTTTCATTATTTATTTAGTTGGATTTTAGTTGCACTTGGTCAGAACTGTTTCAAAAGTAGTTATCTGCATGATGCCTGCTGCCTTTGGGCTCAGTGATGTTGAATTTAAGATTATACAACAGTTTCAGGTTATGTTTTAGTGTTGGTAACATGTCCCACATTGTCCCACACAAACTTAGTAAGCGTCCCACATTTGGTTTGTTTGATGGTGGTCACCCTACTCACTAGTGAAAAATGTCATGTTAAATTATTTTACTGATAAAATCATCAGAGCAGCGAGTGTGTGTCTGTGGTGATTGTGTGTGTGTGTGTTTGAGTGTAAGAGAGAGAGCGGGAGAAAGAGAGTATAGTATGTTCCTTCCATACATACTTAAACGTAATTTTGTGGAAATTTTTATTTTTATTTTTACAGTTTTTATCCTATTGTTTACTATATTTCTTTGCTTGTTCAGTGTCGTTGTGGGATTTGGTTATTTTGCTATTGTTGGCTGTAAAGACATTTGAAATATCTGAAATCATTTGGTGAAGTGATATGGAACTGTAAATTTAACCGAACTTGAACTACTTTAGCCGGGTATTACCCTGAAATTAAATCGCACACCTTAGAACGTTCGTCAGCCAATCAGATTCAAGCATTCAACAGCCCCGTAGTATAATTTATATTAATGCGTGTCAGCACCAGGGCCGCATTAACAAGGAGGGGGCCCGTGATTGGATGTGGTGGAGTCCAATGACTTGCCATCAGGAGCACCTGAACTTTTCCCGGTTGATGATTATCCTCTTCTAGAGCCATAATGAAGACCTTCTAATGATACAACTTAAGTAGAAGTTGTTTCTGGAAACCTGTTTGCTTTGCATTTATGCTTTTAAAGTTTTTATGTTTTTATGATTTATATATAGATATATTGTATCTCTGTGGGTTATATATATATATATATATATATATATATATATATATATATATATATATTTAAAAAAAATTATAATTATACTAATTATTCCTGTGGAAGAAAACGTTGTGGCACCAAGATAGGGTACTATGAAGGGGCCCTGTGTGTTCTTAATGTGGGCCTGGTCAGCACATGATCATCACGTGGATCTGCAGAATTTGTATGTGTAAGATGGGCAAAAAGGGAAGAGAACACAGAAGAAGCAGAATGATATATTGGTCATTATCATGAATGATTGATTTAAGAAATAATTTTATTATGCGAGAAGAAAGAGGGCACAAGGTGAAAATGTGCACAAAGTGATATGAGAAACATGAAACTAGCACAATTATAGAAAACCAGTTGCCTGAATCAATGGTCTATTATTGGTCATTATATACAAATATTTTTTTAACACAGAATGCAGCAATAGACCAATCAGCATCAAGTATACCAAAATTAGAGCAGCACAAAAACAAACCCAACAATTTAGCTGCAAGCAAATTATCAGGGTCCAAGCTGAAATTATCCATTTAGTTAATCATTTAAAGATAAACTTGCAAGTTTATTAACTAGTTAAAGGTCCCATGGCATGGCATTTTTCTATTATTTTATAATGTTTCCTGAGGTGTACTTATATTGTTAGTATGATTTTTACATCATAAAATGTCATAATTTAGAAATAAAAGGCATTTTTTTCAATACTGATGTTTGCCCTGTGGCTGAATGCCCTGTTTCAAGAGGCGTGTCTGCTGTGAGACTTCAGTAAAAATGCCCACTGTTGTGATTGGCTGACATCTTTGCATTTGAAATGAGCGGAGGGGGCGTGGTTTAACGAGGTCTACGAGGCACGAGCTGCTGCCAGAGAGACGGATGGACCGGAGTTCACTTCACATCAGTTCTGTCAGTCTCAGTTCAGTGAACGGTTGTAGTTACAGCATATACTTCAGGTTATTAGTCTATTTCTAGTCGGAGGGGCTGTCACTCATGTCAGAAAGTTAGTAACTTTAGTAAATTATGGATCAGCGCTGACTGGAGACGCGAACCGTTTAGAACGATTCAGTCCGATTTGGTGAAATGAAAGCTCTAGCATAAGTTCTGCTGGGAAGACTCAATTACTACGTCACTTATTGCCTTCATTCTAACCCAATTATATTCTCATGCTCACCGTATAAAAGCCCGGTACTTACACATGTTTGAGTTCGCAGATACTGAAGCGACGATTACGCAGATCTGAAGCGACGATTACCCCCATCCTCCCCACCACCACCAGGATGGTCCTGTCCATACCTCCAGCGGCTGCGCCCCTGCCCTCGTCTTCAGGCAGGAATTGCAGATCCGATACCCTCGGATTATGCCTACGGATGGGGCCTACGGCAAATTGACTTTGTATATTATTAGCTTGCTGAGCTATTATTAAATGCAAGAACCGGTTCAAAAGAAAGATCGTTCGCGAACCGGACATCACTAATGTACCAGAGACTGAGCTCAGCGATTGCTAACAAAGTTATTTATAGTAACTACTGAGTTATGAGAGCGCTGTCAGTCAGCGTGAGTTTATTGTGTTTGTATCTGAGAGTTCTGAATAAACACGAGTCCCAGTCACACCGAGTCCGTCTTCATCATTATTACCAACTTTGTAACACATGCAAAGTACCATTACAGCTGTCGAGATGAACGAGTTACGAGTAAGTGTTGATAATAACATTATTTTTTAGATATGTTCCTATCACATGAAAACCGTCAGTGCATTGAGTACACAGCGCAAACAAAGACACAACAGCAATAATCGAATGTAATCCAGTTTATTGTGGGGCTATGCTGCCTAGCCCGGATACCATCACGCTTACCCCCCTTATGCTTCATCTCACTCCGCGTTTGGCGCCTCCGCTGTGGGCCAGATGCAGTACTGGGGGTTGGTGATGTTGAAGGCCGACCGGCCAGTGCAGCCCGAGCTTCGGCGTGTGTGAGGTTTATCTCTAAAGATGTGACTCTGCTAATGTTGAGCAGAAACAACTGTATGCACATTTTAGAACAGATAGACGCAACGAAGACGTACATAAACACTGACTCACATGATAGAAAACACCGTTCTGTCGGGAGAGAGAGAGAAGCCGCAGTGTGTGCACGAATAATAAATAATTAGCTACACATAAGAAATCATTGATCACAGATCAGAAGGAACTGAAAAAAGACTTCTGTTTTCATTTGTACATCCAAACACTGAGAAACTGCCAGCGTTCACTCATTCACAAGCAATGATCTCTTGAGCGCTTGCATGGGCGTGCCAGATTCTCTGGGTGGAGGAAAGGGAGGAAACCGCTCCTGCTTGGACGTCAAACCAGGAGACTTCAGGATTGGCTCGTCTGACCTGTCATTTTCTCAAAGGCAGAGAAAGACAGCCAGAACTCGGGTTTACACTGATCAACATTTCTATCCACTTGGGGACAATATTCAGGCTAGGGGAACTCATATTAATGTTGAAAAACCTCATAAAATGAAAATTTCATGCCATGGGACCTTTAAAACTGTTAATCCCTTTACCAGTATTTCGGGTACTTCTCATGCACAAGTACATCAATTGAGTGCTGTCATGGTGTGTTGGATCTCACAATAACAGCATTTTGTGCATGAACGCATTATTATATTCCTAACTAAAAAGTTACCAGCTTGTTTAAAACTTGCTTTCAGACACTCACTGAATTAGTAACACAAGTTTTACTGTTGTTATTTCACCATGTCAAGAGCAGGAAATCAAGCAGAATATCAGTTATGGGACACTTCCTCTATTTCAGCAGTGTGGCGCTAAGGCAATATAAAACCTCCCATGTTGTCATGTTGTGAAAATGAATTGCTTCTTTGAGAGAGAGAGAATACACTTGCGTTAGTTTCTTTACCACAGAGGAACAAAAGACCTCTGTACTAAAAAAGCATGGTGCACCCCCCACCCACTCCTCAGACACACAGTGGTGGGTTCAACAGAGGTCACAGAAAAGACTTTGAAAAAACATGAATTACAGACTCTCATTCGCACTCTCATAGGCGAACGGGAAAACCACATGCAAATTTCCTTCTGATTCTACGAAGCAGGATCTATTAATAATGCCACTATGACAACACGCCACATTCTCTACGACTAAATCCCTGCTGTCCTCCACCTATCATTCCATCATTAAAAAAGAAACAACCAAACACATATTCCTCTAATTACATGTTGAAAACACAAGCAAATCTAACATGTACTACAGACACATGGAAATACTGGAGACCGGTATTGATGGAGACCAGACTCATGGACTTGACGAGGGTTGGAGGGGTGGGGTGGCATCATTGATTCTTATGCTTCCTACAATATAGCATAACCATATGAACTATATATTACAAAACTAGCAAATAAAAATTCAGAAAAGACTAATCAGAAAGTTAAAAAAAATACAGTCCACTATGCTAGGCTGTTCTACATACTACATATTCCTAGGATGTTCTAGTTTGCCACAGTAGGTATTGCTGGTATATTTCAATTTGTACTAATTGCTGTCTAATTGGTTTTCTGGTTAGTTGTTAGGGCCTGTTGGGCTCCTCGATCGGGTTACTAGATGCTGTCTAGCTATTCTGTATACTATTCTGGCCTGTTGTTGAGCTGTTCTGGTTAGCTGTTCCTACACTTTAAAAAGTAATCTTTGCTAATTTTTTTTAGTTATGACAACTTTGAATGAAATTATGGAGTACTAAATTGAGTAAGAGGAACTTAATTTTTTGAGTAATCAACTTAAAAAGTTGTGTTTATGCCATAGATTAAGTCGCTCCAGCTACTTTAGTTGTAGTCCTGGAACCAATTAATCTTATCTATTTCAGTTAAAATACACAGCTAGTGTATCACATGTTAAATGTAACTAATTTAGTATGTAGGGTACAATGGGGCTAAAGGCGCACCAGGGTAAAAGGTGAATGTGACTATTCTCTTTTAAACCACTAGATGGCACAGAAACCCACATTTACGGTGAAAGAGTGACCCCAGACCTGATGCACGACGTATTGATGAACGCAGAAGCGCAGAGGATAGAGCAAAACAAAACACCAGTCATAAATTAGAAGTCTAAAACGAGAATCTTTAAAGAGTAATGTCAGAGGATTCCGATATAAGAGAAGAGGAGCTTGAGTTTGTTGCCCAGCCCTATTTGTTTGAACTGCGAGAGGCGTCAAAGCTTATGCTATTACTACATCGCGTCAGGGGGTTACTCTTTTGGCGTAAGTCGACTTGCGTAGGCCGTCCGCCGGAAGCTAGTTATTTTAGTTTTTAAAGTTTTAAATATGGCTATTTTTCTTACACAAACGCATGGCTTCGCTTCAGAAGGCCTTTATTAAACCCCCGGAGCCGTGTGGAGTACTTTCATGACGGATAGATGCACGTTTATGGACTTCAAAACAAATCAGCCATTCACTGCCATTATAAAGCTTGGAAGAGCCAGGACATTTGTTAATATAACACTGATTATTTTCGTCTGAAAGAAGAAAGTCATATACACCTAAGAGGGCTTGAAGTTGAGTAAATTATGCGCTAATTTTCATTTTTGGGTGAACTATCCATTTAATGATTTTCAGTTTTGTTCAAGGTAATTATCATTAAATGAATAGTTCACCCAAAAATTTAAATAGTTTTTCGAAAGGCATAATAATTAATGTTAATAAACAGATGGCTGACTTTTCCATTTGTTACAACACGCTATTTGTAGACCCACCTTCCATCAATCTCCCTGTGGCACCGATGGTCAATACTAAACCTACAATTGAGGAAGTGAAGGCAGAAGTGAAAAACGGCAAGGCACCAGGAGTGGACCAGGGGCCTCATTTATAAAACTTTGCGTAGGATTTGCGTCAGAAGTGGCGTACGGATGAAACATAGGACGTGCGTATGCACAGAAATATTCGGATTTATAAAACCGTGCGCACGCACATCCTACGCAGTCTTCCCTTAATAAATCACAATCAATTCTAAATGTAGCGCAGCTTTTGTCACGCCCATATTTGCCTGTAAATAGTCCGTGAAACGGCCACAAGTTAATATTCATCGATTGCGAAATCATGGCAAATACAGAGAGGAAATCAAAAAACGTAACTTCACTCAATGTGAAGTAGAAATTATCGTTGGCGAGGTGGAAAAAAGGAGAAAAATATTTTTTGGAGGGCACAGTGTGGGCATTACTTATGCCAAAAAGGCACTTGAGGTGCAAAAGGTTGCAGACGCCGTAAATGCTGTAGCCTCACAACCTCGGACCGTGGCCGAAAAAAAAAAGAAATGGTCGGACATTAAAGTCGAGGCAAAAAAGCGTCTAGCGCTCCATCGGACACCAGAGCTGACCCCTCTTGATGAGAGACTGGCGGCAATTATTGGGGAATCCCTATCCCTGGAAATGGGAAATAGTTCAGTGCAAATGTAATTTCTTGCAGCTTTCTGAATGGTTGAGACATACGTCATATGTTATTTTATCGAATATAAAACAAACTAAAGGCATTTGCATGAATACCATGATTCCGTAGCTGATGAAGAAATTTTTACTATGAAAACAACTTTCCCCAGGGGACAATTAATACATCTATCTATCTATTTATCTATATATCTCCCTAATTATCTATCTATCTATCTATCTGTCTGTCTATCTAATTGCATCTATATCTGCTCCGCCAGACGGACACATTGACGAGAATATCAGTTTTGTACATTATTTCGTTCTGTTTACCATATTATTTATGAGGATGAATTGCATAACATGCCAATATTGTTGCAGAACATATTTAACTTTTTTTTTTGTTGCATTTCTGTTGTAATTTTCGTTTGATTTTGTTTGTTTTACACTGCAGATCGATCAAACGGGTGTTCGTGTAGGCTGTTAATTGTAATACTTGCTTTGTGAAGTCTTCATGTTATATATGAGAGGCAGTATTGCCATTTCTTTCACACAACGGTCTACAGTTTCACACACTTTCACATGTTTCTTCCATCTGCCGACGGTGTCGCCATTTCTCATTTCACCCGTTTTTGTGCGTACGCCTGGGTCAGAGCTTGCGTGAAGGACCGCACATTTTCCCGTCAAGGTTGCTTTTTATAAATACCAATTATTGCGTAGAGAGTGGCGTACGCCTTCTTTTGTGCGTACGCAACGTTTATAAATGAGGCCCCAGGTCACTGCAGAAGCTATTAAGGCTGGAAGGGATGTCCTGCATCGTCTGCTTTACTCATTTCTCCAACACATCTGGGCGTACCAATTGCATGCCAATCACATGGAGGAAAGCCATCATTGTGCCCTTTTTAAAAAAAAAATTTGATAATCGAGAATGTAAGAACTATCGTGGCATCGTCAGCAAGGTTTCTTATGAAGAGCATCCAGTTAACGCTGCAAAGGCATCTAGGGGGGGCACTAGCAGGATTTAGACCAAACCGTGGTTGCGGTGACCAGATCTTCGTGCTTCGGCAGCTGCTAGAAGTTCAGTACGATAAAGATAACATTTTAACCAATCTAATGTTTGCAGACGACAGCGCCATATTCACAGACAGCAATGCTGAAGCAACGATTATACTGCACACTATTGCTCGTACTTCGGAATCTCTGAAAACAACAGAGATTTGAATTATTGGACCAAAAACCTCTGCACATAATAACCTAGAATACATCTAAACACTTGATGGCTGCTCTGTCAAGTCCTCGTTGTCAGTTAGGGGGCCGATTAGAAATGTGGTTTTCATTTGAAAGCCACAAAGAGATTGTGTCAACTAGACCATCCCTGTGAGGGCCTCATCGACACGACAGCCAGATCCTCAACAAAACCATACCATACCAGCCCAATGAATCCGATCTTCAACCAGATGGAACTGGATTGAATATTTTGAATGTTCCGATCCCAATCTGACTTCTGACCTGCAATGCTGCCTGAACCCTAATCACACTGCGTTGGCCAGAGGAGCCTGGTTTCTCCCAAAGTTTTTTCTCCATTCTGTCACCTGATGGAGTTTGCGTACCTTGCCACTGTCGCCTCTGGCTTGCTTAGTTGGGGACTCCAAATATTCAACAATATTATTGATCTGACTGTACTGACGCTGTTGTATGAGAACTGAACTGAGCTGGACGATGACATCACTGTTTTCTCCAGAGCTGCTGTATTGTTTAATGAACTAAATTAATAACTAATGATTTTTTACAAAGGAACTGAATCAACACTGAACTCACTTATGCTGGACAATGACACTATTTTCTTTTAGAGCTGCTGTAAAGCCCAAACAAACCCTCGTCTGGACCCTCGTTTTGCCAATTCTTCTTTATGGATAAGACATGTGGACCCTACTCAATCTAGGCCTGAACAAGCTTGATTGAGTAGTGTTTCAGATGCAATGCCTGTGACAGATACTGCGAGTATCACTTCACGATTATATCTGAAATGAAGTCCTTCATCAGTGATGCGAGCAGCAACCAAGGATAGAGGAACAGAAACGTATATATATATATATATATATATATATATATATATATATATATATATATATATATATATATATATATATATATATATATATATATAAAATGTTACATCGCCACTTTATGTCGACTACTCTTTAGGCCAATCGTAACCACAAAAACTTTTAAACTAACAGGACTTTTCCTTTACTAAAAACATTAAATCAACTAATGCAAAAAAACAAAAACAAACATACACAATATTAGTTTAATGTAATGATCATCAATATAATATATAAACAGAACTCGAACCAGTATTTTGAATTTGCCACAATGGGAACATGTTTCAAAAAGTTAATTTACTAACTTACACATAAAACTGTGATAGAAAAAAGTATTTCAACATTGATGAACCAGTTTCCCCATTTTTAATACACCTTAGTTATGAGTGTTCCTACAATTACTGTGACCTTCATTTTGCTGTGCATGCATGACCTTTTGTACAGTGCAATATTAAACAAATTAATCTACAAAAGCACTGCTTCCCTTTTTTAGTTCTACAGTCAAAGTCTGAAAGAAAAAGCACTTAAGGCTTGGTTTTTGCTGAAACATACCACTGTCCCCACAGTAAACAGCTCTCAGTTTAGGGGTTATTCAGCTGTCGGCTTGAAATCACTCACAATTAAACCCACATCCTATGTAAAGTCTTACACACAAGACTTACTATAGTGTTTAAAGGGGAGCTAATACATACTCCACACATATAAAACAGTCTATAACTTTGAACCGCTATAAATAATAATAACTTTAAGATTGTGCAAGATCAGCACCCGTCAAGCAGCATAAACCTGCAACACCTAATGTGATTTAACAGGGATATTATTGACACAATACAGTAAGCTGACAGCTTTGGATAATAACAACAGCACATACAAATACTGCCAATTAAATTTATTTCCGACAAGAGGTTACTGTGAATCAATAATCTACTCCCACAAGCAAAGAGATAGAAAACGGTCAGACAATAAATACATGATTAAAAAATCCAATAAAAAGCACTACCAAAACAACTCAAGAACATCTACGACTTAATTTGCATCAGTTTATTATCAGCATATCTCTTATCTGCAAGGAGGACACTTTGGTGAGATGCCTCTCTAGTGCTATCAGAGGCCCGGAGTTACAGAAGTAACCAAATATTTTCTTTCTAACATCCTTTCTGCATCTCGTCATGAACAACTGCCATATATTGGAGAAGCTGGGGCAGACATACTAAGTAACAAACTATGACTCCCCCTAGGGAATAGCTTTTGTGGAAATGGCATGATAAAACCTCACCTCACGAGTGTACTACTTACACATTTTTTTAGGAGGAGTTTACCATAGGAGTTTAAAGCTACACTATGTAACTTTTCCGTCCACTAGAGGTCGCCTGTTCAAAACAAAGGCGTAGTTTGATGACGCCACGTTTGAGCGCAGAATCTTGGGACATGTGGTCTTCACCTCACAGCCGGTGGGAAACCGTCAGGATAGGACTCGGGCAGAAATCATGTTCATGGATGCGATTATTAACATTACTGTAGTCTGAAGCAGAGCAGGACCGAGTGTTGTGGAGCTGAGCAAGGCCGCAGGAGCGATTGAAGAGCGGGACTGTTATCATGGCATAGTCGCCGGCGGGACTTTTATTATGACACGGTTGCCGGCGCCACTTCCTCTTTTCCAGTCATGAGTGTGAGGTAACGCAGCTCTGTTTATCGTATTAGATATATCTGAGTGTGTTGAAAAGGAAGTTATGACGTTCGCGCGGCGGCTGCTATGACACTTGTTCACACTGCAGTGAGAGTAAAGTGTTTCTCTGAATAAAACCGGAGACCGAGGGTGACGCAGATATGACACAATCGACAGGCGACTCCCTCACACGCATAGCTCACACGTCCCGGCTCCTTGGTTAAAATAGCAATTTCTCACGATTTACAAATAGTTGAAAACATTTGGGATATTCTAAGTACTCAACTGAACAAAATATATAACACTGGCCTATTGGTTTCTGGATGTTTTACTGCAAAAATCCTACATAGTTCACCTTTAAGTACAGTTACTGCCGAATTAACAGTAGTCTCTCCAGGACTATACCATTTTAAACAGGACAGTGGCTCCCCAGCAGTAGGGTTGAAGACCAATGACTTAATATAATAGCTAACCAATGAGACATGTTGATATATTCTGCTGTGCCCTTGGCCCATGACCTGGTTGCGCAGGCAACTTTTTTCTGGTCTAACTGTGCAAATTATTTCCCTCTTCTAGAACTGAAATCTTTGAGTGACTCTTCTCCATTCAAACTGTGGCATATAAATTTAACGGGCCTAGTTTGGGACCACTGAGCAGCTGAGGCTCTCTTCTGTTTTCCCTAGGGGTGCTTATACCACAGGGGGTGGAATAGGTAACCTGTGGTGCTGGCATTTTAGACTTTTAGTTCGCCCCGCCTCCTCTTTGCCCTTTGGGAGTTGGCAGGATGATGTTTAGCAAAAAAAACTTGCCTTCCCTTTGACTCAACAGTCTCAGGGAGTGAAGCCACACTCAAAGGCAGCTGAGGTAAAGAAATACCACGAACATCACCTTCTTGGGGTTCCTGCCAGTGATCAATTCTGAGGTTGGCAAGTGCCGAATACAGCAAGTTAGTGGGGTAAGGAAAGGCAACGGAAGATATGCGCAGCCTCAGCCTCAAAACTATTTTGATACGCATTTTGATAATGCGCATAAGAAATCCGAAATGAAACAGGCATGCAAATATACTCTCAGATTTAACAGAAATTGAATGCCCTAAAGCAGGGGTCGGCAACCTTTTTGTCATGAAGTGCCATTAAGTTTCTGAGGTAATCAATGTGCAACAAGATGATTTAGTGTCACTACGTTTAATGAAGACAACTGTGTATTTGTTTTACTCAAACAAATTTTTTTTTAGCAAGTAACTCTTACTGCATGCACTGCAACAGACTTTCATAAAAAAAAAAAAAAAATTACATTTAGACCCTGATCCCTGTGGTCGAAACACACAGAGTACCACCCCAAAGTCCCTAGTTCCTGGGGAAAGTTCCTGCGGTTGAAACGTGGCTAATTTTATGTTCTAGCCATGGGACTCTTTTTACAGGCATGGATGTCTTTTCTGGGACTCTTTCAGGATACTGGACAAGGCGGCTTTGCAGTTTTGGGAACACTCTGGTTTCTTGTATATAATATGCTATCCAAAAGACATTCTTTTTTGTAAAAATCGCAATAATACACCAATCACCCAATTCATGGAATTGCTGATACTTTCTATTTAGGTTTTAACCAGACTTTAGCTTTTTTCCTGAATAAGAATATTATGATCGCCTGCTGCCATTTCCTTACAGTGTAGTCCTTGTACTCTGGTCTGTCAGCACTCACCTGCTGTCTCTGCAGTCTCTTATTTCTCAGCTGGCTCCATGATGGGATGAAGAGGATGCTGCATCTGACAGAGAGACACAGAGAGGATTCAGACGAGAATATGTGAGATGAAGAGAGTCAGAAATGAAGGACACGGAGTGTCCCCTTATCAGCTGAGACAGCAACACTTGGAGCTAATATTTCATAGTACTGCAGCACCTCTGGTTATTCTAGCTAACCTGACGGCATTAATATTTGCCAACAATAGGGTGTAATGAGGCAAAGTTAATGCATCCATTTGAAATTGTCTGTAACACTGATTTCAAATGAACATAACCTCTCCCTCATGAAAACACACAAATTTATGCCACAGCCTCTTGATAGGAAGAATCATTACTGGGTACTGGCAGAGGTTTGATGGGATAAACCGGGTTATGCTAGGTAACTGTCAAACTCACTTTCTATGTTTTACACATGCCTGGAAACATATGAACATTCTCTGATGGACTCGTTGTTGTATTCACAAAAAAGGTACAGTATTACTATGATTTCTGGACATGCACTGATAAAAATGAAAATAAAAATACTATAGAAAAAACAAATGTAATTTCTACATGAAAAAGTTTGTCAAGGCAATAATTAAAAAAACTATTCTCTCGAACTAAGAACAAGGAACTTTGCTGCCGTACCATGGGTGCAGCGGTGCAGTGATATTACGGCTGACTTGATATTGAAAATAGGCTAACTTCCGTCGACATAACCAACGTGACAACCTTTTTACATAGAGAGCGTGCTGGGCACTATTTTCAGGCGCTGTGCGTAATATTATTGCGCCGCTGCACCCATGGTATGGCAGCAAAGTTCCTTGATTATTACGCAGCAATGAGAGAATAGTTACTAGCCATATCAGTCTAGAATATCGCAACTTTTCATTTTCCGTCGGTCTTAGTACACGATGTAACTATACACATCATTACATGTAAATAGGAAAATGTTGGTGTTATTTTGTCACTTATTGAGCAGTAGGGCTAGCTGGAGCCGTTTACCTCCAGTCTTTGTGCTAAGCTAGGCTAGCTGGAGCCGTTTATCTCCAGTCTTTGTGCTAAGCTAGGCTAGCTGGAGCCGTTTACCTCCAGTCTTTGTGCTAAGCTAGGCTAGCTGGAGCCGTTTATCTCCAGTCTTTGTGCTAAGCTAGGCTAGCAGTGTCAGACAGAGTTATGGCACGCATGGAGATGAGAATGTTAAGTTAAGTAGAGTTTACTTAATGTGAAATTTACTTCAAAAAAATGGGTGCAAAAACTTGCTAAATAAAAAAATTAAGCAAATTTTACTTGTTTTTTTCAGTACCTGTTTTTACCTGTAACATGGTAACAAAATAAGTTCTCAGGCATGTTCCCGGCAATGCCATGTTTTTTTCTCATGGTAAAACTATAGAATTAAACTAGTACTGAGTGCTTCAATGTTCCATGTGTTTCTTTGTCATTGTTAAGGCCTGGTCACACCACGGACGATAACTATAAAGAAAATGATAAAGATACAGATCTAAAAATCGTTCTCAATATTCAACAATAGCAGAGTTCACACTGACCACAGCTATAACAATAAACGGCACAGAGATACGATGTAGTTGGAATCACTTTCAGAACGATTTTTTTGCAGCTGATGAATGATAGAAACATTGAAAGCCAATCAGAATTTGTCCTGCTGAAACAAGCTAGCTAGAGCATTTAAAGTGGCAGACAATTATGCGCATAGAATAAACAGAACGATATTGTCCGCTGGTGTAATGGGCCTAATAATGGGCCTTTGAAATACCATGGTATTTGAATATGATAATCCTTCACTATCATAGTACATAAATATACCATAGTAATCACCATCTGACCCCCGCTGCACCACAGTACCTGCATAGTACATTTTGCAGCTAGGGAAGTGGGTGTCAAAATAGTGGCCCGAAATTGCTTGGCCTGTTTTTATTGCGGGGAAAAGTTTACTCACTCTTTTTCTCTCTTGCGGTGAAATACGCACACACACACTCATTTACTCCGCTATGTAAATGGGGACATTCCACAGACTTTTTTGTTTTTTTTTATTATCTACATCTAGTTATAAATACCCTAACCCACATCCTTGCCTTAAAAGAAAACATGAAGCATTTTTACAATTTAAACAAAACTTTATTTACTTTACTTTTATAATGGTTCTACAAATAAAGACATACTCAACTCTGTCCCCAAAACGTGCACACTATTAAGAAAACAATGCTTGCAGGACATACAAAGCCCCAGCAGTGATGCTTAGACACACACGCTGCAAGATGAGCACCACAAACTTCGAGCACCACTGCTTGCAAACACTCTCAGACACAGGAGAGCATAGGGCTCCACCATTAATCATATTTTAATTGTGATCATTTCTACTCCTCTCAATTAATTAAAAATACTTAAAAAAAAAAATTAAATTAAAGGGTTAGTTCACTCAAAAATGAAATTCTGTCATTAATTCCTCACCCTCATATCGTTTCAAACCTGTAAGACCTTCGTTCATCTTTGGAACACAAATGAAGATGTTCTCTGACAAACATGTATGTTGAAATTTAGCAATTTTCATTGTGAAATTTTGCTCAAATGAAAGTGTCAAATGAAACCGCCTGTGCGATTTGCTGCTAATAAATCTGTGAGCGAACCATCTCTGTGACGAACTGTAATAAATTCAAACATCCAAATCTTGTGTTCGTGATTATGGTTGGTGAATAAATTCGGTCCATGCAAACTCTGTGCTACATTATAAATTACAATTTTTACATAATTTGGAATTAATATTAGGAACTTAACTTTTTCATGTTTTTGCTTTTGAGAGAAGCTTCTTATGATTTTACAAGTTGGCTAAAAGAAAAAAAGATGACGACTATCGCTCTTTGTTAAGCCGTCTGTGTGAATTTGCATTTGTGGAGCGATCTGAATCTGTGGTTTGTCTCATTTGCAACTGGATTGCCTCTCATAAAATACCTAATGTGAAGCCAAATTGCAAAGCAAAATATATAAAATTAAAAATATATATTATTTATTTTATTCAAATGAAATTGTGATTATCAGTTTAATCATTATTGTGCAGCTCTAGGAGAGAATATTCATTCTTTATTGTACACACACCAGCCACTCTGTCCTTATCACAGAGCAAACAGAGAGAGGCACAGTTAGAGGAACAAACCTTGCAGACCTCCAACCCGGAGGTATTCCTCTTTTCCTCATCTTCCTTGATCTACCTCCTGCTCTCACACTGGAATCTCAGGAATTCACATTCCGCATAGAACTACATCCTCCTTCTCACAACCCTTCTAATACACACACACACACACACACACACACACACACACACACACACACACACACACACACACACACACACACACACACACACACACACACACACACACACACACACACACACACACACACACACACACACACACACACACACACACACACACACACACACACACACACACACACACACACACACACACACACACACACACAGACTAAAAAGAGACACTTCAGGAAACATAAATTACTAAAGCTGATCGGAACATGATAGAAAAGGAAGTCATGTGTAAATATCAAGAAACGGCTAAAGACGCATCTTTTTCATCAACACTTGACCCATTAATAATAACACGTGCTATTCTAGTCTTTACATCTATATTTTATATTTATTATTGAAAAATTGATAAAAAGAGAAGAACTTGATATGTGTACTACTGTGCTAGAACAACTGGGACTGGTCACAGCACTTACATATTGTTGCCCTATTGTTACCTTGATTGCTTCTATTGTTCTCCTCATTTTTAAGTCAATTTGAAAGCGTCTGCTAAATGATTAAATGTCAATATCAACAATGATATCAACACTGATATTGGCCACTCAGACCAAACAAAGAGCCACTCAAAACTAAGGGCCACATAATTCATTGAATAAGAAAGGGACAATGTCTAAGACGCTGATTAAGCTCTTGAAATGAATAGGCCTGGTTTATCAGACAGGGTTTAGATTAAACCAGGATTAGGCCTTAGTTCAATTAGGGCATTTAAAGGATTAATTCACCCAAAAATAATTTACTTACCCTCAAGCCTTCCTAGGTGTATATGAATTTCTTCTTTCAGACGAATACAATTTGAGTTACATTAAAAAAAATGTCCAGGTTAATCCAAGCTTTATAATGGCAGTGAATGGGTGCCCAAAATTTGAAGCCCAAAAAAAGTGCATCCATCCATCATAAAAGTAATCCATATGGCTCTGGGGGGTTAATAAAAGCCTTCTGAAGCTAATCGATGGGTTTGTGTAAGAAAAATATCCTTATTTAACATGTTATAAAGTAAAATATCTTGCTTCGATCAGACCGCCTTCTGTATTCAACTAACGAAAAAAGCGTAACTGTAGGGCTGGGCGATATGGCCAAAAAAATCATATCTCTGTATTTTTTTGTTTGAATGGTGATACAGGGTATATATCCCGGTATTTTCTACGTTTTTTTTATTTGGATAAAATTATTATTAAAATAAATTGTTATTAAAATAAATACAGAGTTTTTTATTTTATTTCACACCCAGCCCTTCGTAACTGCCCTTCGATGGCATTGGACGCTAGCAAGCGTATTTCTTCGTAAGTTGAATATGAAAGGGGGGCTGGCGTAAACTAGATATTTTGGTTTATAATGTGTTAAATATGGATATTTTTCTTATACAAACCCATCGATTGCCTTTATTAATGCTTATTAACTATGTTTATAATGGATGGATGCACTTTTTTGGGCTTCACATTTGTTGGGCTTCCATTCACTGCCATTATAAAGCTTGGATTAGCCAGGACATGTTTTAATATAACTCCGATTGTATTCGTCTGAAAGAAGTAAGTCATATACACCTCGGATGGCTTGAGGGTGAGTAAATCATGGAGCAATTTTCATTTTTGGGTGAACAATCCCCTTAAAGGGTTAGTTCACCCAAAAATGAAAATTCTGTCATTAATTACTTACCCTCATGTCGTTCGACACCTCCGTTCATCTTCAGAACACAAATGAAGATATTTTAGTTGAAATCTGATGGCTCTGAAAGGCCTCCATTGGCACAATGGCACGGTTCACTCTCAAGACCCTTAAAACACTCTCAAGACCCTTCTCACTACAGTGGTTCTACAATAACTTTATGGAGTGACGAGAATAGTTTTTGTGCGCAAAAAACCCCTAAATAATGACTTATATAGTGATGACGATTTCAAAACAAGGCATCATGAACCTTCTAAGCGTTATGAATCAGTGAGTCGAATCATGATTCGGATCGCGTGTCAAACCGCCAAACTGCTGAAATTTGTCGATTCAAACTGCTGATTCGACTCACTGATTCATAACGCTTCAAAGCTTCATGATGCCGTGTTTTGAAATCGTCATCACTATATAAGTCGTTATTTAGGGTTTTTTTGCGCACAAAAACTAGGAGGTCTTACGGGTGTCGAACGAGGGTAAGTAATTAATGACAGAATTTTCATTTTTGGGTGAACTAACCCTTTAAGTAGCTTTTATAGACATGCTTTAGAAAAAAAAAACATTACTAGTGTGCATCTTGAGACAATGGCACTGACATGTTTTAGTCAGTCCATGTTACTTTCAGTTGAAGGAAAAATATGTAAGATAAATATGTAAGAAACCACTAGAACAATGTCCTGGTTAAAATTGCTAATTTCTCTGGATGTAAACATTCTTGGAAACAACGGCTAAAGACGCATCTTTTTCATCAACACTTGACCCATTAATAATAACACGTGCTATTCTAGTCTTTACATCTATATTTTATATTTATTATTGAAAAATTGATAAAAAGAGAAGAACTTGATATGTGTACTACTGTGCTAGAACAACTGGGACTGGTCACAGCACTTACATATTGTTGCCCTATTGTTACCTTGATTGCTTCTATTGTTCTCCTCATTTTTAAGTCAATTTGAAAGCGTCTGCTAAATGATTAAATGTCAATATCAACAATGATATCAACACTGATATTGGCCACTCAGACCAAACAAAGAGCCACTCAAAACTAAGGGCCACATAATTCATTGAATAAGAAAGGGACAATGTCTAAGACGCTGATTAAGCTCTTGAAATGAATAGGCCTGGTTTATCAGACAGGGTTTAGATTAAACCAGGATTAGGCCTTAGTTCAATTAGGGCATTTAAAGGATTAATTCACCCAAAAATAATTTACTTACCCTCAAGCCTTCCTAGGTGTATATGAATTTCTTCTTTCAGACGAATACAATTTGAGTTACATTAAAAAAAATGTCCAGGTTAATCCAAGCTTTATAATGGCAGTGAATGGGTGCCCAAAATTTGAAGCCCCAAAAAAGTGCATCCATCCATCATAAAAGTAATCCATATGGCTCTGGGGGGTTAATAAAAGCCTTCTGAAGCTAATCGATGGGTTTGTGTAAGAAAAATATCCTTATTTAACATGTTATAAAGTAAAATATCTTGCTTCGATCAGACCGCCTTCTGTATTCAACTAACGAAAAAAGCGTAACAACAATATATATATATATATATAATGTTAGTACACAAGTCATATATATATATATATATATATATATATATATATATATATATGACTTGTGTACTAACATTATATATATATATATATTGTTGTTATAATATAATATATATATTGTTGACTTGTGTACTAACATTATCCCAAATGTTTCCAAGAATGTTTACATCCAGAGAAATTAGCAATTTTAACCAGGACACCGACCATCGCCTATCAATGACATCATACCCGTGTTAGCCTCGATTTTATTTTGTGGAAACCATGGAAACAGCAAAGACGCTTTAATATATTATGTGTTTCATTAGACAAGGGAACAACTGTTTGGATACATCCATTGTTTTAAATAAGCGACCTCCAGCAGCAAAAAATTACATATTGTGGCTTTAAAACAGCTCAAACATGTATTTTAGTCTGAGACTAGGCTTAAGCCTTGTCTGTGAAAACGGGGGATAGACTATAAGGGAAAATTGATTCTCGATTGATATAAGACATCAAGCACTGAATACCAAATAGAGCACAGTAATTTTTTTTAAAGACAACGTTAATCCATTTGCAAAAAAGGCACATTTTATGAAGTATGAAGGGGCACAAGCTAAGAAGCATGAAGGAGGATATACCTCATCTGGATGACTTAATATATATGTTGGATTTGTAACAAAGGTTGCATCATTCAGCTTAAGTGACGTAAAAAATGGGAACGCACTTAGCTCATAATAATTATGATCAACATGTTTTCCAGTGGCATCGTTATAATTTACAGGAACTAAAGATGATCTCAGAGTTGGCCTATTGCGTAATTATAAATGTAACGCCTCTCCAAAGAGTGTGAAAAGAACCACAAACAGTAGTAACTTTTTTATGTAGTAAATTTGTGATTATGACCTTAAATGTGTTTTGACAAAACAGCTAACATTGGTGTGGCCAAAAGGATCTGTAGAATATCTAACCACAACCTCATAACAAACAAAGAGAGCGCTGTAGCTGCCTTACATTTCCCACGTCAGTAACAGCTCAGTACAATACCAGCAGCTAAATATCCACACCCTTTTATAAATATCATATCTTCCTCCAATGTGTGTTCACACAAGCGTGTGTGCTGGCTGTAATGCTTAATAACCCATTGGAGAAGATTAGGGTCCATTTCAAGACTTTCAGACTTAAATTTCATATCTATTTCTTTCAAAAGCTATACTGTATGGCTTTAGAAGGCTTGGGATATAGTGTACAAATAATATTGACCTCTTTTATGAGATACTTTTGGAGCTTGACAAACATAATCTTCAATTTACCCTTTGTGTTCCACAGAAGAAAAAGTCTTTTGAGTTTGGAACAACAGTGACAAACACAATCTTTTGTGCCTGAACAGTCAGGCAAATATGAAAAAAACCCTAAATAACGACTTACATAGTGATGACGATTTCAAAACACGGCATCATGAAGCTTCGAAGCGTTATGAATCAATGAGCCGAATCATGATTCGGATCGTGTGTCAAACCGCCAAACTGCTGAAATTTGGCGATTCAAACCGCTGAATCGACTCACTGATTCATAACGCTTCGAAGCTTCATGATGCCTTGTTTTGAAATCGTCATCACTATGTAAGTCGTTATTTAGGGTTTTTTTGCGCACAAAAACTATTCTCGTCGCTTCATAAAGTTATTGTAGAGCCACTGTAGTGAGATGGACTTTGTAACGACGTCTTTAGTGCCTTTTAAGGGTCTTGAGAGTGTAAAGTGCCATTGTGCCAATGGAGGCCTTTCAGAGCCATCAGATTTCAACTAAAATATCTTCATTTGTGTTCTGAAGATGAACGGAGGTCTTACGGGTGTCGAACGACATGAGGGTGAGTAATTAATGACAGAATTTTCATTTTTGGGTGAACTAACCCTTTAAGTTTAGGCTTTTAGGGAGGAACGAAAGCGCACCGCTGTGAAGGAAAGAAATGCAATAAAATCACATCTGTAGCGTTGCTGTCGTTACAATGTCTCTCCGCAAAGACATTGCAAATGTATTATCCTTTTCAGACAACTGCACAAAGAAAGTTGTCTGATGAGTTTTGCGTCATCTGATCTGCCTTTTTAGAGACCACCAATTAAACTATATAAAGCTATTATCGGCCGATAACGAATAGAATAGGACCCTTGGGTGCAAGATTTTTGATTTCATGGTGACTTTAAATGAAAGTAAATGAAGATAACATTTTATTTTTGGGTGTACTATTCCTTTAACCTCTAAATTTAGAGTCCATTGTGCAGCTGCCCTTTCAATGCTGTGCCACGGTGGCACAATTTCAATAAACACACACAAACACACAAGCACATACTAAAAAAGTGTTAATCAGTTACCTACTGAGGCCTGACTGAACAAAGGTCCCATTTTAGCTGTGGGTGGAGCACACAAGCGTCTCTCTCTCTCTCTCTCTCTCTCTCTCTCTGTACGGCTAACTGTATGTGCATGTTTAATAAATCTGTGATATTATGCAAGAGCTGACAGATGGAAGGCATAGACTTTACAAACTACACATGCGAGAGAGACAGAAAGATAGTGTGAATGAGAAAGCAGCTGTCACACTGCTTCTGATGACTGCAGTGCGGTTTCTCACTTAGTTTAAGGCTCTCGAGAAATAGAAATCTGTTTGTACGATTACGTGTCACGTCTTTTTTATTGGGTTTTATATGACGCCTCAAATGTTACATTGGACATCAAAAGGATCAGTTTCATGGGCCGGTTATGCATTTTTATAACTGTTCAATATTGGCTATCCAAAGCCCGAACCTATAGTTTACATCAGCTGTCACGCAGGTGTCGTGCAGTAGGTGCCGGCATGCACCTTCAAATGGGTTTGGCAACCACCATTAAAAAGAAAAGAAGAAGGTCAAATGTGCGCACTTTTATAACGAATCACTCGAAAGTGATTTATTTACTGTTTTATCTGCCGTCAGACTATCCATCTTCGTTGCTATGGGATGTCTCTAGCTGCTTTAGACAGACTGGCATTCTGACACCAAAAGCTTCATACTGTCTAACCTAAAATCTACTTTTTCCCCCCCATTTTTGTTGCAAATGATTATTGTGTACAATGACAATACTGTTACTCAGGAAATGCAAAGATATGTATGTTCTTTTATTTTTGACTATTACTTTAATAACCTTTAGTGTATATACATATTTACATTGCACAGTTTATTTGGTATTTCTGAAGGTGATTTTAGATTGTTGGTATTATTGCGGTTATGTTTTATATTTTGATATTGTGACTGTGAGTGAGTGTGTTATATATGAGTGTGTGAGGGTGTATATATGTATGCATGTATAATAAAGGCTTATAGGGGTGTAACGGTACACATATTCGTACCGAACAGTTTCGGTACAGGACTTTCGGTTCAGTGCACGCATGTACCAAACGGTTTCCGAATGCAATCTTTAACAGTTAACAGTCGGCTTGTTTTAAGCGCGGAACACACTTCAATCCGAGTTCCCACATGAACATATTAAGTATTCAGTCATTAAAATTTAATTTTATCATGAAATTCAAACGATAAATGCCGTTTAGACGCTCTTTAATGTGGCTTGACAGATCACTGATCACAGTTATAGCGGTTGAACTCGATCATCTGTGAATGCGATCGATCATCTCGTCCTAAAGAATAAACATGAATGAACATCTGAAGGTATGTTGAGGATACATTACAACTTACTGTCACGTATCATATGTGGTGTAATCGCTCAATCAGTGTTTCAATGGCGGAAAGACCTCAATATAACTGCTTGTAAACAATGTCATGTAGCATCACATTTACCTCAGGCAGTCATTCAGTGTCCATGGAATTTTATTCACTAGAGAAATCAACTCTTTCACTAAATATATGCACTATATTAGCCTATTCATTATATTCTACTTGATCTGTTAGTGATGTACGTCTTGATTATTTCAGGTATGTTTAAATAAACCTGTCATGAAAATGACAGACACTGTGTATAAATGATTATATTTCAACAACGAATTGGAGAAAAAAAACTATTTTATAATTAGATTTAGAAGTTATTGCAAAAACTGCCTTATGCGAAGTTTACATGTTTGCATACTATGTTATTTGAGTGTTGATTATTATACCTAAAAATAAATAGCACTGTTTAATAAAACTAAATAAAAAGCAATTTTGTAAACTGTACCGAACTGTGACTTCAAAACAGAAGTACGTAACGAACCGTCAGTTTTGTGTACCGTTACACCCCTATAGGCCTATAAGGATATTCCACTATACTCTATACTGATAGCTGCCCCTTTTTTTACATTTGAGCCCCTGAGAAACTCTCTGTACATCCCTGTATACACTGGATTGATTTTAATATCTTTAATGTACTTGAAGTGTGCACTAAAGCACTAGGAAAATGCAAGTATCGAATTGGAATTTGATATCGGCAGATACTCAATATTCAATGGGGGCACAAATTTGATTGGGACATCCTTAACATCATGTAATTTAAAAATGGCTTTAAATAGCTAGCAAAGTATGTGTGTGCGCTTATGTGAAATTTTGGCAGACTTTCAAATTTCTCACTCTCAAGTTACAAAGATCAGCCTCTTGATCCTCCAAACACACGCAAAATAGGCACTTTACAAAAGCACCTTAACACACATTCTTGTAATCCCTTCCCAAAGCATTTCAGACTAAATATGAACATATATTCATGTGTATTCATAAAGTCAACAATTGTAACGAATCAAATTTATGAATCAATACCATTTGCTCTAACACACTTTTCCTCCTTCAGTTTCGCCCTCTTTTCCATCTATTTCTCTTGGTATGTTTCACTCCCTTCCTTTCCTGTTCCTCGAAACTGAATTCTTTAGCGTGTCCTGACTCGAATGCAAGGAATTGTAGGATTCCAAGTGCGGGCACGCTTAGCGCTCTGTTCACTGTAGCAGCTCTCTCAAGTGCACAGGTGTGCATACAGGTGTTTGAGTAGGCATATGCATGGAAATCAGGTCTGTAGATGAGAATGCAACTCAGCTATTATGTAAGTGCATGAAAGGGAAGAGACAACTGTGCAAATGTGATGCCACATGCGAATTAGAGAAAGTGTGGTGTGAAGGCTTGCGTGACTCACTTATAACTATCAAATCATGCATCCCAGTTCATTTTTTTTCACAGGAAATGAGCACAGATGTCTTGCACTGACTGTCCTGACACTAACTGATCAAATTATGGGCACAAACACTGGAGCAGAGACGATGTAAAAAGAAAGCGTAACCATGGGTTCTTTTTTTCTCATTAACCACTTTCTGACACTGGTATCACTTGAGTAGAAAACCGGTTTAGACACTTCCAAAAACATTAAAAAAATCATGCCCTTTTGTTCAAATGAAGTTCATCCACAAATGGCTATATAACTGTAATACAATAAAAGGTAGCACTGTAGAATTCAGATGAAAGCAGAGCACTAGACTAGACCGGAATAAGTTTGCAATGGATTGTGAACACCTCCCCTCCTGACACACACTTCTAATAATGCTTTATGACTATCGAGGGCATCTTAATGCAACCCAACTGTAATTACTGTTGTGATGATACTGGAATTTCTAACTGGAAAGATATCGGTATTTGAAACCACCGGGAAACTGCCATATATACTGCCATATAATTGTAATAGCTTATTACAACTGTGAGGCTTTATTTGAAACTAATTTTACAACAAATTTTTTTTTCAAACAAGTAAACAGTCAGTGATAAAATAAGAACTGAAGTTATTAAGTCAAGAGTGAGTGATTTTCTCTTTGTCTTTTGCTCTTTGATTAACATGACAGACAGTTGCAGGTTTATTAGGCTGCTGTCACTTTAAGAGCTTCAGCACGAATCTACTACACAACATGCGTTTTTTTCCTCAACCATTTACGTTCCAAAACTGACCATGTTCACAGGAATACTCGCCATGACGGGCATTTTGATATCATTTTATATTTGACTGTTTAAGTGCAATAAGCCACAAACAAGAACTAAATTTGGTTATTGTCAGCCGGTTGAGAGGCAACTATGTGCCACTTAAATAGATCAGTGGTGAACACGCTTTTTGTGTGAGTGTGAAACCTGTGGGGAATGAGTAAAATTATGTGCAAATTCATGACCCAACACCCTACACTATTCAATCAAGCACTAGGCATGCAGACGCTTCAACAAACATTTGTGAAAGAATGGGTCGGTCTCAGGAGCTCAGTGAACTCAAGCGTGGTACTGTGATGGGTTGCCACCTGTGCAATAAGTCCATTCATGAAATTTCCTCACTACTAAATATTCAACGGTCAACTGTAAGTGGTTTTATAACAAAGTGGAAGCAATTGGGAACAACAGCAGTAGGCCACGTAAAAATCACAGAAACGTGTTCTCTAGAGTGATGAATCACACTTCCCTGTCTGGCAATCTGATGGACGAGTCTGGGTTTGACAGTTGACAGGAGAACGGTACTTGCCTGACTGCATTGTGCCAAGTGTAAAGTTTGGTGGAGGGGGATTATGGTGTGGGGTTGATTTTCAGGGGTTGAGCTTGGCCCCTTAGTTCCAGTGAAAGGAACTCTTAATGCTTCAGCATACCAAGACATTTTGGACAATTTCATTTCAACTTTGTGGGAACAGTTTGGGGATGGCCCCTTCCTGTTCCAACATGACTGCGCACCAGTGCACAAAGCAAGGTCTATAAAGACATGGATGAGCGAGTTTGGTGTGGAGGAACTTGACTGGCCTGCACAGAGTCCTGACCTCAACCCGATAGATCACCTTTGGGATGAATTAGAGCGGAGACTGAGAGCCAGGCCTTCTCGTCCAACATCAGTGCCTGACCTCACAAATGCGCTTCTAGAAGAATGCTCGCAAATTCCCATTAACACACTCCTAAACCTTGTGGAAAGCCTCCCAGAAGAGTTGAAGCTATTATAGCTGCAAAGACTGGGACAACTCCATATTAAACCCAACGGATTAAGAATGGGATGTTATTAAAGTTAATGTGCATGTAAAGGCAGGCGTCCCAAAACTTTTGGCAATATAGTGTCGCCTTTGGCTTGGCTTGCTCAGTTGGGGACACTAAATTTTAAACTAAATATCCAAATAAATCTAATTAGTAAACTAAATTAACCAAATAGACTAAATTACTGATCTAATGCCCACATTGTCACTATATGATAATTGAAACAAGCTAGTTTTCTCCGGAGCAGCTGTGCGGCCGAATCAAATTCTGTTGCATTATTTTCCTGTTTAAAGCTACACTGTGTGATATTTTCCCCCATCTAGTGGTGAAAAGGTATATGACCATCCAGTGAAGTTTAGTTTCTGTTCTTCTCAATTCCGATTTCGTTTCAACTCCTACGGTGGCCGATTAAGTCCAAGATTAATATGGCTTCCAGTTCGACCTCGTCCACATTCGACACGGTGCCTGTGGGATATTCTGTGCGCAGTGGGATGGTTGGAACTCAACTTGCCTAATTATTCGGCTAGAAAGAACTGCAGCTAATCCAGAGTGAACTTTGATGATAGTAATGTTTATTCAGTCATCCAATTGCAAGGCATAAACAGGTTTGCGTGGATATGTACATAAATGTGGTTTCTGTGAGAGACCAAATAAGGATGGTAAATATACATGATAATGACATGACAGAAGATGCACAGTTAAGAACTGTATAACTATACAAGTTACATTTTTATAATGTAACCGTAAACCAGAGCTTATTGTACCATATATAGGGGCTAAATGCAGCTGCATTAAAAGGAGCGGAGCTGCCGCTGCTGCTGTTAACAAGGGGTGTCGGGTTACAAAAGTGTGTGCGTTAGCACTGCCGTGTGCTCTGTATAACAAGCCGATCAGACCTGATACATATTTCCATCAACATACATTACAAACAAATATTTTCTATAAACGAATAAACATTGTTGATAACAAAATAACTGAATGATTATTCACATAGGTGAGCATTACGCTATTCTATGTTGACACAAAAATACTTCTGAGGTGACATCAACTGAATTACGCGATGACACACTCTGAAACACATCTACAATGACAATAACTATTATTACTTACGGAGTTATTAACGCACAGAAATAACACACAAGGAAAAACAGACTTTTGAGGAATAAACAAGCCAGGAAAACTCTGTTTAACTCTGTTACTGGACGCTGCTGAGATGAAAACTCTCTGCGCATGCACCAGACAAGTCTGAACAAGTTGACGCGCAGTGTTAAAACCGGTTAAAACGCGAAAGGCGAAGCTTGAATTTACGGGTATGTCCCTCTTTGGCTAATGTACTTTCAAGATGGAGGGGCAACATGGCGACCACCGTTAGATCCCATTACCTTATGTATTTTCAATGCCATATTATAAACTTACGAGAATACTTTATTACTTGAAAGAAGTAAATATACATTAATGAGCACATATATTTTTGAAAGAACTAAGTGTTTTTAGGTAAGAATAGACTAAAAAAGTTACACAGTGTAGCTTTAACACTGTGAAGCTGCTTTGAAACAATCTGCATTGTAAAAAGTGCTATATAAATAAAGTTGACTTGATTATAGTGCATGTAGCTGTACATTATTTAAAAATAAATAAATGAGTTAAAATACAAACATTACACTCTAAACCTAAAATCAACTGATTGCATATCATTTTAAAGCAGACAAGAAAAACGACTATATTAAAAATGATAAACAAATACAAAAGCAAAATGTTAACTTGCATGAAATACACACACATTTACTCGTCTAAACATAGTAATTATATTACATTAATGTGCTATTCCTACAATAGTGCCTTTACTGTTACTCCTCTCATAAATATGATAACTTGTGTTAAATGTAGAATTTTAGACCTACACTTAAAATATTTTAGCAAAAATGAGTAAGAATTATTGCACTCCAATTCTAATGCTCTCTGTCTGCTTGACATGCATGCGTCCACCGGCGCTCATTCATTGAAGTCTGTGAAGTTTAACAAGACGCTTGTCAGAATATGCAAAGTAGAAATATCTGCGGGACTCTCTAACATTTACAGATAAGGATATAACCATAAAATGTACGTTTTGCACTGAGAAAAACACGTCTCGGAGGCATTAAACAGCACACGTATACTGTATGTCAAAGCACAAGAGGGCAAGACGCAGTAAATGCAAATGCTTTTGTTTGAAGCGCTTATAAATATAAAGCATTCTCTTGCTTTGGACAACTTGGATTGTGTACCTTTCCCACAGCAGCTCACTGCGTCCTCCACTATTTTCTATAGGCATTTTCTCAATAGAAATGGGTTATTTACTACTTGTAAAGTGACGTGACTGGCTGCTGATGATGATTTCTTAAGTGTAGCTAATTATTTATTATTCGTGCACACGCTGCGGCTTCTCTCTCTCCCGACAGAACGGTGTTTTCGTGTTTTCTATCTTGTGAGTATCTTGTCAGTGTTTTTGTACGTCCTCGTTGCGTCTATCTGTTCTAAAATGTGCATACAGTCGTGAGTTTCTGCTCAACATCAGCAGAGCCACATATTTAGAGATAAACCTCACACACGCCGAAGCTCGGGCTGCACTGGCCGGTTGGCCTTCAACATCACCAACCCCCAGTACTGCATCTGGCCCACAGCGGAGGCACCAAACGCGGAGCGAGATGAAGCAGAAGGGGGGTAAGCGTGAGCATATCCGGGCTAGGCAGCCTATCCCCACAATAAACTGGATTACATTCGATTACTGCTGTTGTGTCTTTGTTTGCGCTGTGTACTCAATGCACTGACACTTTTCATATGATAGGAACATATCTAAAAATAATGCTATAATCAACACTTACTCGTAACTCGTTCATCTCGACAGCTGTAATGGTACATTACATGTGTTACAAAGTTGGTAATAATGATGAAGACGGACTCGGTGTGACTGGGACTCGTGTTTATTCAGAACTCTCAAATACAAACACAATAAACTCGCGCTGACTGACAGCGCTCTCATAACTCAGTAGTTACTATAAATAACTTTGTTAGCAATTGCTCCGTCTCTGGTACATTAGTGATGTCCAGTTCGCGAATGAATCATTCTTTTGAACCGGTTCTTTTTAGTGAACCGAACCAGTTCACCAAATCGGACTGAATCGCTCTAAACGGTTCGCGTCTCCAGTCAGCGCTGATCCATAATTCACTAAAGTTACTAACTTTCTGACATGAGTGACAGCCCCTCCGACTAGAAATAAACTAATAACCTGAAGTATATGCTGTAACTACAACAGTTTACTGAACTGAGACGTGCTGAGAACTGATGAGAAGTGAACTCCGGTCCATCCGTCTCTCTGGCAGTCTCGTGCCTCGTAGACCTCGTTAAACCACGCCCCCTCCGCTCATTTCAAATGCAAAGATGTCAGCCAATCACAACAGTGGGCATTTTTACTGAAGTCTCACAGCAGACACGCCTCTTGAAACAGGGCAGTCAGCCACAGGGCAAACAGCAGTATTGGAAAAAATGCCTTTTAATTCTAAATTATGACATTTTATGATGTAAAAATCATACTAACAATATAAGTACACCTCAGGAAACATTATAAAATAATAGAAAAATGCCATGCCATGGGACCTTTAACAATTTTTTTTTGCCATCTACATTTTTAAGGCTCTATATCCCAGAGATATGGGGATCTCAATGTGAATAAATTGTCAAATGTGGGTCACTTTGCATACGGCTGATACTTCTTTTTCTTTTAAAGAGGAATGTCTGAAGAACAAAATGTTGAAACTAGATATGTATCTTATTTCCCTCTTAAAACAATTGCATAGAACATTCCTGTCTAAGTGCCATATATATTATTTTACCCAAGTTTGCGGGCCTGTAACTTTAGGAGTATTAAAGATTCCAATTCTTTTTCCCAGTTTTGCACCATCACATTTAATAATGCAAAGATTGCTAAAGTCAACAGATTTCTAAAGTCATTTTCACCCTCCTCAAGTACAGAATATTGGATTACTCGGTTAATATTCACCCATGACATTTAATATTTTGGCTTTCTTCTTTATTTATGCATGTCTTTCACCAGAAAATGCCCAGATTGCATTTTGACAATTACATAATCTTTAAGGAAAGTGAACCTTGCCTAAGTACCATTTACATCCAGTTCTTGTGTCATTTGAAAACATAAACTGGCAGCACAAAAGAGAATGTTGTTTCACAACAAATGCACATGTTTGTAACATTGTATTTTTTTATTTAGCATATAAGTGCTAATGTACTATGAAAATGAAATGAAATGCATGTCAAGGCAGTAATTCACTCTCTGTGACCTAGAGTTTTAGATTAGCCGATTACACTTTTATGGCTATTGAGCTGAAAGGATTCACTTAGTTATCTTCATCTTTGTTATCTTGTTTTCATTTCTAATGCTGGACAGTATTACATAGACACATAGACTAGTGTAGTTGGGTCACTTCCAGTACTACATTAAAGTTAATCAGAATTGAATTACTAACTATTTGCTAGATTTTAGAAAGGCTGCATCATCTACAATGACTAACAGAATTACAAAACCTACCATTATCCAACAGCCTGCACAGCCGAGGTAACTTGATGCAAAGGCAGAGCAAGTATTACATTTTGATGAAAGATTACAAAGACAAAAACTTTTTTCTTTACAACAACATGCGCAATATGACCTAAAAAGTGCACAAGTAAATAAAAAAAGGATTAAGAGTAGACATTACAGATTCTTAATTCTTAATGCTAACTGGCTCTCCAATACATAATCTGCTCTTTAAACCACACAGTCAGCCCTGGGGGTGTGCATGTGTGTGTGTGTTTGTCCCCATTTCTAAGGAAAAATGTTTTCCTGCGCCTCTAAAACAAACACACACACTGTGCTCTCACATAACTGAGAGAATCAGCCCATTCATGGCCCCTGTCACCACAGTGACCTCTCTTCTGACTATGAGCGAGTGTGTGTGGGCATCCCAAAGTGTTTGTGTCCCCTGACTGATGACATCACAGTCTGCCACCGAAGTCTCTCTGAAGCTCTGGTCACATGTATTTGGGTGAGGTCCAAGAAGCTCGACTCACCAAAAAAAACACATGTGTCTCCACAAACTAATATACTATCTGACTAAAGATGACCTTTCATGTGTTCAGGAGAACACAATTGTCACTTCCTGGGAAATTGGAGCAACATACAGTGTCTGTAATAGAAATGGAAGTTGCTTTAATCAGGGAAGCCACTGAGGCTCTTTTTCCTCCATCAGAGCACGCAGACAAAATGCAATAAACATGTTCACTTGCGTTGGCATGCTGGTGTTTGGGGACTCAATCGTGTGAGTCTCTTCTGGGAGGGAATTAAACCAAATCATTTTGATGACAGACTTTGGCTCAGGCATTTGCTGTGATGCTGTGCATTTGATTGGTCCGCTGTAGTACTAGACCGATATATCGGGCCGATATTCACGATTTTTACGTGTATCGGCATCGGCTGATACAAGGCTGCTGTGTTCGCCGATTTTTTTCCCCCTGCATTATTTACAGACAGGCGTCCACAGGGCAGCTCTCACCATCTTCAAACTGGCTTGCTCTCCCTCCCTCGCGCATATTAATCCAAATCAATTGAGAATTGACACGATGGTAAAAGCTCGAAAGACTGAAGTTTCACGTGGAGCATTGCGAGATTTTTTTCCTGAATTACTGCTGGTGTTGCTCTACAAGAGATTAAGTTAAGTGCACCTACACTCTAAAAAATGTTGGGTTAAAAATAACCCAAGTTGGGTTGAAAATGGACTAACCCATCAATTGGGTTGTTTTAAGCAAACATTTAACCCAACCGCTGGGTCAAAACAACCCAATTGCTGGGTTAGTCCATATACAACCCAACTTGGGTTATTTTTAACCCAGCATTTTTTAGAGTGTAACCATTAAATTACTAGGTTGTGAATAGTTGTTAAAATTAAGTAGGCTATAGTACAGTCATTGTGCACTTTATTATGCTGCTTGCTTGTTGATACTGTGTGCAATAGTGTAATTATTTTATTTATGCTTAAATATTTATTTTCCGAATTTATTTTCACAACTCTTTTTTTTCTTGTTCTACCTCACCTGTTTTTACTATTTGTTAAATATTGTTTTTTTTAGTTTTTTAAATTTTAAATTGTTATCATCATGATCATTGTGTCATTTTTATGTTGTAAATTGAGGGAGCAAAAGCAGCAACAAATATCGGCTCCAGAAAATCGGCAGCCCGTATCGGTCATCGGCAAAGGCTGATGAAAAAAAAATCGGTATCGACACTAAAAAAATCCATATCGGTCGACCCCTAGTCCGCTGGTTAGTCCAGTTATCCAAATCACATCCTCTATTGAGGCAGTCACATGAGATTTTTTGTTGTGCATTGAGGGATTTATTCTATAAAATGTGTTTCCACTGTAGTTCATGCACATCTTATTAGAAAAACATTCAAAACGTCTTTCGCTACGTCCAACGTCATCGTTGCGCCAGTTACACTTTTTCCGTAAGTTGAATATTACGGAAGGCGTTCTGACGGAAGTTAGATATTTGTACTTTATAAAGTTTTATTAAGCCTTAATTAAGCCCCCGGAGTGTGGAGTACGTTTATAATGGACGAACAGGGAGTAACTATTACATGTACATGAGTTACTGTAATCAGTTGCAGTTACTAAGAAAAAATGTGTAATTAAATTACAGTTCCTTATGAAAATGTTAATGATTACAAAGGGGATTACATCTGAATATTTTCTGTAAAAAAGCTAGGATATGTTGAATAATATTCATTTGTTGCTTTGCCTGTTTTTGAGGTCTCCTGCCATTTAAGGTCGTTTAGTAAAGTGATGCTATTCTGATACTTTTGATTGGTTCTCGTTTGAATTTGCTGCACACAACATCTGCCAATTACATCAATCCACTTTGCTGCTGAAATCTTTAGGCTACAATCTTTTTAAGAGTTCTTCAAAGTGATACAAATGCATTCCAGTGCTGGAAATTAGAAAAAGTTATCAAAGAAAGTAATTAAATGTAATCAGTTACATTACTTTAATAAAGTATTTGAATAGTTACACTACGTATTACATTTTAATTATAGGGTAACTTGTAATCTGTAACCTATTACATTTCCAAAGTAACCTTCCCAACACTGTGGATCCACTTTTTTGATCTTCAAACTCAAATGGACCCCGTCACTGCCATTATAAAGCTGGGAAGCGTCAATATATTTATTAATATAACTCTGAGTGAGTTCATCAGATAGAAATAAGTCATGTAGCCTATCAAGGATGGCTTGAGGGTGAGTAAATCATGAGGTAATTTTCATTTTAAAGTGAACTACTCCTTTAATCGTTGGGAATGACGTCAAACTGAAGACGGTGTTGACTGATCTGCCTGGATTTCCCGACCTTCAGAGCCTCTCCAATGGTTACTTTCAGGAGGGAGGTTTGAGAATTCCAAGTTCGGAATGGTCTGGAACGCATTACTAGATCCAGAAAGTGCTTTCAGTTCTATGCGCAACATGCATCAGGGTTGGTGAACGGCCTGCAGGCGTGTCCTGAGGTTCATTACTCATGTCTGTATGGGCTTTGAGTCATTGTTGAGTACAGTATTATGCCATCGCATCCGTCTACGACACAAACCTCCCTGTCCGATTAACCCACGTTTAGCGTTGGACTGTCAGTTAAACTGTGATCGAGTGTCATCCAAGCAGTTTAACGAGTGGCCGTGTAGTGGATCTATTACGATCCATTGTTTAACTTTAATATTTCAAGAGCGATGTTTAATAAAGCAAATGAAAGCAATCAATATTAACCAAACAGATGTCAACTCTTCCATATTCACAACTGAATGACATTGAAAGTCAAGCAACTCGGTTAGCTACTCCAAAAGCTAAAGAATGAATTTACAAGTCTTGATACTTTTAGACAGAAATGTAGGCTGATATGTTTTTGTGTCAAAAGAAGTAACGTAAATAATAAATGAACCGGCTTGGAGCACTAAAGCACTTCTCAACGAATGTTGTTATTTTTGCAGTTTTTGTGCCATTTATTCAACAAACAAATAATATTGAGGCGAGCCGCGTCGGCCAACATCAATGCCATGTAACAAAATCTACGCCACTCAAAGCGATACACACAAAACACAAAGCGCTCACCTTTAGAACAGATTATCCCACTGGAATGGAATGTCCGACGCCAGTTCTGTGGGATTCGCGGAAGCTGAACGTTCGAAGCGAACTGTGCGTGTCTCGGGTGGAACTCCAAAACACCGGGCAGGTTTCAATCACAGTAAGAAGGCAAAAGCAGAGCCCTCTTCTCCTTCAAACGTCCAGCGCAGTCTTTCACTCGACAGGTGAACAGCTCTAGTCCGCTTCCTGCTTCTTTCGGCAGGCTGAGTGAAACAAGCGATCGCTCGATTCTTTTTCCCTGTTTGCTTTGCACTCCCTCCCTTTCCACACGTAACCGCTATTTTGTCAACAGTTCGCAGACACCCGAACTTCTGAGCCGTGATTTCACCCGGAAATAGACATAATGTAATGCGATGACAACTTGCGCAGTCGCGAATGTCTTTAATGCCGTGTAAATATCTCTACGCACGCAGACTAGGCCTGGCGAACTGCATGCATGACTCTCTCTTTCTCTCTCTCTCTCTCTCTCTCTCTCTCTCTCTCTCTCTCTCTCTCTCTCTCTCTCTCTCTCTCTCTCTCTCTCTCTCTCTCTCTCTCTCTCACACACACACACACACACTCAACTAACGCATTCCACTGGGATGAGCGTGTATTGGACGTAAACGCTAGCCTACATACAACTTACTAGTTTGGTCTAATAGTTCCTGTTTTGTTAAGACACGACGCTTTTAACGGTTTGGCTGTTTGATTTTTCCAGTGTTATTTAATAGGCCATATTTAACTCCTAACTTATAGACTTTGTACAACAACAACAACAACAACAACAACAACAACAAAACGGGAAAAAAACACTTGTTTTTCTAATCATCCGGGAATTTATGAGGGAAATTAGAAAACAACACTGAAGTTTTTATTTTTATTTTGAATCTATGCTATGATATCCTTATTTGGTTCCTTAAAAAGGACCTGTTACGCCTGCGAACTGTAGTTCAGTGGTATCTGCGGACATCTAGTGGTGATGGCGGAAATTGCTATAGGCCTAGTTTGCTTCTGTATGTCATTTCGGGCTGATAAAATGGCATTTGTTTACCTGCACGTTGTTCTAAACCTGCATGACTTTCTTTCTTCTGTGGAATATAAAATAATGTGATAGGCAGAACCATTCACTCATCTCTTGACACATGGATAGGGGTGAACGCAGGGTTAGTTGTAACACACAAGGTTTAAAACTTCCCACACATGCCAGGATGACGAAACTTAGTATATTTACTAGTTTCCATATCAACACTATATCAAAAAATAGCACCAAAATGTAAAAAAATCTTTGGAAGATATCACATTTATTTAACCGCAAATTTCCTATAAGTTAATTTGTCATCTCTGTTTTTTGTGTTTATTTAAAATTAGACAAATCTGATATTATTTTAATCGTATATGTTATGTAACAGTTGAACAGTTTAATGCTGATCTAAGACCGTGTTTAAATTCCAGTTGCACAGGTGGGGCACTGGGTTGTCACGATGGGTTACAATGAGCCCCTATTAGAATTTTGCTATTCTATTCTTTACTTTTATGAATTCTTTTGAGAAACCACGAGAAAAAGGTGAATAAAGACTGAGAGTTAATGTTCCGCAATTATTAAATGTTATTATGTTTTGAACTATGCTTGTATAGCTGTCAAACTGCCAATATTTTATTTGAAAAAGTTAATGATTATATTTATTGACAAAATATTTTAGTTTGTCTTGGATATTTTCAGGAACATTTTAAGCTGTCATTTGGTAATGTTACAAGGTACCCCACCTATGGGGCATGTTGTCAAATTTCACTTCCATTCTTTCGGGGGAAATCAAGAAAAAAGTATGCACTGTATTAATGAAACAAAACCACATAGTTGTACTAGACATGTGTAAAACGAATGTGGGAAAATAGAAATACTCTGAACCCCAAGTGCATTTACACAAACTGAGATAGTCAAAAAGCGTTAGGTTGTGCCCCGCTCTCCCCTAATGTAGCTCTTTGACTAAACGAATAAGGCAGATATTTGATAGATAACATATCTCACGGCATGTTCTTGGAACAGGATCTGTCTATAGGTTGCCAGTACTGGAGAGAAGAACTCTTTCCCTCATAAAAGTGAGATGGCATTCGGCATTCATTTTTAGGGCAACAGGAAGTGTCGTAGTTCTAAAAGTTTATTGTGAAAAATTATTTAGTCTTTCGATTCATATAGGGTGGATTAAGGGTGACTGACTTTTCACCTTGTGTAAGGTTTCTTGCCATAAATGAAAAACATCGGCCCAACACATGATACACTCCTGTAATACTGAAGATATTACCTATCCATTTGAACAGGAACCCTTTAATGTAAACTGAGGCGAAACCCCTTTTTTGGTAACATTTGGGTGATGGGACACGACCGGTGATTGTGACAGCACGTCATATCATTGATGTAGTATAAGCATATTTATTACACAAGTTGACACTTTGATATTATTTCATATGCAAAATTTCCTTTTTCTGTCCATCATTAAGAGTCCATGTTTATTTCAGTTATTTCTCAATATTTATAAATTCATCCACAGTACAACACATCCAAACATCATTGAAAAGTGTAAACAAGTAAGAAAATGGTTCAGGTCCAAAATTCATTCAAATAAATTGTAAACCGGTTGGTCAAAAGGTAAAGTAAAAAAGGTTGGGTGACCCCCATCCCCAATAATCTATCAAACTCATTTAACCGGCACAAACCGTTGATTGAAACATGAATGTGGTATTACTGCAACAACAAAACAAAAACACAAGAGTTTAACTATGATATTTTCAGAATCAGGTTGTTTTATTTTAGCATAATCCAGCAAACATAACTGTGTTTGGGTGAATGGGACAAAATAAAAACAACCCAGTTCTGAAAATAGAAACATGAAATGAACACATTTTTACAGATTTTGTTACAGTAGTGCATCATTGTCATGTTTCCATTGAAATATGACAATTTTATGACCTTATTATGAAAACTTGCAAAAGCTTATGGCATTTTTCGGGGTCAGCTTCCTGTTTGATGCCTGCCTGCATCCGATTTAGGTTATGTCATGGCTAGGGCTCAGCAAAAAAAAAAAAAACGTTTTTCACTCATTAGACGAGAAAATAAACTCTGTATAGTTCTACTGTCCCCTTTGACCTTGTCACCCTATTGTCCGAATGAAATAACGTCAGTTTCCAGTATTCAAAAATAACTTACAATTATCCTTATTAAAAAATAATTTACAAATATCAGCGTTTTCATCATTTTTGCCATCATCTGGAAGTTTCCCTGTCCATGCTTAGATGTCTTGGACAGACTTTTCTCATTGTGCTCTTCAGCCGAGGACTTTATAGATATTATTATGGTGTTCCTGGTGCTGAAGTCATGTAAATCCTGCTGGCTGATACACTCATGTCTGTCATGTTTCAGTTAGAAATGATCAGATCTGAAATTTCCTGATAAGCATTTCTAAACATTCCCAGAACATTCTCCAGTCATTCCTGTGGTGAGCGGAGGCAGAAATAGGCCTGCTGGAGGAGATCAGGTTTCAAAGCACAAACTCGCTTTTGGTCATCCTACAGATGACTCCACGCATGTGAGACTGTGTGTGTGGTTGTGCTTGTATACATGAAGGAATGTGTTTGGTATTTATTTGGGAGAGATCATATGTATTATTATCGTCATTATATGCAGCCATCAAGTATGTTGTTAATGTCTGAACGTTATGAGATCATCTTCGGCTAAAATGTGCCACACACTGGTTCACATTAAAGGAGTGAAGCCGCAAACAGCATGCTTCCATTATTCACCCATTCCATTCTTATTCCATTAAGCATTCCGTTAACGGGATCCAAACCAGCCCAACTCCTAATCTCATCAGCTGTAACCAGACACACATGACACTTGAAAGGATCCCCCATGCCTAGGCGTATAATTATGGATATCATAATATAATCATTTGTTTAATTGTGAACCTTGGCCAAGAGGTATGTAATTGCTTGAAAGGGCATTTTTTGCTTCTAAATTAGATTTAGAAGCAAAACTTTAAGGTCTCGGAAAGGGTGATGCTGAGGTGCTAAACTAGGTGGGTACGTAGGTAAATCTGGAGGAAACTTCCATGGCTTTATTCAAGAGTGAAAAGAGAAGCTGACATCTTCACAATCCACCTTCAATAGCCTTCTCTGAAACACCTGGAGTTTTTGTTTTTTTTAGTTGAATCACTCAATATGTAAAAGTCAGTGCAGTGTAGACGTCAGCACGTTTTGCTGATTCAAATTCATAAGTTGTTAATGGGCCTTCTGCTTTTTCATTTTGCCGTTGGCTACGGATAAACACAATCTGCTATATAATAATACGTGGTAACACTTTACAATAAGGTTCATTAGTTCACTACACTAGTAAACATGAACTAACAATGAACTGCACTTTTAAAGCATCTATTAATCTTTGTCAATGTTCATTTCAATCTTGCTAACATTAGTTAATGCACTGTGAACTAACATGAACAAACCATGAACAGTATTTCTATTACGTTAACAAAGATTAACAAATACAGTAACAAATGTATTGCAATGCATTAACTAATGTTAACTAATGAAACCATATTTTCAGAAGTTTCATAATAAGTCTGAATGGTAACACTTTACAATACAGGTGCACTAATATGCTTCAATTTATGCTTAACTAATGTACAGATAATTTGTTAATTTTGTAAATTGTTATTAGTTAAATGTCATAGTATAATTCCCTAATAACATAGTATTAACTAATAGTGTAAATGCATATGTTAATACCACCATGCATTTCAACTTCTGGTTGTCTGCTTTAACTAATTATTAGCTAATGATTTGGTATAATTATGCTATGACTTTACTTGCTGAGGAACATGACTATAATAGCTAATTTACTTAAAACTGATTCAAAACCCATAACCACAATGACATATCACTTATCAATTAGTTAATAGTCATGTGCCTCAACAAGTAACTTCATAGCATAATGATACCTTTGCAAATCGTTAGCAAAGGATTAATTAAAGCAGAAGCTGAAATACATAGCTTTGACCATTGTGGTAATTAACATGAATTTACATTATTAGTTAATATAGTATGTTATTAAGGAATTAACACAATTATTAGGTGGCATTAACTACTATATACGTACATCAAAAAATAAGTACAATGTACTTATTATGTTCATATTGTATTGCAAAACTCTTTTGCTGATATTGAGGTGAGATACGGGTAAGTTTAGGGTTAGGTGTAAGGGAAGTGTCAATGGTGTAATTATAAATGTAACTACAGAAATGAATTACAGATGTAATTACATGCAGCTAATTAAAAAAAAAATTAAGTACAATGTAAAAACATGTATGTACACAATAAGTGCATTGTTTCAAATTACGAGTTTAAATGTTACTACATAGTTAAGGCCACCATTTAAAGTAGGTCCACACATTTAATTAATAGCAATACATTACTTCATCTATTAATCAGACTCTTTATTAGTTGATTGCGGATGCAGTAATCATTCACAAATGGTCAAGTTCTTTGTGAGTCATACATTAACTCATGATTATCTTTGCATTAGTTAAGCATTATTTAATGCATATTAGTGCACAAGTGTTACAGTCTAAATTTGTGTCAGTTGTTATATTTGAATTATTTCACTAAAAGTAATTGAACAGACAAAAGACACCAGCCCTGCTTGATCAGCATGAATCTTTGATTATAGCTCTCTGCACTCTCAGAAAAAAAGGTACAGGGCTGTCACTGGGGCGGTACCCTAAGGTACAAAAGTGAAAAGGTACATCTTTGTACCTTACTCACCCCTGAAAGGTACATTTTAGTACCTCAAAAGGTACATATCAGTACTTTAAGAGTGCATATTAGTACCTTAAAGGTACATATTAATACCGTAAAGGTACATATTAGTACCTTTTTTGTTATGTACCTTAGGGTACCGCCCCAGTGACAGCAATGTACCTTTATTTCTGACAGTGTGTATGTAAAGATGTCATTGCTGATATTACAGTCATTCTGTTTTTCTGAAAAAGTCTGGCATTAACATGCATAATGTTAAACAATTGCATGATAACATCTGAGTGACCTTGGCAACCCGAGGTCATTCTGGGGTCTCTGCGTGATTTAGCAACAATCTCTTGCTTCCATTATCTTCAAAAGGAAAATGAATGACACATCACTTATTTTTAGCTGACCATTTTTGAACCTTATTATGGACATCTTCATGTCCTTTCTCGGGCGAAGAGGTCGCACATACAAACTTGTGTGTGCATTTCCTATTTATAAACGACTGTGGTATATCATAATACACCCCAATAATAATTCTGGCATAGAGTTGCTTATTTAGTGTCATCTATTGTTCATCAAAGCCAATAACACAAAACATCACGTAGGGTGAATCTTCATGTCCAAGAAATGAAATGACCACATTTTTTTGGGATTCAGACAAAAATCATGTGCTTCGTAACAATTGCCGGATTTTGTGCAAATCAAATATTTGTCTATTTTCCTGTGTATAGCAAACACGGCTGACCCCTCTCGTCTTTTCAATAGGCGCGCGCGGGGTGATGTGCGCTCGTCGAAACCACTGCTGTCCAGTTTAAACCTTTCCCAAGAATCTTGGGAATTCAATTGTGTGCCCGACCACTGGGAAACCGACAACCAGTGTTGTGACACCAGAGGCCAGGTCATCCAGCGGAAACCTCACGACCATCACACATTCGCGCAACTGCGGGCGCAAGAACTCGAGGATGAACACGCGCGCAATGTCTGCAGACGCGAATTTGTGCACAACACTGCCAATGATGTATGCTCAATAGGAATAATTTGGCTGTAATTTGTCCGCAACAAAACCCACGACCGCATAAGAAGGATCCAATCCTAATTCAGAATTCACTCAAAGGAAGTGAATGCAACAACAAACAACAGTTTTGTACTTTGTACAGTTTTGTACTCACAACTTTGTTCCCGACACATGTAACTTCCAAATGAAATTGCAAAGAAAAATACAGGCCTATTCTATCCCCCTACGACCCCACCCCTAAACCTACTCATAAAAACCATCTGCATTTTTGCATTTTCAAAAACATCACCTGATTTCTAAGTTGTTTTCCTCATGGGGACCCAAATGTCCCAATGACAAGGATTTCGGATATTGGCATCTTTGTGGGGACACACACGCAATGTATCAGACTGTTGTTCAGCATCCAGACTGTATTCTAAATCTGAACTGAAACTAGTAGGCTAATAATATGTACAGTGATGTGGCTGTAATCCACCAGAAGCTTTCGACAGATATCAGTGCCTGCCCTGCGCCTCACAGCGGTTGGCTACCGTCCGGCGTTTATGGCCAGTTTAGCATAAAGATGAGCATTTCTGAAACGCCCGCTTTGAGGCAGACTCATTCAATTACACATACATTAATACAGTTAATACGTATTTTGCAGCCTCAGTCTTCTTTAACTTGATATCTTTAAAATATGAATATTTAGGCTAAATGAATAGGCTATTATTACGTAAATAAAGTGGGCCTACATTGATTTGAGACAAACATAGCATAGTAGCTACAAACAAAGCAGAAAATTGAAATTCGTTGGGAATGGAGATGCTATATTTTTGGGGCCAACGTGTTGTTGTTTAAAGAGTCCCCGACTGTCAGGAAGTGCTGAGACGCCAATCACGCGGCTTTTCCCATAACGGTACACTCTCAGAATGAATGAAAAATGTGCAAAAATGCCTTTAGGGGTACAACAGCTTGTCACTGGGGCAGTACCCAAAGGACATCTTTGTTGTATATTACCTACCTTAGAGTAGAAATATGTATCTTAAGAACCTTTTAGGTGAATAAAAAAGGTACAAATATGTCCATTTAAGCAGTGCCGCCGCTCCCATTACGCGCATCACGGGTGCTCAGGGGGGCACCACAAGAAAATGCTCTCTCCACCAAAAAAAAAAAAAGTAAAAATGGTACCTTTTGGGGTACAACAGCTTGTCACTGGGGCAGTGCCCTTAAAAAGACATCGTTGTACCCTTTTCACTCTAAAAATGTGCATATTAGTACATTAGCAATATCTTAAGGTACATTCTCAGAAAAAAAAGCACAGTGGAGGTACAATTTTGTTCCTTGAGGAACAAAACGTATACCTATACCTTTAAAGGTACACAAGGTTTGAGACAAGCTACCTTTAAAGGTACACAGGTCATTAGGGTACAATTATACCCTTGTTTAGGTACAAAAATGTTGCCTACCCTTCAGGGTACCACCCCAGGGACGGCCACTTAGGCTACCTTAAAAGGTACAATTTTGTACTTTTTTTTTTTTTTTAGAGTGTACTACTATGAATCTTTTAGGTTTAAAAGGTACAAATATGTCTTTTTAAGGGTACTGCGCAATGACAAGCTGTTGTACCCCTAAAATTTGTACAATGAGTGTGTGTAGGCTACTGTATTTTTTTTTCTGAATTCTTTTTTCTTTACGCAAGATAGAATAATGCATATTATGTTCTAATCATGTCATATTCTAACACAGGTTTAAGTGTAATTTTGCAGTTGTCCTGCAGGAGGCTGCAGGTGTCCGTCTTCTTTCTTCAGAGGTCTCAGTTCCTCCACACAGCGCCAGCAGATCAACGACGATTATCACACGTGTTACGAGGCTTTCGGGACGCGCGGCTCAGATGAATCGAGCAACAATTGTGTAAAAGTAGGATGTAATCTGCACGAAGAATCTATGCCAAACATGTGGATGAATATTTAAAATAACTTTAACATTTTTAGGCCTAGGCTATTTATAACGTTAAGATAAAAATATAAAACCCAATGAAGTTAAAATGACAAGCGATTAACAATTCAGCACTCTCAGTTATTATTATTATTATTATTGTTGTTGTTGTTGTATTATTAGAATATAACTGAATAATAACTGGTTTATAAATTATTGCAGATATAGGAAAGGCTAAAGTAGATGAAACTAAATTAACTAACAAAACTAAATTAGGCCTACATGAAAAACATTGTTGTGAATGTAGCCTATTTTATACCAGGCAGGCTTACCTGTGTCCTGTGGATGAACTGCCTTAAGGGTGAACAATAGGCTACTTCTGTGAACAGTCCCATTAAATATATTTAAGGAGGAGAAAAGTTCTTTTGTGACAACATTCCCCGATGCGCTTTTTGGGCCCCGCACCTTTAAACCCACTGGCCCTGAGCATATCCTGCATGCGGGCGCATCATGTGACGCACACCTGCGGGCCCCTGGAAAACTAGACTGGCGGATGGATGTAGAAAATATACACGGTCATTAATACATAAAGTCGATCATCCAAATATCTAACACAATGTTTAATATTATAGCCTATCTCTAATGATTAAAAAAGTAAATGAAAAATAAAGAATAGAACTGGATGAAAAAGGCGAAAAAGACGTACTATTAATTGTATTAAAAATATAGCCTACTTGAGTATGTTTTTAGTACAATACAAATATATTATAATGCATTTTTAAAACATTTAATAGGACGTCTTTTTCATGGGAGGCCTACATTCAAGCAATGAAAAACAACTTATCAGTATAATAATGTTTTTCGTCTTATCATTGTTATTGTTGTTGTTATTTGTAAAAAAATGAATTATGTCTCCGTTGTTTTATTAAAGTAAATGTTCAAATATTCGTGCAATCCTAAAAAAAACTCATATACCGTCCTCTATCATTAACTCAACGAATCCACTAAATATATTTAAACCGGAAGCTTTAAAACACTTTTTACTTAAACTTATAGGCCTACGCAACAATATGTTTTCCAGAAACACTGAAGTTCTCCATGGACAAGATGAAGGTGTCAGACACACTCCCGTCGTTCAGCGCGCAAACAGAGAATAAAGCTTTAGATTAACTTTCATTATTAACACACATTATCGTAATATATAGGCCTACTAAAGTTTCATTATCTATGATTTATTAAGCATTAGCTATTATGTAAAAACATGTTTGTTAATGTATAAGGACAGTTGTCAAAAGAGGTCATTTTAATGTTCGCTTAGACTTTTATTTTATGTGAAATTAAATCGTGCAAAAACATGCATTTTATGGGGCCCACAAATTCGATTAGTTTCAATTATCGTCGTTTTGACAAGTGTTTTTTCTTCAGATGTGCATATTTACTGTCTAAGAAATGCAAAGAGATACACTTGCTTTGTATTTTACAGCAATTCTAGTAAAATAATTTTAAGGACAAGGCGAAACTAGCTATTCAAATGAAAGATGCGGCAATACGCTTATTTGACAGGGTTAAAATGTACAAATTCAGCAAAGTAATTTGTCTTAAAAGTTTCCCTCATCTACAGGCCCAATGTTGCTTAATATGTACTCGCATAAAATTGACTAGGTTTTTAGGAATCACAAAATAGCTTACATTGCACGAAAACCTTTTTTAGATTTTTAGAGATTGTTTTCGACACAGTCCTATTTGGAAACTATTTTCATGCAGTAACGTATCTCGCATAATTATTAAACTATATATTAATGCCTGTATGAACGCGAAGTAGGTTAAAATATTAGTGGAAGGCCATAAATGCAGTTGGTTAAACAGTTGCAGCACTCCGATACAAATAGCTAATCTTGTTATATAATAATAATAATACTAATAACAACAATAATAATAATAATAACACATGTAGCCTAAATAAATTATAAAATCCAAAATCAGTGTCATGTTGACAAAGAGTTTATTAAAGAATAAAAAGTAGAGCTATTTAAAAAAAGATCGAAAAGTGCTAGTTAAAACATGGCCCCAATGTGTCATAGACATTCAAATTATTTCTTTTTTTTTCTTTTCTTTTTTCTTTTTTTTTTACAAAGTAAATACAAAACAGTCCAAACTGGCAGTCACGTGCTCTGGCCCCAACGAGACCCTCAGTCACGGAAATAAGAGGCCAAAACACAGGTGTACAGGTTGTGTTTGTGTCTCCACATAGCTTGGGGTTCTACCTGTCCAGAGTTTCAATGCATCCTTAAACATTCAACAGCAAAGAGAATCAAAAAAATATTATTTGGGAAAAGGGTTCAGAACCCAATACTTCACTCCAAAGTTACTGACAGAATGTTGTGAACGGATTCAGGTAAACATGATTTGTAAATCCATGACGCTGATACCATCGCAATCATTTTATATGATTGAACAGTTTATACACATTCAGAACATAAATGTCCATGAGTCTCCTGCGAAGAAAAATGTGGACGTGCTTCCATAATTTGAGGCTCCTGAAAAAGGTTTTCCTTCTTATAAGTCAAATAGAAAACGCGCAATTTCTGAAATGTCTTTATGTGGATTTTAAAATCGCTGGACCTTGTTTGCATTGTCTTTAAGCGGGAACAATATGTTGATCTGTATATATCTATATATCAATTCGTGCGTGCAGTGCGGAGTGTTTGCTCTCGTGATCCCAGTACGAGCAGTGCATCATGGAGAGTTCTGCGGGCTGGCGCGAGCAGGCGAACTGCAGCCCAGTCCCGTTGCCGGTGGACACCGGAGGGGGTGCCGCCGTGGCGGGACTCAGCTGCTGCGCGTGAGAGAGCGCGTGAGGGTGCGTGTGATGGTGGTGATGATGGTGGCTCATGCCGTTGTAAGAGTTCACCATGCCCGGGAGACCTATGCTCTGCACACGCGAGTACGGGTTGTACGACGACGGCGCGGACAAGCCTTTCACGTTAACGGGACTCACGCTCCCGCTGCTCATCTGACAGGAGGTGTATGGCATAGGCGCAGGAGACCACGAGTTATTGATAAACCCTGACTGCAGGTATTTGGGCGGGGAGAGGTAACCGTACCCGTCTCCGCCGAAAAGAGATTTGCCAGGCTGGAAATGGGTCGGTGGAGGCCTAAAAGGTCTCTTCATGCGCCGTCTCCGCCGGTAGTTGCCCTTTTCGAACATATCCTCGCATGCCGGGTCCAGGGTCCAGTAGTTGCCCTTCCGCTCGCCGCCACCCTCCCGAGGCACCTTGATGAAGCACTCGTTGAGAGACAGGTTGTGTCGGATGCTGTTCTGCCATCCCTTCTTGTTCTTCTCGTAGAAAGGAAACTTGCTGATGATGTACTGGTAGATACCGGACAGCGTGAGACGCTTTTCCGAGCTCTCGCGGATCGCCATCGCGATTAACGCCACGTAGGAGTACGGCGGTTTCTGGGTCGGGTCGGATTTGTCCGGTCCCTTCTCAGGAGGAGTTTCGTCTTTTGTTCGGTCTTTCTCCGCTGAGCTCGAGGACGTGTCCATGAGTATCATGCCGTTGTCCTCAGGGCCTGGGTAGGTGGCCATCATTGCGCACGCAGACCTGCACCAAAACAAACCCGTGCTAATAAAAACAGTTCAGCAATGCAAACTAGTCTTCGGTTGATGGCAGTCAATTCGTCCGACTACAATAATGTGAAGAGTTTTTATATAAATAAATATAGGCTATATTTCGTTCCTTCTTTTTGCGCGTGTGTTAGCGTTAAAGGTTTTCGAAAGCTCTTGCGCGTCAGAGTTTCTGCTCAACTAGATACCCCTGGAGAAGGAGGGCAAATTGTGGTTTGGATTCTCCGTAAGCCCGCCTTCTCTTTCCCTCACACACTCCCTCACACTCACACACATTTGATGCGGTAGGGCATAAAGCTTCCTGATTCGTATTCATCTATTTTGCTTCATACCCTCTAAATTCTGAACTATGTCTCTCACCACGTCAATTGAACCAACAACTGGAAACCGACACAGTTTTAGAAGACATAATTAGTTCATATAACAGGTGCAGGAGCCGTATCCGCGCAGTCAAACCATTTTAAAAATACAACCAGGAATCGCCTTCAGAAAAAGCGATTCAATGAAAATGAATTATTACGTAGGCTATAGCTATGACGAACTGTTAGGCTATTATTACTAATATTATTGGTAGCTATGTTACCAGTAGCCTTGTACTTAATACTGCTATCATCACCACTAATTAGACCAATATCTCCCAAGTAGGCTACACCTCCTTTTGGACTAACTTGAACCTTTACAATATTCATGTTATATTTTATCTTTAGTGATTTTTCTTCAGTGTCATGTGACTTGTATCACTCTTGTATTTGGCTCAATTGTTTTACATTCTTGTATATTTTGTATATGTTGAGAAAGTGTTTGTCAAGAACATGGGCCCGAATGTAAAGGAAAATGCGACTGATCACTCATGGGCTTTGTTTTGGTGGATCACATTGCCTCACAAATGCAGCTAGACCAATTCTGAGTGCATTTAAAGATCTGCATCTGAATAAAACTCTTAAAAATGTGAATATGTTGCTGAATATGACAGAATTTACATCTCACCTAATAATTTGTGCATGACATCCACGGTATTCCCAAAGCACAGGAAAGTAGTACATAAATAAATTGTCATTACGTAAATCATGACATTACACCGCTTAGATGGACCCGTTTAAAGAGTTTAGTTAAAGTTATAACTGCATATGTCTAATTTATTACTTGTAATAACAACATATTTATTAATCATGCAATTAGTTTCTCACAAGGTTTTGACCGTAAAGTATTTTACACTTGACACCTTTACCAACCAAACCAACAAAATATAAATAACAATAGGCAACAGTTAAAATATAAATAATAGGCTAATACAGTTTACAAATATAAATAATAATACAGGTAATAATACAGTGCCAGTGCGTAATTCTCAGAGTGCATCTAAATGGTGCTTTTAAAACATGGGTTGGTTTTTCACAGGTCTGCCAGGTTTTGAATGCGTCTTTTGCCTATAATATAACAACAAGTGTTTTAACTTCAGCTTCAAAATAAGTGCTTATGTGTCCATGCAGCCAAGTGATATCCGCAGACATCCTTAAATAGGCTAATTATCCAAATCATGTCACATAACATAGCCTACATCTACTCATTTATAATCTCTATTTTAGCCACAGTTCATAAAAAAGTTTTACAATTATTATGTATTTATGTTATTGATTTATTATTATAGTTATGATTTTTATTCTGCATTTTTATGACCTTTCTTTAGCACCGTTTGACCTGAGATGCTCTGAAGCTGTTATACGCGCAGTGCACGTGCTGGTTTGTTAAAAGGCAATGACGTAAATTAAGCACACAGTAAAATAACATAGTATCCTGCACCACCATAAATTAGATAAAACATCCTACATCTCATATCATAATTCAATTTCCCATGGTGTTAAAAAAAAAAATCAGGGAAAAGTTGACACTGCAGAAAAATCTTTATTAGCCTAATAATTTTAGAGCTGCATTGTCGGAATTAAAAAAATTGTAACATTTTGTAAAGTAGGCCTATATAAGTCTTTATTTTTATGTTCCGACATTTAAATAAAACCAAGTTCACCGTTAACCACCGTTAACCATTTTGCAACTCCATAACAAAATTATTAAAGCAAATATTCGTTAAGTAGGGTTAAGTGTTAAGTAGCATATTTACCTTCTGAGGACATTAATGAGAACATTTTGAAAGAGGTTGTTAAGATTAGTTAAACTGTTAGCGTTACACATAGCCTATGTGTATATTAGGCTATATGAAACAATTACCAATGTTCTTTAATAATAAAAATAACAAGCCATTTTCTAGCATATATCAGTTACTATTGAACAACAACAACAACGACGACGACGATAAAACGTGTGTGTTGTGATGAAGATCTATATGCGAATTATATGCACTAATTAAAATCAATCAATTCTCGTCCGTGATGTGCTGATTTTTTATAAAAAAAAATAAAAAAAAAACCATAGTGAGATTTTCTGAAAATTCAGCTCGGAGAACAAAGCAATTGCTCTTAAAAATATCCTGTCATGACATTTTAGGGAAGGCTATAGCCCTAATCATTTTACCGTAAACATAAAATATCTAAATCACACATTTTCTTTTAAAAATAAATATACACACATTCCTAGTTGTAAAAACTCACCAGTTTTGTTAGCCCCTAACACGAGCTAAAGATTTTCAAAGATTGCAATAAAAATGCTCTTTCAGGTGTGAACAAGATCCATCGTTTGTCACGGGCTCAGTGAGGAGAAAATAGCGAGTGTGTGTGGAGAGGGAAGGAAGGAAGAGGGAGGAGAAGGAGAAGTGTAGGCCTATGCATACGTTTGTAATGCGTACTTATAAAGGCAAACTATCACCCAGTATTATACTTTGAGAGACAAAAAGCCCTGTTGCCTGCATTTTTTCTGAAATCGGGCATGAGGTCTATGTCCACACACACACACACACACACACACACACACACACACACACACACACACACACACACACACACACACACACACACACACACACACACACACACACACACACACACACACACACACACACACACACACACACACACACACACACACACACACACACACACACACACACACACACACACTCTCTCTCTCTCTCTCTCTCTCTCTCTCTCTCTCTCTCTCTCTCTCTCTCTCTCTCTTAATGGGGACTCTCCATAGGCATAATGGTTTTTATACTGTACAAATACTGTATATTCTCTCCCCTATCCCTCCCCTTAAACCTACCCATCACACAAAACTTTCTGCATTTTCAACAAAAAAAAAAAACACTAAAAATTTGTTTCGATTAACTGCCGGAGCATAAGCAGCCGCTCACCTTGCTCTGGCATCAGCTGTTTTGGCATCCCTCCACCTCCCCAACTCCACCCACATAATTTAGGCATCTCATTAGCATACTCATCATCCAAGCATTAGTAGCTCCACTGGGGGGATATATCTAAGCTCGGGTTGAAGCTGCTTCCTCGAGCCCCTGCACTGCAGACAGCAAGCCAAATACGCTTAGTCTTAGTTTACTCAGATTTCACAAGTTTGTTTGCCCATATACTCTTTTAGCTAATAAGACTTAGACATACTGTAGATGCTCGCTCATTAATAGCAAATACACAAGTACAATAACACAAGTGTAAGGAAGGACTCATGTGACTCCCGATGTTAAGGATTAGTTCACTTTAAAATTAAATTATCCTGATTTACTCACCCTCAAGCCAGTATATGACTTTCTTCTTTCTGATGAACACAATCGGAGTTATATTAGTTCATACCCTCTGCCAAGCTTTATCATGGCAGTGATGGGGTCCATTGAGTTTAAAACTAAAAAAAGAACATCCATCCATCATAAACGTACTCCACACGGCTCCGGGGGTTCATAAAGTCCTTCTGAATTTTGCGTATTGGTTTTGAATTACACATTGCATTAGTTTGTGTTTTAAGGGTTAACAGACATTTCCGTAAAATTACTGGATAATGTCCTGGCAGAAAATTACTAGTACATTTTCCGTTAAAATTTTTGTGTAGCTTCTGACAGACCGCCTTCCGTATTCAACTTACGAAAAAACTTACGTCTGACGTAGCGCAAGTGTTTTGAACTGGCAGAGGCGTTACACTTTCTTGAATACGGAAAGCTTCAAGCTCAATGGACCCCGTCACTGCCATTATAAAGCTTGGAAACGTCAGGATATTTATTAATATAACTCTGATTGTGTTCATCAGAAAGAATAAAGTCATTTACACCTAGGATGGCTTGAGGGTGAGTAAATCATAGGCTAATTTTCATTTTAAAGTGAACTACTCCTTTAAGTCTCTAACCCAATATTATGATAAATACATTGCTCAATTCGGTTATGAATCTGATTAATGCATTTAAATGATGCTTATAATTAGTTTTCGGTTGTGCATGTAAACACAGTCATTGTTTCAAATGGATAAATGTCTCGATGTTAATATTTACAAACCTTTTCTTCAAATAAGAGCAAATTGGGGGGGGGGGGGTTAGAACAGACAGAGGGAAAAAGTGCATGCAGAGATGTGAAAATGGAGGAACGGAAAGAGGGATTAAGACGGAGGGATGTTCTCCTGCTCCTACTGTGACAGGTGGACATCATCAGAGGAACACACACAGATACTCTCTCTCTCTCTCTCTCTCTCTCTCTCTCTCTCTCTCTCTCTCTCTCTCTCTCTCTCTCTCTCTCTGTGTGTGTTTGTCCTTCAGTATATCCCATTGTATTGATCATTTGCAAGCAATCTACAAACATTCAAAATCAAATGCTTATTTAATTATATATTGTACAAACATTGAGATGTTTAATGAAGTTGAAAGTCTGCACTATCAATTTGACAATTCAGAGTCAGAGGCAGAGGCAGAGGCAGTGGAAGGCAGTTGAAATTCACTCCAAAGCCCGTTGATGGTGTTATCATGGCCATATTTCTCTTGCTTTAAACCAAGAGCAATGTTGCGCATTACTATCATATAATCTTATATTTACTATTTTCTTATATACACTTAATCCAAATATATGACCAGCTATACAGTATTATCACAAGTTATATCTGCAGTTACAAGGTCATAATTACTAACACACAAATGCATTTACACGCATGAAGAGAAAGCAACAGCTTTCACAGTTGACATGTTTAAATCCTCAAAGTTAATGGACCAAAAATGTGCAGGTATAATTCAGGTGAACAAGGTGTTTGTACGATTGGGCGGTCTTCACCCGACACCCCTATTAGCTGCATGTTGCCAAGCTACCAGAGAACGTTCTTGGTGCGGCCACATTACAAAAGGCATAAACTACATGTGGGTGGCTATGATCTTATCGCATCCTGTCTCCACGACAACAAGAGACGTTAATGCAGCCATGACACTGCAACCGCGTTACACAGCTGTCTGACTTTTTACAGTTCTCCTCATCTCCTCATCTCTAATCATGCATTCATTTTCCTCTTAATAATTAATGTAGCTTTCTCTCTGCTAAAAGTGTCTCGTTTTGGGTGCCTAAAATTGTTGTAGTATAGTATAGGTGTGAAAATACTAGTGTTGTAGTCAAGACCACATAATCCAAGACCAGAGTGTGTTGAGACCAAGAAAAGACCAAGACATTGAGGGGTTGAGACAGAGACCAAGACAAGACCAAGACATTGAGGGGTTGAGACCGAGAAAAGACCAAGACATTGAGGGGTTGAGACAGAGACCAAGACAAGACCAAGACATTGAGGGGTTGAGACCAAGACTAGACCAAGACATTGAGGGGTTGAGACAGAGACCAAGACAAGACCAAGACATTGAGGGGTTGAGACCGAGAAAAGACCAAGACATTGAGGGGTTGAGACAGAGACCAAGACAAGACCAAGACATTGAGGGGTTGAGACAGAGACCAAGACAAGACCAAGACATTGAGGGGTTGAGACCAAGACTAGACCAAGACATTGAGGGGTTGAGACAGAGACCAAGACAAGACCAAGACTTTGAGGGGTTGAGACCAAGACAAGACCAAGACATTGATAGATAGATAGATAGATAGATACAACTTTATTGTCATTGCATAGTACAGGTACACAGCAACGAAATGCAGTTTGGCATCTACCAGAAGTGCAAAATGTAGCCTAAATATGTAGCATATTTACAGCAAGATAAAAATATAAACATATGTAAAGTAAATAAAAATAAAATATGTAATATGTACATGTATAGTACAGAGGTTATATACAGTGTTTTTTGTTTTGTTTTGTAGTGATTAGCGGTGTAGTGTAGAGTTCAGTAGTGTGATGGTGGATGGAAAAAAGCTGTCCCTGAACCTGCTGGTTCTGGTGCGCAAGTTCCTGTATCTCCTTCGTGATGGAAGGAGGTTAAACAGTTTGTGACTGGGATGTGCAGAGTCTTTGATAATATTGTGAGCTCTGCGCAGACATCTGCTGTGGTGAAGGTGTTCAATGGCAGGTAGTTGGGTGCCAGTGATGCGTTGGGCGGTTTTGACCACCCTTTGCAGGGCTTTCCGTTCCTTCACAGTTGAGCCTCCGTACCATACAGTGATTGAGTTGGTCAGGATGCTCTCAATGATGCAGCGGTAGAAGCTCGTTAAAATCCCCGGGGACAAATGCGATTTCTTGAGACTTCTCAAGAAGTACAGGCGCTGTTGTGCTTTTTTAACCAGGGCTGAAGTATTCTGCTGCCATGTCAGATCCTCATAGATGTGAACTCCCAGGAACTTAAAGCTGGAGACTCGTTCTACCTCAGTTCCATCGATGTTAACAGGTAGATGTCTCCTGCTGTTGGATTTCCGAAAGTCCACAATGAGCTCTTTGGTCTTCATGGCATTGAGAGTCAGGTTATTGGTGGCACACCACACTGCCAGATTGTGGATCTCTTCCCTGTAGGCCGATTCATCATTGTTGTCAATCTGGCCGACCACGGTGGTGTCATCTGCATACTTGATGAAGATGTTGGAGTTATACAGAGGAGCACAATCATGGGTGAACAGGGAGTAGAGCAGTGGGCTCAGAACACAGCCCTGCGGGATGCCAGTGCTCAGAATGAGGGTAGAGGATACCTGGTTTCCCAATCTGACAGATTGAGGTCTGTTGGTGAGAAAGTCCAGAATCCATCTGCGGATGCGGATCCATTGAGGGGTTGAGACAGAGAAAAGACCAAGACATTGAAGGTTGAGACCAAGACAAGACCAAGACATTGAGGGGTTGAGACCAAGACAAGACCAAGACATTGAGGGGTTGAGACCAAGACAAGACCAAGACATTGAGGGGTTGAGACCAAGACTAGACCAAGACATTGAGGGGTTGAGACAGAGACCAAGACAAGACCAAGACTTTGAGGGGTTGAGACCAAGACAAGACCAAGACATTGAGGGGTTGAGACCAAGACTAGACCAAGACATTGAGGGGTTGAGACAGAGACCAAGACAAGACCAAGACTTTGAGGGGTTGAGACCAAGACAAGACCAAGACATTGAGGGGTTGAGACCGAGAAAAGACCAAGACATTGAGGGGTTGAGACCGAGAGAAGACCAAGACATTGAAGGTTGAGACCAAGACAAGACCAAGACATTGAGGGGTTGAGACCAAGACAAGACCAAGACATTGAGGGGTTGAGACAGAGACCAAGACAAGACCAAGACTTTGAGGGGTTGAGACCAAGACAAGACCAAGACTTTGAGGGGTTGAGACCAAGACTAGACCAAGACATTGAGGGGTTGAGACAGAGACCAAGACAAGACCAAGACTTTGAGGGGTTGAGACCAAGACAAGACCAAGACATTGAGGGGTTGAGACCGAGAAAAGACCAAGACATTGAAGGTTGAGACCAAGACAAGACCAAGACATTGAGGGGTTGAGACCAAGACAAGACCAAGACATTGAGGGGTTGAGACAGAGACCAAGACAAGACCAAGACTTTGAGGGGTTGAGACCAAGACAAGACCAAGACATTGAGGGGTTGAGACCGAGAAAAGACCAAGACATTGAGGGGTTGAGACCGAGAAAAGACCAAGACATTGAAGGTTGAGACCAAGACAAGACCAAGACATTGAGGGGTTGGGACCAAGACAAGACCAAGACATTGAGGGGTTGAGACAGAGACCAAGACAAGACCAAGACTTTGAGGGGTTGAGACCAAGACAAGACCAAGACATTGAGGGGTTGAGACCAAGACTAGACCAAGACATTGAGGGGTTGAGACAGAGACCAAGACAAGACCAAGACTTTGAGGGGTTGAGACCAAGACAAGACCAAGACATTGAGGGGTTGAGACCTAGAAAAGACCAAGACATTGAGGGGTTGAGACCGAGAAAAGACCAAGACATTGAAGGTTGAGACCAAGACAAGACCAAGACATTGAGGGGTTGAGACCAAGACAAGACCAAGACTTTGAGGGGTTGAGACCAAGACAAGACCAAGACTTTGAGGGGTTGAGACCAAGACTAGACCAAGACATTGAGAGGTTGAGACAGAGACCAAGACAAGACCAAGACATTGAGGGGTTGAGACCGAGAAAAGACCAAGACATTGAGGGGTTGAGACCGAGAAAAGACCAAGACATTGAAGGTTGAGACCAAGACAAGACCAAGACATTGAGGGGTTGAGACAGAGACCAAGACAAGACCAAGACTTTGAGGGGTTGAGACCAAGACAAGACCAAGACATTGAGGGGTTGAGCAGGGCTGGACTGGGGCTAAAATTCGGCCCTGGCAAATCCAGCCCATCCGGCCCATGAGTTCCTCTTGAATGTTTTAACTAGGGTTAGGGCCTTAAATTGGAGTAAATAAATAAATCTAGGACAGGGACAACTAATGATGGATATTATCGAATTTACTGCAAATGCAGATAACAAACGTAATATTGCACTTTTGTCACACAGAAATGCACTTGACAGTAAACCACTGATTTTGAGCTAGGATACATTAAAGTGAATTTACTGCTTTTAAAATCTGTCATCATTTACTAACTCTCATGTCGTTCCAAACCTGTATGACTTTCTCTCTTCCGTGAAACATAAAAGAAGATATTTTGAAGAATTGTAACAAAGCAGACAGAGCAACTATTGACTACCATAGTATTTTTTTCCCTACTATGGTAGTCAATAGTTGCTCTATCTGCTTGGTTACAAACATTCTTCAAAATATCTTCTTTTGTGTTCAGCAGAACAAAGAAACTCATACAGGTTTGGAACGACATGAGAGTGAGTAAATGATGACACAATTTTCATTTTTGGGTGAACTATCCCTTTAATGCATGGGATCCAGGCTTTAAAGCTGTTTTGTTGAATTATAATTTAATTACCCTACACTCAAAAAAAAAAAGGTTCTATATGGCTCCAAAAATGGTTCTTGGCTCGTAATCATTGGGGAACCTTTTTTAGTGCTATATAGCACCAATTTTGGTGCTTCAGTGGTTCTTCAGCGGTTCTTCAGAGGTGCTATATCGCACCTTAGTCAAAGAACAGGTGAAGAACCGCTGAAGAACCGCTGAAGAACCTCTGAAGAACCTCTGAAGAACCACTGAAGCACCAAAATTGGTGCTATATAGCACTAAAAAAGGTTCCCCTATGATTACGAGCGGAGCCAAGAACCATTTTTGGTGCCATATAGAACCTTTTTTTAGAGTGTAATGACATTTTAACTGAGTTTAACTGTAGGTCAGTTTCATTTAACTGTATGGTAGTCACAGGTAAAATCATGCTCCTCATTACCATAGGTATATGGTTTCAAAAATAAATAAACAAGTTTGTAGTTGTGTGTATTGCTGTTTTCCAATTTACCTCGTGATGTATTTACATGGTCGCGCCTTATGCAGTTTCATGCGCCCAAATTTTTAAACAGCGCCTAATATGGACACAGTCTATGGAGGAGGGAAGGTCTCTCTCGCGTTGGCCTGTCAATTCAGAAGACAAACCAATGGGCCGCTGTCCCTGCATGATGGGCCAGTCCGTGGCAAAAAATGTAATAAATAAATAACCTTGTATCGGCCCCAAAGTGCGTCGGCCCACCGGGAAAATGCCCGGTATGCCAGATTACCAGTCCAGCCCTGGGGTTGAGACAGAGACCAAGACAAGACCAAGACTTTGAGGGGTTGAGACCAAGACAAGACCAAGACATTGAGGGGTTGAGACCGAGACAAGACCAAGACATTGAGGGGTTGAGACCGAGACAAGACCAAAACATTGAAGGTTGAGACCGAGACAAGACCAAAACTGTGAGGGATTGACACCAAGACAAGACCAAGACATTGAGGGGTTGAGACCGAGACAAGACCAAGACATTGAGGGGTTGAGACAGAGACCAAGACAAGACCAAGATTTGAGGGGTTGAGACCAAGACAAGACCAAGACATTGAGGGGTTGAGACCGAGACAAGACCAAGACATTGAGGGGTTGAGACAGAGACCAAGACAAGACCAAGACTTTGAGGGGTTGAGACCAAGATAAGACCAAGACATTGAGGGGTTGAGACAGAGACAAGACCAAGACATTGAGGGGTTGAGACCGAGACAAGACCAAAACATTGAAGTTTGAGACCGAGACAAGACCAAAACTGTGAGGGATTGAGACCAAGACAAGACAAAGACATTGAGGGGTTGAGACCGAGACAAGACCAAGACATTGAGGGGTTGAGACAGAGACCAAGAAAAGACCAAGACTTTGAGGGGTTGAGACCAAGACAAGACCAATACATTGAGGGGTTGAGACCAAGACAAGACCAAGACATTGAGGGGTTGAGACAGAGACCAAGACAAGACCAAGACTTTGAGGGGTTGAGACCAAGACAAGACCAAGACATTGAGGGGTTGAGACCGAGACAAGACCAAGACATTGAGGGGTTGAGACCGAGACAAGACCAAAACATTGAAGGTTGAGACCGAGACAAGACCAAAACTGTGAGGGATTGAGACCAAGACAAGACCAAAACTGTGAGGGATTGAGACCAAGACAAGACCAAGACATTGAGGGGTTGAGACCGAGACAAGACCAAGACATTGAGGGGTTGAGACAGATACCAAGACAAGACCAAGACTTTGAGGGGTTGAGACCAAGACAAGACCAAGACATTGAGGGGTTGAGACCAAGACAAGACCAAGACATTGAGGGGTTGAGACCGAGACAAGACCAAAACATTGAAGGTTGAGACCGAGACAAGACCAAAACTGTGAGGGATTGAGACCAAGACAAGACCAAGACATTGAGGGGTTGAGAAAGAGACCAAGACAAGACTAAGACTTTGAGGGGTTGAGACCAAGACAAGACCAAGACATTGAGGGGTTGAGACCGAGACAAGACCAAGACATTGAGGGGTTGAGACAGAGACAAGACCAAGATATTGAAGGTTGAGACAGAGACAAGACCAAAACTGTGAGGGATTGAGACCAAGACAAGACCAAGACATTGAGGGGTTGAGACCGAGACAAGACCAAGACTTTGAGGGGTTGAGACCGAGACAAGACCAAGACATTGACAGGTTGAGACTGAGACAAGACCAAGACATTGAAGGTTGAGACCGAGACAAGACCAAGACTTTGAGGGGTTGAGACAGAGACCAAGACAAGACCAAGACATTGAGGTGTTGAGACAGAGACCAAGACAAGACCAAGACTTTGAGGGGTTGAGACCGAGACAAGACCAAGACATTGAGAGGTTGAGACAGAGACAAGACCAAGACATTGAGGGGTTGAGACCGAGACAAGACCAAGACTTTGAGGGGTTGAGACTGAGACAAGACCAAGACATTGACAGGTTGAGACTGAGACAAGACCAAGACATTGAAGGTTGAGACCGAGACAAGACCAAGACATTGAAGGTTGAGACCGAGACAAGACCAAGACATTGAAGGTTGAGACCGAGACAAGACCAAGACTTTGAGGGGTTGAGACAGAGACCAAGACAAGACCAAGACATTGAGGTGTTGAGACAGAGACCAAGACAAGACCAAGACTTTGAGGGGTTGAGACCGAGACAAGACCAAGACATTGAGAGGTTGAGACAGAGACAAGACCAAGACATTGAGGGGTTGAGACCGAGACAAGACCAAGACTTTGAGGGGTTGAGACTGAGACAAGACCAAGACATTGACAGGTTGAGACTGAGACAAGACCAAGACATTGAAGGTTGAGACCGAGACAAGACCAAGACATTGAAGGTTGAGACCGAGACAAGACCAAGACATTGAAGGTTGAGACCGAGACAAGACCAAGACTTTGAGGGGTTGAGACAGAGACCAAGACAAGACCAAGACATTGAGGTGTTGAGACAGAGACCAAGACAAGACCAAGACTTTGAGGGGTTGAGACCGAGACAAGACCAAGACATTGAGAGGTTGAGACAGAGACAAGACCAAGACATTGAGGGGTTGAGACCGAGACAAGACCAAGACTTTGAGGGGTTGAGACTGAGACAAGACCAAGACATTGACAGGTTGAGACTGAGACAAGACCAAGACATTGAAGGTTGAGACCGAGACAAGACCAAGACATTGAAGGTTGAGACCGAGACAAGACCAAGACATTGAAGGTTGAGACCGAGACAAGACCAAGACTTTGAGGGGTTGAGACCGAGACAAGACCAAGACATTGAAGGTTGAGACCGAGACAAGACCAAGACATTGAAGGTTGAGACCGAGACAAGACCAAGACTTTGAGGGGTTGAGACAGAGACCAAGACAAGACCAAGACATTGAGGTGTTGAGACAGAGACCAAGACAAGACCAAGACTTTGAGGGGTTGAGACCGAGACAAGACCAAGACATTGAGAGGTTGAGACAGAGACAAGACCAAGACATTGAGGGGTTGAGACCGAGACAAGACCAAGACTTTGAGGGGTTGAGACTGAGACAAGACCAAGACATTGACAGGTTGAGACTGAGACAAGACCAAGACATTGAAGGTTGAGACCGAGACAAGACCAAGACATTGAAGGTTGAGACCGAGACAAGACCAAGACATTGAAGGTTGAGACCGAGACAAGACCAAGACTTTGAGGGGTTGAGACCGAGACAAGACCAAGACATTGAAGGTTGAGACAGAGACAAGACCAAGACATTGAAGGTTGAGACCGAGACAAGACCAAGACTTTGAGGGGTTGAGACAGAGACCAAGACAAGACCAAGACATTGAGGTGTTGAGACAGAGACCAAGACAAGACCAAGACATTGAGGTGTTGAGACAGAGACCAAGACAAGACCAAGACTTTGAGGGGTTGAGACCGAGACAAGACCAAGACATTGAAGGTTGAGACCAAGACAAGACCAAGACTTTGAGGGGTTGAGACCGAGACAAGACCAAGACATTGAGGTGTTGAGACAGAGACAAGACCAAGACCAGACCAGCACTCCTTAAATACATAAAGATCCACATTACCGCCTGTTATTAACAATAAATATAATTAGAATAAGACACTTGAGTTGTTACCATTCCAATGAAATCACTAAAAACAAAATTCGTCTTTGCACTGCAGAGGTGGTACAAAAGATGCATCTGAATTGGTAAATTACAAATGCACAAATAATGCTGAGAATAATGTTTAAAATATTTGTATAAAAGCAATATCATGTTTGCCGTCATGCTCAAATTTGTGAAAACAGCTCTCTTGCTCTTGTGATATTGCTTAATTATATTGCATGTTATAATATAACAATCCAGATCTCATACAAGTACTTTTTTGCAACAATATCTTGAATTTTGTGAGCATTTGTATTAATTTTGGTGACATTTTTGATACAATCCCTCATTCATTTCTGAACCAGTGCAATAAATAAATCAAAATAGAAATAAGTTATTGATTGTATCTGAAACAGCAAGTTTTACATCCAATCACATTAATGATGTTAATAAATAATGTACCAGCAATTTAGTAATATCAGTGGTCTTGACTGGTCTTGAAATAAAATCCTGAGTCCTCTTAGTCTGAGACAGAGTACAAATGTGGTCGAGACCGAGACAAGACCAAGACCTTCAAAAAATGGTCTTAAGACCGGCCTCGAGTACTACAACACTAGAAAATACTGACAATCGTTTAATACAGAATGAAAGTTCAGAGCATTGAAGCACTTGTGACAAAATGCACTGATTTGTTCAAGCATGTAGTGAGAAATATGTATTTGTGAAGTGTGCTGTGCATCTGGTTATAAGCACTCTTATTTATTTGCACATGTGATTGAAATGGTGTGTGTATGTGTGTGTGTGTGTGAGGTCTTTGCACACAGTGTGGAGTAGCTTCCTGCAGGAAAGGAAAAGTAAAACAGGACGTCTTCAAATCCGCAGGGAAAAGGATTCAAAACCTCCACATATCTCACTCCTTTTATTCACTACATCCCTCAATCATTCTGTCTCCTTCGATCTTTCCAAACCCTCTGTATGATATTCTTGAGAGTTAATTTCTCTGTTTTCATGTCCTGCTTTCACTTATGATAAAACTTCCGAATATACAGCATGTTTCAGTGATGTTCATATATACCGCAGACTTGTATTGTTCTTACGTAAGGCTAATAACTAGAGAAGGAAAACAAACTGACAGCCCTGTCTAAAAAGTCTTGAACTCTGAAGGATATTTAGGCCCGGTTGAAGGTTTTTAGGCAGTTTAAAGGTCCCAAGATTCAACGTTTAGAGGATTTAAGTACTACATACTTTCATAACCTGCTAGAAGAGAGATTTGGAGGTTAAAATTATTGTTAAGATGCTTCCGGTGATCCGTGCTAGAGCAGAATTATACAGGATTGTGACATTAAAATCAGAAATGGACCAACAGCATAGGACATAACATGGACTTCTGAGAATACATGTTTTACAGACATCAGGCCATCGTTTTAGTGTGCCGGTAGCAAAAGTTCTAATGTCCCATTCATGTCCAACGTTTTATTTCTGAGAGATCTTCCCATCTTCTGTATTAACAGATCATTTCAGAGAAGCTTTAAAAGGGAACCATGGCCCACCAGGACACTTTTTAACGTTTACGGCTATAGTGTTTCACACTGACATCATTAACGCATAGATTGGACAACCTCCATGAAATGGATATCTCTATCTGTGTCTTCAGAGTGTTTGTAAATGAAAACGATCAAAATGCAGGAATGAAAGTGTAGGCTGTTTCTCTTGTAGAGTGATACTTTAAGAGTGTTTAGTGTGTGTTATAGGCATAATCAGGTCCAGATGAGGACTGTTTACTGTGGACTCTTGGCAGATGAGAGCATTAACAGGTAATTGTCTAATCCCTGCCAGTCTCTTTGAAATGGGGCTAAAGTTTCATTCGGTGTGGGTAATCCTGCCTGGCTCTTAGAGTTTGGCAGAACAGGCTTTGCATCTCCGCAGCAGATGATGATGGTCCTAGATATAGATGACATCCGGGACTTAGCCTATTAGTGTCATAAAGCAAAGCTACCTATAAGTAGATCATTCCCACAGCAGTTCCATTTTTTGGAACCCGTCGCCTTTAAAATAAATAAATGAATAATTAAGTAAATAAACTTCATGCATTATTGAAAAAAAGAAGTTATGTGGAATTGTCAACTGCACATAACTTTTTTTCAATTACAATTGAAGTTTATTACTTAATAATTTTCCTCACTTTTTTTCAATTGATCACATTTTACAGAGCACTGTAAATCCTAACGCTCAACATAATTCATTGGTTTGAGACTCAAAAAAATGATTCAAGCCCTTCATATGTGACACATTTAAATTCTGTTCACTTTACTTAAACATATCTAATTTTGTCACAACTTAATTTAATTGTGTTCAATCAACCTAATATTTTTAAAACTGAAGTTTACTTAATTCAGTTGTGTTAAAACTACATTAAATATTTGTGTTGACATAACTAACTGGGCAGTTCCCAGCATGCTTTGCAAGGGACTCCATTAGGAGAGTAAATTTAGGGATTAGAGTGTTATTTATATGTTTTTCTGTAAAGGGAATGATGTTGTTAGTAATGTTAGTGTTTAATGTTCAGTTATGTTGGACATTTAGAGAGGTTTCTGTACTGTTTTTTTAATTTTGTGGTTACCGTTATTCTGAAGAGTGGCACTCAGTGATCTATGCTAATGTCAAACCTCTTTTCTCATATATTCATTATATAAATTGTGTATGATGATGAATGAAACTGCTTATAATTGATTTTCCAATTAATTTTTTTAATATAAGTTTGACAAGAAAAAAAAGTAATGTTATACGTATATAAATATCAATTAAACTATTAGATAAAATTGAGTTGGACCAACTCAATTACATTTCATTGTATGAATTAGTTTTTTATGAGTTGGGGTTACACATATTTATTGGATGGAAAACCTGCCCTCAGGTAAATTGAGTTTGTCCAATGAGTTATTTTTTTGAGTGTGCATGTTCATTTAACTTAACCGATTTAAGTTACAGGGAAGCAATTCCACTGATTTAGTTCAACATTACTATTTCACATAGATTCTTCCCCATTCAGTTGTGTTGTCCCAACACAAGGAGTTTACATAGATTAGAAAAATTCCATTAATGTTAATAAAAAGCAATTTGCTTGTGTGGAACCACTGTCCATAATTAAATTAAGTAAGTTTAAAGAATCATTTTTTTGAGTAGAGCCAACTCAAATTAAACTAATAATTTCAATCAAATTAACTTTTATGAGTATTTAGAACTTCCTCTTTTTTTGGAGTTCTCAAAACA